>NC_090272.1:124021033-124339866 GCF_040414725.1 Anabrus simplex | reverse complement strand
TCCTCGAAGTGATTTCTCACTTCTTCTCCAGGTAAATGCCGGGATGGTACCTAAGTTAAGGCCACGGCCGTTTCCTCTGACTTGTCTATCCCTTCCGACCTTCCCATCCTCCCACAAACATAGCAGGTGAGGCCACCTGGGCGAGGTACTGGTCCTCCACCACAGCTGTGCCTCCCGACCTAAAGTCTCACGCTTCAGGATACTGCCCTTGAGGCGGTAGAGGCGGGATTCTTCGCTGAGTCCAAGGGAAAACCAACCATAGATGGTAAACGAATAAAGAAAGAAAGAAAGAAAAATATCCATTATCTTATAATGTTATTGGTTTTACGTACTCCTGGTTACATTCACGGTTTCAGGAGACACCGTGTTGTCGGAAATTTTGTCTTGCAGGAGTTCTTTCATTATTATGCTGGTAAATTTGCCGACACGAGACTGGCGTTATATATACCATCGGTCTAAGCTGGGATTGAACTCCCGTGCTTGGGCTCAGAAAGCGAGCACATTAACATTTGAGCCGCTTAGACCAGCAAGCTGAATTCTTGTCTTATCCCTTTTATTCAAATAACCCTAGGAATGAGCTCTCTAAGTACTTAAGTGAATAGTCCTGAGTATCGTTATACCCATACATATGCGCCTGCGAGGAGCAAGATTCCCTCCGTAATAATTATTTAGTAGTTTCAGTCCTATCAGAACTGTTAGACATTTTTGACAGCACAATTATTATAAATATTCAATCCATCTGTTAATATGTATCAACTAGAGGCACCTTGCTTGCCCCTGACAGGAAAATAAGTCCTATGGGCTCCTCATTGAGTAGTTGCTCTCAAATGTAATATTTCCGGACGGTGGGAGTGAAATTTGCGATCGTGAAATGGTGCCGCGGCTGTGTGGAGGATGCCAGCAACCTGCTACATAGCCCAGAGAGTGCAGGCGGTCACGATCAGGCTGCGTTGTGTCGCGGAGTGAACACGAAGGGGAACGTGTCTGGCGGCACGGCTACGCACGCTGGGATTGTGCGCATACTTTCGCCGGGAGCAGCGGCGATGTTGAAGTGTTGTAACGTGGCTCCTACCATAAGAAAAGTGCAGCTCTGTACAAGGCGCTGCCCCACACAGCTGCGCTTCCCTGTGCTGAAAGGTATGAAGTGCTCGGGCTTGGTCACAATGCCTGCGGGTGACAGAAACCTCTCAGGCATGAAGCGGTGTGGTTCAATCCAGTAGTCGGGACTCGTGTTTAGTTCATAGTTGTTGAGAAACACCACCGTACCTTTGGTCACTGCATAACCTGAAACATACCGCGTACAATTAGATACCGCAATAAATAAATAAATAAATAAATAAATAAATAAATAAATAAATAAATAAATAAATAAATAAATAAATAAATAAATACATAAATAAATAATAATCGTACAGCCTCAGCTACAGAGTGTAAGTATTTTAATTTGACGCCATCTGGCTGTCTGCTCGTCAATTTCGACGTTCTGTTTTACTCCAGGCCTACTAGATCGCAGAGTAAACCGAATCTCTCTTGGGCGGTTATGGCTAAGTTTTAATGAATTTTGTCTGGTGAACACTAAATGTGTCGCCAGAGATCATTTACATGCTGACATCGTACGACATGGAGTGTCGAATTTCCTTTTTTCCGCCCTTCAAAAATACGACTATATCTGCCAGGTTTGAACCCGCTATCTTGGGATCCGGAGGCCGACACTCTACCACTGATCAACAGAAGATGATAATAATAATAATAATAATAATAATAATAATAATAATAATAATAATAATATAATTTCGTGTGGCTATTTCTAGCCGGGTGCAGCCCTTGTAAGGCAGACCCTCTGATGAGGGTGGGCGGCATCTTCCATGTGTAGGAAACTGCGTGTTATTGTGGTGGAGGGTTGTGTTATGTGTGGTGTGTGAGTTGCAGGGATGTTGGGGACAGCACAAACACCCAGCCCCCGAGCCACTGGAATTAACCAATGAAGGTTAAAATCCCCGACCCGGCCGGGAATCGAACCCGGGACCCACTGAACCGAAGGCCAGTACGCTGACTATTCAGCCAACGTGTCGGAAATAATAATAATAATAATAATAATAATAATAATAATAATAATAATAATAATAATAATAATAATAATAATAATCGAATGGTCTCAGCTACCATATTACAGACGTTTTATTTGATACCATTTAGGTTGCCTGCATGTCAAGGGGCGTAGCCAGGGGAAGGGCTTTACTTGGGGTTAGACCCCCGCGCACCATGGAATTAAAAAAAGGAAATAAACATAAACTGGCAATAAACAAGTGAAAATTGACTCATTTTATTGGCTATTTAGAACGCTCACAGAGACATAATTGTAAAACCAACAGATCTCTTGAATCCAGGTTTTGAATGTTCGACTTTTATATTGTAAGTAACGCAGAGGGCGTGTAAGTCTGGTAAGACCGCAGTTAAAGTATGGCTCCAATGTATGGAACCCTCACCCGGACTACTTGATACGAGAACTGTAAAAAAATTCAAAGGTAAGCAGCACGATGTGGTGTTATGAGTATTATGATATCCGACAAAGGAATAGTGTAACTTAAATGTTGCAAACTTTCGGCTAGGAAGACTTGGAAGTAAGGAGACGAGATGCTCGGCTGTGTGGTATGTTTCGAGCTGTCAGCGCTGAGTTGGCGTGGAATGACATAAGTAGAAGATTAAGCTTCATTGGAGCTTTTAAAAGTAGAAGAAGATGAAATTGGATTTCAAGAGGACAGATTGGGGCAAATATTCATTTATAGGACGAGGAGTAAGGGATTGGAATAAATTATCACCGAGCTCGATAGCTGCAATCGCTTAAGTGCGCCCAGTATCCAGTATTCGGGAGATAGTAGGTTCGAACCCCATTGTCGGCAGTCCTGAAAATGGTTTTCCGTGGTTTCCCATTTTCACACCAGGCAAATGCTGGGGATGTACCTTAATTAAGGCCACGGCCGCTTCCTTCCATAAGACCTATCTGTGTCGGTGCGACGTAAAGAAACTAGCAATATATATATAGCCTATATCAAGTGAAATGTTCGATCAGTCCGCCTCTGTGGTGTAGTGGTTAGCGTGAATAGCTGCCACCCCCGGAGGCCGAGTTCGATTTCCGGCTCTGCCACGAGATTTGAAAAGTGTTATGAGGGCTGGAACGGGGTCCACTCAGCCTCGGGAGGTCAACTCAGTAGAGGTGGCTTCGATTCCCACCTCAGCCATCCTAGAAGTGGTTTTCCGTGGTTTCCCACTTCTCCTTCAGGCGAATGCCGGGATGGTTCCTAACATAAGACCACGGCCGCTTCCTTCCCTCTTCCTTGCCTATCCCTTCCAATCTTCCCATTCCTACACAAGGCCCCTTTTCAGCATAGCAGGTGAGGCCGCCTGGGCGAGGTACTGGTCATTCTCCCCAGTTGTATCCCCGACCAAGAGTCTGAAGCTCCGGGACACAGCCCTTGAGGCGGTAGAGGTGGGATCCCTTGCTGTGTCCGAGGGAAAAGCCGACCCTGGAGGGTAAACACACGATGATGATGATGATGATGATGATGATGATGATGATGATGATGATCGATCAATTTCCAAGTTCTTTGAAAATATTTAAGAAAAAGCGAGGTAAACAATGGAAAGGGAATCTGCCACCTGGACAACCGAGCTAAATGCAGATCATTGATGATTAATAAATGGATGTCACACAGTTTGTTACGTCACGTTACACAAAATTTTCGATGACCCCCAGTCATTATGTTAAAAATAAGTTGTAGTTTATGTTACGTACATAACCTATTGCCTCTGTGGTGTAGTGGTTAGCGTGATTAGCTGCCACCCCCGGAGGTCCGGGTTCGATTCCCGGCTCTGCCACGAAGTTTGTACGAGGGCTGGAAAGGGGTCAACTCAGCCTCGGGAGGTCAACTGAGTAGAGGTGGGTTCGATTCCCACCTCAGCCATCCTGGAAGTGGTTTTCCACTTCTCCTCCAGACAAATGCCGGGATGGTACCTAACTTAAGGCGACGGCCGCTTCCTTCCCTCTTCCTTGCCTGTCCCATCCAATGTTCCCATCCCTCCACAAGGCCCCTGTTCAGCATAGCAGGTGAGGCCGCCTGGGCGAGGTACTGGTCATTCTCCCCAGTTGTATCTCTGACCCAAAGTCTGAATCTCCAGGACACTGCCCTTGAGGCGGTAGAGGTGGGATCCCTCGCTGAGTCCGAGGGGAAAAACCGACCCTGGAGGGTAAACAGATTACGAACGAACATAACCTATTTCGCTCTCTGGCCACAAGAAGTTATTTTAAGTCAGATGTCAGCAACAGACTATAGATAATCACTTGTTCTCTTTTTTTTCATTGGCTAATACTTACGTTTGGGCCGTTCATTGTAAATGCCAGCATCTCAAAAATGTCATGCGTTCAAGTTTAATGTTATTATGTTCCTGTGGTAGAGTGTGTGACTTAGCGCGTATACAATGCAGTAGTTAGAATAATTATTCTGAAAAATTAAAGAAACATCTTGTTTATTAATACATGGTATCTTTGTAGCCAAAAAGATTATTACTGCAGGGCATGAAAAAATAGTCGTCGGAGGTTTAGGTTCGATTCCTAGTACTGTCAGAGATTTAAAAATGGTAGGATGGCTGGTAGATGGTTGGAAAGGGTGCATGGAGTTCACCTCCTCTGAGAGTGTGTCTGAATAGAGTTGCATCATCTCGAAAATAAGAGGACACGAGTTTATCATAAAGTGCTGACGAAAATTGTAATTGTAATATTAACCGTTTCGTAGTAATTGTAATATTATCCGTTTCGTAGTAATTGTAATATTATCCGTTTCGTAGTAATTGTAATATTAACCGTTTCGTAGTAATTGTAATATTAACCGTTTCGTAGTAATTGTAATATTATCCGTTTCGTAGTAATTGTAATATTAACCGTTTCGTAGTAATTGTAATATTAACCGTTTCGTAGTAATTGTAATATTAACCGTTTCGTAGTAATTGTAATATTAACCGTTTCGTAGTAATTGTAATATTATCCGTTTCGTAGTAATTGTAATATTAACCGTTTCGTAGTAATTGTAATATTAACCGTTTCGTAGTAATTGTAATATTATCCGTTTCGTAGTAATTGTAATATTATCCGTTTCGTAGTAATTGTAATATTATCCGTTTCGTAGTAATTGTAATATTAACCGTTTCGTAGTAATTGTAATATTATCCGTTTCGTAGTAATTGTAATATTAACCGTTTCGTAGTAATTGTAATATTAACCGTTTCGTAGTAATTGTAATATTATCCGTTTCGTAGTAATTGTAATATTAACCGTTTCGTAGTAATTGTAATATTATCCGTTTCGTAGTAATTGTAATATTAACCGTTTCGTAGTAATTGTAATATTAACCGTTTCGTAGTAATTGTAATATTATCCGTTTCGTAGTAATTGTAATATTAACCGTTTCGTAGTAATTGTAATATTAACCGTTTCGTAGTAATTGTAATATTAACCGTTTCGTAGTAATTGTAATATTAACCGTTTCGTAGTAATTGTAATATTATCCGTTTCGTAGTAATTGTAATATTATCCGTTTCGTAGTAATTGTAATATTAACCGTTTCGTAGTAATTGTAATATTATCCGTTTCGTAGTAATTGTAATATTAACCGTTTCGTAGTAATTGTAATATTATCCGTTTCGTAGTAATTGTAATATTAACCGTTTCGTAGTAATTGTAATATTAACCGTTTCGTAGTAATTGTAATATTATCCGTTTCGTAGTAATTGTAATATTAACCGTTTCGTAGTAATTGTAATATTAACCGTTTCGTAGTAATTGTAATATTATCCGTTTCGTAGTAATTGTAATATTAACCGTTTCGTAGTAATTGTAATATTATCCGTTTCGTAGTAATTGTAATATTATCCGTTTCGTAGTAATTGTAATATTAACCGTTTCGTAGTAATTGTAATATTAACCGTTTCGTAGTAATTGTAATATTATCCGTTTCGTAGTAATTGTAATATTAACCGTTTCGTAGTAATTGTAATATTATCACTTTCGTAGTAATTGTAATATTAACCGTTTCGTAGTAATTGTAATATTATCCGTTTCGTAGTTGTACGGTACGGGTATATATCAGATTGAAAATGCCAAATTGTGGAAACCATACTCAAAGTAATCCATTGTGAATATTCAACGCCGAATGTATCATCTTTGTTTTTTTTTAACCTTAGGGGTTTCTTATACTTCTAGGCGTAGAATAAGAGTGATTATAGTGTAAGGAGTAAGTTACTAGCAATCGGACTCACTCTACAGAACTCTCCAAAAAGTGTAAAAGAATGGAGAAGACACATTTAAAAAACAGGAAGATTGCTGAGACTTAGGGTGGAACTACAGTAAGTAATCTTCTTCAGCTTTCCGTTCCTCTGGTAGAGTGTGTGAATTAGCGCGTATACAATGCAGTAGTTAGAATAATTATTCTGAAAAATTAAAGAAACGTCTTGTTTATGAATACATGCAAGAGTTTTTTGATGGTATCTTTGTAGCCGAAAAGATTATTACTGCAGGGCATGAAAAAATAGTCGTCATTCAGAAAACAGTGAAGGAAGTATACACACCGTTGTTAGGAGACAGTCGCTCAGTGAGTATTCGTGCCCTTAAGTGCTATCTGACAGTAAAGCAGTAATGACGGATAATGGCGATTAACGAAACAAACTTTCCACACCAACTGGGAATGTCTGTAAACAGTAATTTACTTCCCGGTGTGATGGAATTTTTCCGCGGTCCTCTTTACAGCTAAAAATACACTTAATTTATTCATTTATCAATAGGATTGTGTTTAAAACATGCAATCTTACTATATCAATATCGCGTATTTCATGGGCATTCTAAATATGAGCCCACGATTAAGAAATGAAAAATCTAGGTCAAAGAATTCAGGGTTTGGCAATTTCTTCATAAGTCACTTTTCACACTTGTTAACAGTAATTATTTTATCATATTTCGCAGTCGCTGATAATTCATAGACTAATGGTTAACAGTAATTCTATATTTCGCGGTTTCTTATAATGATAATTATTATTTTTGTGATCAATTAAGTGATTGGTCTTATTCTTATTTCAGATATAGGCTATATGCCCTATATAATACTTTATTTAGGAAACTGACCCTCAACGGTTTTTCCATAAAATACAGCATTGTATAATTTTTATGTTTTGGAATAGAAATGGTTTCTTAAAAGAAGCACGGACCCACGCACAGCCGCCTCGGCAATCATGGCCAGGTAGTTTTCCTTGAGAGCAAACCACTTCCACAATTCGGCTATCATCCGCCTGTATCTAAAATATCTCTTAAAGCAAGCAAAGCTTATAACTTTACGAGAATATTGAAATCGTGATTATAACCACGAGGCCTCCATTTTTACGTTGACCGAGCTCGATAGCTGCAGTCGCTTAAGTGCGGCCAGTATCCAGTAATAGGGAGATAGTGGATTCGAGCCCCACTGTCGGCAGCCCTGAAGATGGTTTTCCGTGGTTTCCCATTTTCACACCAGGCAAATGCCGGGGCTGTACATTAATTAAGGCCACGGCCGCTTCCTTCCACTTCCTAGGCCCTTCCTATCCCATCGTCGCCATAAGACCTATCTGTGTCGGTGCGACGTAAAACAAATAGCAAATTTTTTTACGTTGAATCCAAATCACTAAGACGTTACTTTTCATTTTAAAAATTCCACATGCATTAGCCGGGATTCGAAATTCAGCAGCCTTGTTAAGAAGCCAGAGACTTTCTACGAGAGGAAATAGCTTCTTCTTCTTCTTCTTCTTCTTCTTCTTCTTCTTCTTCTTCTTCTTCTTCTTCTTCTTCTTCTTCTTCTTCTTGACCTTATTTCCAATTTATTGCGGTTGGAAATTGATGTGGCTTTGGCTAAGTTTACCGACCAGGTGCCTTTCCTGACGCTAAACCTATGTGGAGCGGATGCATTCATAGTGGTTGCATGTTTCTGTACTGGTTGGTAATGTGATGTATGTAGATGAAGAAAAGTACAGTATATTAAGACGAATACAAACAACACGTCCCCGAGCCAAGCGACTTAAACATACGCAGTTAAAATCCCTCACCCAGCAGAGAATCGAAGCCGGGGCCGTCTGAACCGAATTCCAATACGCTTACCATTCAGCCAAGGAGCCAAAAACAAGAGGGAATCATTATTATTATCCAGTAAATTCCAAGGCTACGGTTAGTGGAGTCTTTACCTTCCACTCAGCCAGGGGCCTGCATAGTCTGTTCAGATATCTTTGCTTCCTTTTACTATCCAGTGCACACCTCGAGAAAAATACTGTCAATACGACAAAAATGAAATGAAGTCTAAGCCTTTATTTTTAAAAATCAAGCAATTATCCTGTTACTAGTTACAAGAGGAAACCAAGGCTAGCCGGGCTGAGTGCCTCAGACGGTTGAGGCGCTGGCTTTCTGACCCTAACTGCTCGGTCCGGTCGTATATGAAGGTGCTCAAATACGTCAGCCTCGTGTCGGTAGATTTACTGGCACGTAACAGAACTCCTGCGGGACTAAATTCCGGCACCTCGGAGTCTCCGAAAACCGTAAAAGTAGTTTTTTTTTGCTTTACGTCGCTCCGACACAGATAGGTGGTTAGTGGGACGTAAAGCAAATAACATTATTATTAAACCAAAGCTATGGGATCAACAGTTTAGTTCGAGGGTTGGGAAGTTGATCTATGCCAAAAATAAACAGATACGTGCGATACATGCCCGGGAGTTCGTGACATTTTTCCTTGTTTAACGACAAAATGGCCTTTTCAAATTTAACAGCCTACATACCTGCTAGCAATTTCGGTGCGAGTACCTGCAGCACAGCTAGCAGAGTGGTCAAAATTTCTGCCTTTCACGTGAGTGATTCGGGTTCGAAGCGTGCCAGCACCTAATTTGTTTATTTCTTTAACCTATCTCTTTTTTGGACCATACGGACTTGGAAATGCATAGTTTAAATATAAACTGTATCATAAAATCATTTCCTGTAGCCACTCATGGCTTGAAAAATCTTCGCTTTTTCCGTTATCTGTATACATAAAACACTAGGCTGATTTTTGTTATCGCGGTTTTGAAGAAACGACTGAAGCAATTGACATCGTAAAGCATTCTGACGAAAGCTCTTAGTCTGTAGATATGTAGAGTGTCTTTAAATGCATGAACATTTATTGCCGTTCGTTCGTTCGTAATCTGTTTACCCTCCAGGTTCGGTTTTTCCCCCGGACTCAGCGAGGGTTCCACCTCTACCGCCTCAAGGGCAGTGCCCTGGAGCTTCAGACTCTGGGTCGGGGGATACAACTGGGGAGGATGGCCAGTACCTCGCCCAGGCGGCCTCACCTGCTATGCTGAACAGGGGCCTTGTGGGGGGATGGGAAGGTTGGAAGGGATAGACCAGGAAGTGGGAAGGAAGTGGCCGTGGCCTTAAGTTAGGTACCATCCCGGCATTTGCCTGGAGGAGAAGTGGGAAACCACGGAAAACCACTTCCAGGATGGCTGAGGTGGGAATCGAACCCACCTCTACTCAGTTGACCTCCCGAGGCGGAGTGGACCCCGTTCCAGCCCTCGTACCACTTTTCAAATTTCGTGGCGTAGCCGGGAATCGAACCGGGGCCTCCGGGGGTGGCAGCTAATCAAACTAACCACTACACCAGACAGGCGGGTGGACCAAGTCTTACGGTCGGATATCCTTCTGGCGTCAACCCTATGTGGAGGAACATATTGAACCACGATATTAATCTTTAGGTTGTATGTAATGAACTCAGTGACAAAAATACCGGGCCCAGACGGGAGTAGAACACGAGAACCTTTGAACCAAAAGCTGATATGCTCACCATTCAGTCAAGAAGATAGATAATAACTAACTCTGTGGATCAGTGGCAAAGAGTCGGCCTCCAGATCCCAAGATTGCGGGTTCAAACCCGTCAAACGTAGTCGGATTTCTGAACGTCGGAAAAATAGTCCATTCGACATTCCATATCGTACAATATCGGCATGCAAAATATCTCTGGTGACACAATTGGTCTTTACCCGATGAAATTAATTAAATTCGGCCATAGAAACCGAAGAGTGACTCGGTTTACTCAACAGCCAGCAGTGAAGCGAAAAGGTCGAAATTGACGAGCAGGCAGCCACATGGCGTTAACTTAATGCCTGCATACTATTATTAATAGTATTATTATCATCAAAAAGGTTTTAATTCTCCTGATTAAGAACTACAAAACAAAATAAGGCAATCGTACCTGCTATATCTGTGTCCTGCGTGGCGACATGTGGGACGATTGGTGACGAGGCAGTGCGCAGTGTCTCCAAGATGGTAGCTTCGGTATAAGGCATGTTAGGTTTATCAAACATACTTAATGGACGAGCTCCGCCTTCCGTGACGTGGTCAACTTCTTGCTGTATACGCGATGCCACATGAGGATATCGAACTGCAGCTGCGAGTGTCAACATGGTGAGGTTACCAATAGCGGAATGTCCTCCGAGGAAGTCTTCAAGCTCGAATACAATATGTTCCCAATTCAAGTTAGGATCCGTCTCAAGGTGTCTTAGAAGGGCGTCTGTGAAATCTCGAGGCTCATCGTTGCTAGCGTCAGCGTCTAGTTCGGTAGCCAGTTCTGCAGATCTTCGACGATGCTCGGCAATAATTCGTGCCAGGATGAACTGACGAATATCGGCAGCCCAGCGGGATATCTTCCTCATATGTGAGCTATAGGCAGGTTTTAACCAGGGCAAAAAATCAACTGCATAGCCTTGATTTATCTCCCAGAAGATCTCATCGAAAATGCGTACTATCTGACGGAAACCTGGATCTCCGTAGGGGAAACGTGCACTGCACATGTAACGGGTGAACATGTTCGCACAGGCGAGCTGGATCAGTGGTTTGACATGGTAAGGTTGTCCTGGGGTAGAGGATCGAGCCAGCTCACGAATAAACTCGCCCACCTCGGCCGTCCCCACTGCATCCAAGACGTCGTAGTGCGATGACGCTGACCGTGGAGAACAATAGAGACGGGCAATGCTCCGGCGGGTCTTCTGCAGGTCCGACCAGTCACACAAAGCCAATGCTGGAAGAAAGAACGCACGAGGTTAGTATCTAGTTGTTTTATTCGTTACGTCATCAGCCAAAAGCTTTTCTTCTAAAGGAAATAAAAAAAAAGGATGTGGTTATAGTATAGGCATATAGTTCGAAGTGGTCCTACAATGACCGCAAGGTGAAAAGTAGGGTTGTTTGCTTCTCACTATCTAAAAAGTCCTCCAAATGAGTCAGCGAAGTGAAATGCAAAACCGTCCACTATCCTTAATCTCACTCTAAATAGAATAAAGTAGTTAACTACATGTCCTGACCACTTTTCCGTTCAGAAATTAATCTAATACTCATTTCTGTACCGGGCGAGTTGGCCATGCAGTTGGGACCGCGCAGCTGTGAGTTTGCATCCGGAAGATAGTGGGTTCGAATCCCTCTGTCGGCAGCCCTGCATATGGTTTTACGTGGTTTCCCGTATTCACACCAGACAAATGCTGGGGCTGTACCTTAATTAAGGCAACGGCCGCTTCCTTCCAACTCCTAGCCCTTTTCTGTCCCATCGTCGCCATAAGACCTATCTGTGTCGGTGCGACGTAAAGCCACTAGCTAGCTCATTTCTGTAGCAAGGTGAGTGAACCTCGGAGTTGAATTCCACACCAGAAGTGACCACCGCGTTTCTAAATTTCCGGAGTACTTGATGGGCAGTTAAACTTTTGTCCTGGTGAACCAAGCACACCTGTCAGACAGAAGTGCTTAGGTTTACTTTCCTTGAAATCTATTATTTCACTATGTTTTATGGAAGTTGGAAGAATCAGCTCCTTTTCTGACTCTCATTCGCTAAAACTGGACCTTCTTTTCTAAAACTAAAAGCTGCAATTCACCTCCGGCTCCATGGCTAAATGTTTAGCGTGCTGGCCTTTGGTCACAGGGATCCCGGGTTCGATTCCCGGCAGTCGGGAATTTTAACTATCATTGGTTAATATCGTTGGCACGGGAGTTGGGTGTATGGGTCGTCTTCGTCATTATGTTAATGACCAAATGTGACCCTAAATGAAACAACAATAACAATGATATTTTTTTTTTCTATTTGCTTTACGTCGCACCTACACAGTTAGGCCTTATGGCGACGATGGGACAGGGAGGGGCTAGGAGTTGGAAGGAAGTGGCCGTGGTCTTAGTTAAGGTACAACCCCAGCATTTGCCTGGTGGGAAAATGGGAAACCACGGAAAACCATTTTCAGGGCTGCTGACAGTGGGGCTCGAACCCACTATCTCCCGAATACTGGATATTGGCCGCACTTAAGCGACTGCAGCTATCCAGCTCGGTATGATAACTTTTGACCATGAAAGAGAACTAGGAACCAGTTGGTAAGCGCGTGGCTCTGACCATGACCTTGGGCACTCGCACTTTCTCCGGCGCGGCGCCCTTCCTGCCGCATTCCTCACAATGCAACATGACTCAGTAAAAAAAAAAAAAAAAAGAAAAAAAAAAGAAAAAAAGAGATTGAAAAGCCACTTTTCTTCCCTGGAGATGCCAAACCAATATGATATGATTTACACCACAGCGCAGCTCACATAACCGAATGCTTTGCAACTCTCTGTAACTGTTATAAATGTTAATAGCTAGGTAAATAATAGTTTAATAATAATGTTATTAGCTTTTACGGCCTACTAATTACTTTTACCGTCCGAGGTACCAGAATTTAATCCCTCGGGAGATCTTTCACGAGCCAGTAAATCTACCGACACAAGGCTGACGTATTTGAGCAAATATTCTCATACTTCCAAAGGCCAGATCTCTTTCCCTTGCGATTATTCTTGCTTTGCAACTTAAAACCCACCAACATACAGTAAAAAAAAAAAAAAAAAACCACCATTACTGCTATGTGAAATATGTATTACTATTTGGAATTATCTGGTCTTATGTTTAAAAATAGGTCCGATGACCTTCGAAGTTAGGCCCCTTAAAACAACAGGCAAACATGTTTAAAAATAGTGATTTTGTAAAACCATTTAGCTTTTCCTGATGCAAGTGGGTGATACAAGTCAGAAGAAAGGAACTGCAAGATGGGTTATACATAGACCTCTCTGACGGGAAAAATGAATGCATCAGGCGCGTCGACTTCGGGTAATTAATGAGAGGAGGGGGGGGGGGGGATTGAACACAGGCATGTGAAATGAGGAACAGCTATTAATGCAAACATTCCTATATACTAACAATATTCACAAACAAACAAAGAACAATAATAGAGCATTTTTCTCAAATACAGTACATTTTAGAACGAGTCTTGTGTAGGGAGTTTTCAATAATATTTAGAAGTAAACATAAAAATAGAAATTGACTCATAAATAATATTTTTTTAAAGGCATGTTTTATGTACGAAGGTGTAAACAATAATCGAAAATAAAAGAATTTTCACACCAGGCAAATACTGGGGCTGTACATTAATTAAGGCCACGGCCGCTTCCTTCCAACTCCTAGGCCTTTTTTTATCCCATCGTCGCCATAAGACCTTTCTGTGTCGGTGCGACGTAAAGCCCCTAGCAAAAAAAAAAAAAGATGTACAGCCTGAACAGTCAACATTGACAAATGTAGTTCTCCGAAGAAATGCCCACCGAGCTCGATAGCTGCAGTCGCTTAAGTGCGGCCAGTATCCAGTATTCGGGAGATAGTAGGTTCGAACCCCACTGTCGGCAGCCCTGAAGGTGGTTTTCCGTGGTTTCCCATTTTCACACCAGGCAAATGCTGGGGCTGTACTTTAATTAAGGCCACGGCCGCTTCCTTCCCACTCCTAGCCCTTCCCTGTCCCATCGTCGCCATAAGACCTACCTGTGTCGGTGCGACGTAAAGCAACTAGAGAAGAAATGCCCGCTTTCTAATCTCATTTCTTGACATAAAACCATCTACCACCTTCTCCAAATTTAGCGCCTTAGCAGCCTCCTAAGACTACCAAACTCCACGTTATAAGGGGATTTAATATATAGGAGGAGACATTTGGGGGGGGGGGCGCAAAATGGCACTCTGCCACCTAAGATCGTTTTTTGGGGTCAGAAAACGCCTTGCCCCCCAAAGAAGGGATTGCATCAAGTACGTCGGAGCAGGGCTGAGTGGCTCAGACGTTTGAGGCGTTGCACAGTGGGCCAGGAATCCTATATAGCTGGACAAAAGTCGTTTTTATTTGGAATGGTTTATGTTTGACATTTTATTGTTAGACTTGTATTGGTACTCTTGTACATACTATATTATTTCTTCACTGATTCCAGTAATTCTAGCTGATTTGACTGGGTCACGAAAGAACCTTCGAGCAATATTCCCGTCATTGGAATTTCCTGCTCCTCCGCATCTAGGTTGATCAACGATTAGACCCATTTCAGAGTGAAATCATGCTGCTATTTGCTGCTTCCTCAGAGCAACTTCGACTTCGCCTTCCGGTTTTCTAACCTGCCATGCTTTTACATCAGTCAGTAGGCAATATGCAGAAGGGATTCAATAAACCTAATGTATGCATGCAGCGGTGGAAAACCAAATGCAAAATGGCTGACATTATCTCTTTTCGATCTTAACTGAATATTGTAGCTCCACATACATAACATTTTTGTGCTGGAATTTCACACAAAAATTTGCAGACTTTACCATCAACCATAGTCAGGACAAAGTCAGTAATTACATTAAAATTCACGCCTTCAGCAACAACTTTAGTGGGAACCAAAGATCGTATTTGTTCCTCAATGCAATGAACTTCTCTCTTACTTATGTTTGATGTCTCCTTTTCGTACAGAATCTTGATTGGACGAAAAACTCTTGGAGAGGAAGGACGAGGATTTTGCCACAGAACCCCATTACGTTTGTCCCCATTTGAAACAGAATGTAACTGAAAAGGCACCAAAGAAATAACAAATATATCTGAGTCACTTAACTATGTATTTTCCGACTGGAATTTTTGTTTGTAAACACTTTGATTACTACTACCGTCCCAGCCCCACTTGAACACTGCTTTTGCCGTATCATTATCTTTAATACATTGTGTTAATGTTATTGGCTTAACGTCCCACTAACTACGGTTTTCGAAGACCCCGAGGTGCCGGAATTTAGTCCTGCAGGTGTTCTGTTACGTGGCAGTAAATCTACCGACACGAGGCTGACGGATTTGAGCACCTTCAAATTCCACCGGACTGAGCCAGGATCGAACCTGCCGAGTTGGGATAAGAAGGCCAGCGCCTGAACCGTCTGAGTCACTTAGCCTGGTACATTGTGTTATAACATCAGCTTGCACACTTGCAAGTCGATGAATGTTGTGGTCTACAAGAGCCTGCAATGTTAGTTCAGCAGAGATCTCTATCACCTTGAGAGCTGCCTTTGGAGGGGAGCACTTCAGTTTCGTTTCTCTCACAACATTATAGGTTGGATAAATGTCACTGTTCCTTGCTTTTGCCCCAACTCGTATGTTGACATACTGTCTCTTTAAAAATTCATTATCTATTTAAAAAAACCTAAAGCTTCTTCTGCGCTATGACGCATGGGAGGCACTGATGGCGAATTGAAAGCTTTCTTATATCTCGTAGCCCTTTGCGGTGATGATTACACAACGTCCTTAACAGTCCCTGCAGCATCCCTTTTACCACTGAACCTGTGATACCTCCCGAGCCAATACAAGTTCTTTATGAGGTTCCTCTTCTACTGCGTTTTATTTCATCTCCACTTTCAATAACAAGCTTCCTTGATCTTCCCATTCTTGAAGGCCCAGGTTTCTCGGCTGCAAATCCCTCGTCTTTATTAAGTAATTGTACTACTCCATTTATCCAGCCCTGCATTTGGTAAGAAAACGACCTTTCTTTCTACCGCACTGCTTCCATTTCATACCAAGTTTACACTTAAAAGCACTTAGATTTTTATAGACCTTAAAATATCCTTATAAGAGCTGCCAAGAACATTTTTGTGCACTTTAAAATCATACAACGCTTCTATAGAAGCAATACCTACTCGCAGAATTCCCGTCTTTTCACAACACACCGCCGTGCCTGCAGAGTTACTTCTGTACTCAATATTATATTTATCAAAAAGGCGCAAATATGCACAACACGTTAAGGATGGAATTTGAAGAACACACTATAGGCTATATGTTATGGTCATAAATAGGTTTGAATTCTTACAAGATATTTCTATAAATTTACGAGAATGTAATGAATTTGGAAGTGATCATTACCTTTTCATTGGTCACTACCGACTCTGTATAACGCAATGAATATAATTCCGATAGTTATTATAGACATTAAAAATATAAGTTATCATCCATTGTGACAACCTAATAGCAAGATTAAACCAATGCATTTCTTCTTCACCGTGATATCACAAAGAGAGTCCCTTGTCAACTTTTTTTTTTTTTTTTTTTGCTAGTTGCTTTACGTCGCACCGACACAGATAGGTCTTATGGCGACGATGAGACAGGAAATGGCTAGGAATGGGAAGGAAGCGGCCGTGGCCTTATTTAAGGTACAGCCCCAGCATTTGCCTGATGTGAAAATGGGAAACCACGGAAAACCATTTTCAAGGCTGCCGATAGTGGGGTTCGAACCTACTATCTCCCGAATACTGGATACTGGCCGCAATTAAGCGACTGCAGCTATCGAGCTCGGTCCTTGTCAACTAATGCATCAAGAGGCGCGCCATCGGAAGCGGCTGACGCATCGCAATTTCATTGTTTATTTGTTCTTGATTTATAACAGTGACAGTCAAAACTAACTCAGGCTAGTGTCGTTCAGACAGCGGTAGACGAAATGCACAGGGTAAAATATTGTTTCGAATAACTTCCCAAAACGACTTTTGTGCAGTTAGATATGATTCCTGGTCCATTGCGCGTTGGCGCCCTGAATCGATCCTGGCTCAGTCCGGTGGTATTTGAAGGTGCTCAAATACGGCAGCCTTATGTTGGTAGATTTACTGGCACGTAAAAGAACTCCTGCGGGACTAAATTCTGGCACCTCGGCGACTCCGAAAATCGGAAACGTAGTTAGTAGGACGTAAAAACAATGACATTATTATTATTATTATTATTATTATTATTATTATTATTATTATTATTATTATTATTATTATTATTATTATTATTATTATTATTATTATTAAGTACGTCGGAGAGGTGGCAGAGAGGAAGGGAAAAACTCTGCATCAAGTCAGGCAGCTCTCTGAAGATAGGAAGGAATGAGTATAGAAAGTATCTGGCAGATCCCACTCCGAGGGACAGAAGAGATATGTGATGAGGACGAAGATATTTTTCTTTCTTTCTTTCTTTCTTAATCCATTTACCCTCCAGGGTTGGTTTTTACAGGGTTGATTTTTCTTTCGGTCCCCACCTCTAACGTCTCAAGAGCACTGTTCTGGAGCGTGACACTTTGGGTCGGGGATACAACTGGGCAGAAGGATCAGTGTCTCGCTCAGGTGACTTTACCTGCTATGCTGAACAGGGGAATGGAAAGACTGGAAGCGATAGGCAGGGAAGGAAGCGGCCGTGGCCTTAAGTTAGGTACCATCCCGGCATTTGACTGTTAGAGAAGTGAGAAACCACGGAAAACAACTTCGAGGTTGGCTGAGGTAGGAATCGAACCCCCCTCTACTCAGTTGACCTCCCGAGGCTGAGTGGACCCTGTTCCAGCACTCGTACCACTTTTCAAATTTAGTGACAGAGTCGGGAATCGAACCCTGGCCTCCGGGAGTGGCAGCTAATCACGCTAACCACTGCACCATAGAGGCGGACATGAAGACGAAGATAATGCAGGAAAATAAAACAGTCTTCGTAATACAGTTTCACCTAGTGTGTTGTTAATACTATAATATATAAGTTACCCGTTACTTTCTTAGGTATTTGTAGAGTAGAGAAATGGAAGGAAGGAAACTATACCTCAGTGAAGAAAGGAATGTGATCTACGGTATAGAAAGGTCGAATTACGGTTCACTTTCATTACATGTACGTCTGAAGAGAGACAGAGAGAACACAGCCAGGCAGCCTAGTTAGTGGCGGTATGGGGGCCAAGGGCAGCTGAGGGCCTGCACCGTTACGTTAAGCTCGCAATTACATCACCGAGAGGGGCAGGGAGGGCCTTGCATAAGAAATGGCCTTTAAAACTGGTCGCGCAGCGCTTTCATTCAGTCCCCGTGCTACTCAGGGTTATTATCATGGCCATCTAGATCGACGTAACTGTAGCGTAGTGTATTATAACGTAGAATACATTTTTCAGAGGACACGGCGTTATCAACAGCCTTATACCGCATGCGTGCATTCTGCTGTAGTCATCTTGACCATAAACCATACCTGCAGAGTGTGAAAAATAAGCCTATTTATATATTAGGCCTACATGTTTCATTTGTCTGTTTGTATACTTTAAAACAGCTAGGAAGCTTCCGTGGCTCAGGCGGCAGCGCGCCGGCCTCTTACTGCTGGGTTATGTGGTTCAAATCCCGGTCACTCCATGCGAGATATGTACTGGACAAAGCGGAGGCGGGGCAGGTTTTTCTCCGGGTACTCCGGTTTTCCCTATCATCTTTCATTCCAGCAACACGCTCCAATATCATTTCATTTCATCTGTCAGTCATTAACCGTTGCCCCAGAGGAGTGCGACAGGCTTCGGCAGCCGGCACAGTTCCTATCCTCGCCGCTAGACGGGGGCTTCATTCGATCTATCCCTGACCGGTTGAAATTTGGAAACAGGCTGTGGATTTTCCTTTTCAAAAATAGTTAGGGCAAATTATTATTGCTCATTAATATTTGTAAAAAATTATAAACGTCCGCCTTTGTGGTGTAGTGGTTAGTGTGTTTAGCTGCCAACCCCGGAGGCTCGGGTTCGATTCCCGGCTTTGCCACGAAATTCGAAAAGTGGTACGAGGGCTGGAACGGGGTCCACTCAGCCTCGGGAGGTCAACTGAGTAGAGGTGGGTTCGATTTCCACCTCAGCCATCCTGGAAATGGTTTTCCGTGGTTTCCCACTTCTCCAGGTAAATGCCGGCATGGTACTTAACATAAGGCCATGGCCGCTTCCTTCCCTCTTCCTTGTCTGTCCCTTCCAATCTTCCCATCCCCCCCGCAAGGCCCCTGTTCAGCATAGCAGGTGCCTGGGCGAGATACTGGTCATCCTACCCAGTTATATCCCCGACCCAGAGTCTGAAGCTCCAGGACACTGCCCTTGAGGCGGTAGAGGTGGGATCTCTCGCTGAGTCCGAGGGAAAAACCGAACCTGGAGAGTAAACAGATCAAGAAGAAGAAGAAAAAGTATAAACAATGTTAACAGTTATGTAAAAAGAACAACGTACGAACTTATTCCTTTGGTACTTGGTTCTTGGAAAAGTAGAAGTTCCTCTAAAAGGGCGTGAATAAAGTCGGACAGTAAAGTATTAAAAAAGAAAAGAATTTCCAAGCATATGTTTGTGTCCTTTCACGGGTATAAAAACGTATTTTACTTATAAGGCTTTCATTCTGTTTTTTTTTTGGGGGGGGGGGTCTAAATTCAAATATAGCCGTTTCATAATCTATACGGTCATCGGAAGATATATCCAGTAATTGGTGAACACATGAGCAGTGTCTGTTCAGAAAGTGCTATTTCCACTTCGAAAAAATAAATCAGTATTTCGTCCACTTGCATTACAGTAGTTGAACATTGTCGACTGCCATGAACAATCCAGACCAGAAAGTTGTAATTCCTTGAATGCTGTACCAACCTGATAAGGGGAACGTTCCATGTTTCTTGCGCTTTTCCCACAACTTTCTTAAGGTGGAAACAGCAACTTTTGAACAGACACCCCTCAAATCTATAGATCATTTATAGTAAAAGTTTCTTTACCTCATTGCGTATGTTCAAATTGTTCAAATTTCGAAGATTTCCCTAGAGTCCTCCCCCTGTGGGTGGGGGCGGTAGAATAACATCCACGTTATACCCTGCCTGTTGTAAAAGGTGACTAGAAGGAGACCCAGGTGCTCTGAATTTTGGAGCGTGGGTTGGTGACCACGGGGCTCTTAGCTGAGTCTTGGCATTGCTTCCACATACTTGTACCAGGCTCCTCACTTTCATCTATCCTATCCGACCTCCCTTGGTCAACTCTTGTTCTTTTCCGACCCCGGCGCTATTAGGTTTGCGAGGACTAGGGAATCTTTCATGTTCACGCCCTTCGTGGACCTTGTCTTTCTTTGGCCGATACCTTCATTTTTCGAAGTGTCGGGTCCCTTCCAGTTTTTCTCTCTGATTAGTGTTATATAGAGGATGGTTGCTTAGTTGTACTTCCTCTTAAAATAATAATCACCACCACCACCACTTCCCTAGAGTCGTATAGTCTAGGCGCTTTTGTGTAGCATACCTGCCTTGAAACACACATATTCCCTTTTCTCACTAGTGTCTCCCCAGTCCCGTGGAAACCGCGGAACTTCTTTGATGAGTTGTTTACGTCGATTTCTGTCCATGATATCATCTTCCATAACATCCATCTTAATCAAGTCCAACCTCACTTCTGGAAACCATTTCAGCTCTGTCTTCCCCTTCCTGAAGAATTCAAAGATTATCTTCGTCAGTTTGTTATTGTCCATTCTCAACAAGTGCCCATAGAACTGTACCCTTCTCTGCCTCAGCAATGCAACCACGCAATGCTTTGTTAGATTTGAGTCTCTTCTTCCCATTTTTTTAATACTTGGGCCTAAAATATTTCTGAGCATTTTTCTTTCTCTCTTCCTGATATCTTCAAGCCCATGAAAACCTACAACCTGTTTTCCAGTCATTGACCGGGTTAGGGATGAAATGAATGAAGCAGATATAGGCTATTACTACGATGGGTTCGCCACTTCCAAAGTGATTTATTACTGATAAATGCTATGAAATGAGAATGGAGAGTGTTGCTGGAATGAAAGATGACAGGGAAAACCGGAGTACCCGGAGAAAAACCTGTCCTGCCTCCGCTTTGTCCAGCACAAATCTCACATGGAGCGACCGGGATTTGAACCACGGCATCCAGCGGTGAGAGGCCGACGCGCTGCCGTCTGAGCCACGGATGCTTCATCTTCAAGCCCATATACAGTGTTTCTGTTGCATACAGGCACTCAGGGTCAACAACAATCTAGATGCCTTTGTTTAGCCCCGTACGATATAACCTCTTTGTTCTAGGTGTTCCTCGTCAGTTGAAATGTCATTTCCATTTTTCTCGCCGGTTCTTTAATGACATTCTTTTCCGACCCATTCTCTTGCAATTTTTCTCCCAAATACTTTAAAGCTCTTTAGTTTTTCTTCACCTAACTTAAAAAGCTGAGGGGCCTCTTCTGGTTGGCCATGAACTCAGTTTTCTCAAAAGAAATTTGAAGCCTAGTCTTCTTTGCTATCATTTGGATTTCTTCAATCCTTAGATGTTGCTATATCGCCGGTGAGTATCACTATATCATCAGCGAATGAAAAACAATCTCTACTTATACTCTCCTTACCTCTCTCAATCTTGAAAGTCTTTTTGTCAGAAATTCCATTCTTCAATTCCCTAACGAACTTTTCCAGAACGCAGTTGAGTATGATTGGTGAGAGTCCGCCTCCTCGTCTTACACCAGTTCTGATTTTGAAGGGCCCATAGATCTCCTCTCTGAACTTTATTTTCGAGTAAGAGCTGCTGATTATCTGCCTGATTATATTTTTGTCTTGTTGTCTGCTCCAAATTCTTCTAGAACTCACATCAAGGTTTTTCTGTCGATTGAGTCATAAGCCTTTGGAAGTCCACAAAAACTACCACATACCTGTTCTGCCTCAGCATCTGTGTTTTATGATACTTTTAAGGGTGAAGATTTGTTCCGCGCATGACCTACCTTTTTCTAAAGCCTGGTTTATTTTTTCTTCTTCTTCTTCTTCTTCTTATTATTATTTCTCACATGATCTGTACCTATTCCCTCGAGGAATAAATAAATTCACTCGTGGTGGTACTAAGTCCCCTGGAAAGGTTCTCTAGTCGTTATTTTGAGGACAAATGGATTTTTCTTCTTAGATTATTTAATGAAAATTTAAAAATATGGATCATCAACTTTAAGTGATTTTATATACTGATCCATCTCGAGGTTTCAATCAGTACCTTGCCAAGTCCACCCGCCCCCATCCACAAGCCCGGAAGTTGTGAGAGCGGATTAAAGACACGGCCCTGCACCTGAGTCTGGTATTTATTCCACTTAAATATGTAAGGCTTCTCTCTTTCATCAATCAAACCCCTTTGGTCAACTCTTATTCTCTTATGATCGCAATGGTACTTGGTTTAAGAGGCCTAGTGATAGTCTTTCATTTTCTCACCCTTTTTAGTACTTTCCTTACTTTTGTCGATACTTTCAATCCTCAGGAGAGTTGGAACTTCTCAATTCCATTGTTTAATAAGTTCGAAGAAAGTATGATAACCCCGTCATATTAACCCTTAAAATAGCAATTATCAACATCACTTGTCATGACTCGCGTGGCGGGCATGTAAGAATTACAAGATAATTTTCATTCCCCGGGCAAGGACAAAGGATACAGGAAAGATATATTCAAATAATCGAATTTTAAGATTTGTAACTCTAAAATTCTAAAGAAACTGACGGAAATACGAAATCTCGACAGTACAAAACTTCATGTTACGGGTATTTGACTGGAATGAATTTGCAAACGCTGCTTACAACTTACGCTGTCTTGTTCATAAGAATAGTTCTCTTTACAGGAGTGACATCAAAGGAGCTTGGGTCAGAAAAGAGTTGATTTGGATTTCTTATTTCTACAATGGTCAGACCTGTGCTGTCGTAAACACATTGAGGACGGCCAGTAAAGGATTGGTTGTATATTATTTATGGCCACCCCTGGACTACCTGCTCACCACAGGGCGGGCTCTCTGTCAGGAGGGAGAGACGAACCCCTGCAATGTTCCCACTATCAGTGCACCACTTAACTAGTTTTGCCAATGTTAACATCAAGGACAAGACGACTATTAAATCCCGAACCACCTGCAATTTTAGACTGGACGGACAACACTAACCCCGTTTCCAATTCACGAAAGGAGTACAGAATGATTTCGTGAAAGGAGAAGGTCGTTTTAAGGTAATCGCCCACTGCAGGGAACCGCGCCGCGCCGCGCGGAACAAGCTTGTGGAACATTCCACGGGCCATTTTCCGAGACTTCGCCCACACAGCACACCTCACCGCGCCGCGCCGCCTCTCTCCAGTTGGGGAAGTGCAGCTCACACAGAAATATGAGTTCCATTTCCGAGGAGGACTTATTATTTGCGGTTGCGATACTTGCAAATGAGGAAGAAGAAAAACGCAAAAGAAAAGTTTGGGCCCACAACATTTATGAGAAAATGGAAACGAACGGAGAGTTTCACCATTTATTTCCTGATCTACTAAAGGACCGAAGTAAATTTTCCCACTGCTTTCGTATGTCCCAAGAAAAATTCTATGAACTATTGAACCTAGTTAAGCCGTGTGTACAGAGCTCGAGAGCTGCAGTCGCTTAAGTGCGGCCAGTATCTAGTGTTCGGGAGATAGTAGGTTCGAACCCCACTGTCGGCAGCCCTGAAAAGGGTTTTCCGTGGTTTCCCATTTTCACACCAGGCAAATGCTGGGGCTGTACCTTTATTAAGGCCATGGCCGCTTCCTTCCCACTCCTAGCCCTTTCCTGTCCCATCGTCGCCATAAGACCTATCTGTGTCGGTGCGACGTAAAGCAACTAGCAAATAAAAAAGCCGTATGTAGAGCGAGAAAATATTACCTTTCGCCGAGAAAGGCGTACAGTGCACAATACCACTAACCGCGTGAAGGTACGAGCGTGCTGGCACTAGTCGAGGACTCACGAAGACTGCCGAAACGGCACGAAACCACATTCTTTCCATTAATCCTTCCTTCTACCCTCGCCCATACAAGCGCGCCGAAAGGAAAAAGTTCCCTTCCAGAAACCTGGGGGCTTCTGGTGCGGAAATTCCACAAGCTTGTTCCGCGCGGCGCGGCGCGGCTCCCTGCAGTGGGCGTTAAGCCATTTCATTTCACAAGAAGCAGACCACGGAAAATTCTTCTCGGCTGCGCTGCGCGGCGCGGCGCGGTGTAGTGGGCGATTACCTTTAACAGAACGAGATCATACAAAACTACCAGAAAGTGGCCCTCGATTTACTGGAAACCGCTCTTCTCGTCCAAGACAGCTTGACTCGAGAACACAACACAATACACAAAACTTCAGTCCCACGGCTCGTCCTAATTCCAATAATTTATAAATGCTCAAACCAGAACAAAGAATCACAGAAACCAGAACCAGAGAAACAAGGAAATGCCATTTGGTCCTTGTTTCAATGACGGTGAAATCCTGACATTCACCTCCCCGCGGTAGAGGAGGGGCAACGACTACATATAAAAATAATATTTTATATGCAGGCGGCTAACGAATGAAGGGACCGATTATCTCCCGGTATAAGGAGATCCCCTATACCAAGTGCCAACAGTCTCTTTGAGAGTGGATGAGCGGGTATGGGTAAGGGTACTCTATTGTCCTGGGGGCAAGCAATTGTTCCCAAAGGCGGAGGAACCAGTTTGGTCAACGGCATTAGGATGCAGAAGGCAACGGGAAACCACTGCATTAAAGACCCTGAGAGATATTTCAATAAATCCACATGGCATGGCTGCAACGTCAAGATCGTCTACCTCCGTTTGGAGACGACGGCTTAAGAAGAAGAAGAAGAAGAAGAAGAAGAAGAAGAAGAAGAAGAAGAAGAAGAAGAAGAAGAAGAAGAAGAAGAAGAACAATTACAGTGAAATCTCGATATCTCGATCACCTCGGAAGCTAAATTTTATTTCGAGATATCGAAATTTCGAGGTATAGAGAATACCGTTTTTGAGCATGTGTAGCCCATAATGGAATCACATTTATCTATGGGCTTATACTGAATACATTATTTTTATCAGTACGGTATTTAAAAATATACAAACACACTCTATTTTACGACATCACTTTAATTATAACCCGTATTATAGTCAGTTTTTAGAAGACAAGAAACATACCTCGGTTAACACCTTTGGAGAAAATCCGTTAGTCTCTTCTGTTTGTTACTGTTAATCTTTCCTCCCTTCACGTTGAAACTTCTCGTCAACACCACGCAGCCGAGATTCGTAAATGGAGCTTGTCATCCGCGACTTGGGAGGTTGCTTTCATACGTGAACGGTAATTAATTCACACCCAAGAAACAGCAAGGCTTCGCCGATTTTCCGATCATTAGAAGTTTTAGTTTTTCCGTTCCCTCATATTAGCTCCCAGCATCACGCTAACCCTTTCTTTACTTGACAACTTCCTCACCGGGCGAGTAGGCCGTGCGGGTAGAGGCGCGCGGCTGTGAGCTTGCATCCGGGAGATAGTGGGTTCCAATCCCACTGTCGGCAGCCCTGAAGATGTTTTCCGTCGTTCCCCATTTTCACACAAGGCAAATGCTGGGGCTGTGCCTTAATTAAGTCCACGGCCGCTTCCTTTCAACTCCTAGGCCTTTCCTATCCCATCGTCGCCATTAAGACCTATCTGTGTCGGCGCGACGTAAAGCCCCTAAAAAAAAAAAAAAATCCTGTTCCTCACAAACAGTTAATGTTGCACAAAATTTGAGTTGCAGAGTATTTTTTGCTTCAAGGAAGGAAATGTTTGTTTCGAGAGATCGAGAAATTCGTGTAACCGAATTTGGAGTAATAGAGAAATAAATACACGTGAAGAATAGGACAAAAGGCCGGGAAATTTAAGTTACTTCGAGATACTGAAAATTCAAGTAATGGAGTTTCGAGATATCGAGGTTCGACTGTATCAACCAAAATCACAGTAAGATTATCATAGGTCAGCAATGGGCAAAGGCCTAATAGATAATTTTGCCTAATGGCCTATTTTTTATAAAACGTGAGATTTTGGTTATTTTGCACGTCGTGTGTCATTTAGAGTTGATTTACGCAAGTTTCGTTATGCCCAAAGCTGCTTATTTTGGGTGTGAGTACCTATGTTGCTTACAAATACATTATTTTCAGAATGTTCTTTTTGTCTTACATCGGCAAATCCTCTGTTTTGTAGACTTCGCATAGTTATCTGAGTCACGTTAAGCGATTATCAAGGAGAGTGTTTTACTATGTTTCTTGGTCACAAATGCAAGGTCAATTTAGAGTTGTTTAAAACAATCACACAATAACGGCCGTCCGACTCCATGGCTGACTGGTTAGCGCCTTGTCATTCGGGGCCCTGGGTTCGATTGCCGGGTGGGTCGGGGGACTTGGCTCGCGGACTGTGTGTCCGTGCTGTCCTCAACATTCCTGCAACTCGCACACGAAACTATCCTCCAAAACACGTAACGCGCAGTTTCTAATACACGGCAGACGCCGTCCACCCTCATTACTAAGGTTCGGTTGTTTAGAAAAAGTCATATTTAATTCCTGAGGTCATGTTACCGGAAATCTAAGAAACACTCTGAATGGTGGGTCTCTGACACCTTGAAAGCAATTTCATTTTGCATAAAAGTGCACATTTAGGCCATTTTTATTGCCTTGCTCATATTTTGTCCATTTTCGTGATATAGGGTCATAATTGGTTATATTTTCAGAGTTTTTATTCAAATTGAGGCGTCGTTTTAATAAGGTAACTTACATGTGATCTGCGTCGATTTTCAAGCACAGGACTGAGCTCGATAGCTGCAGTCGCTTAAGTGCGGCCAGTATCCAGTATTCGGGAGATAGTAGGTTCGAACCCCACTGTCGGCAGCCCTGAAGATGGTTTTCCATGGTTTCCCATTTTCACGCCAGGCAAATGCTGGGGCTGTACCTTAATTAAGGCCACGGCCGCTTCCTTCCCAGTGCTAGCCCTTTCCTGTCCCATCGTCGCCATAAGACATATCTGTGTCGGTGCGACGTAAAGCCAATAGCAAAAAAAAAAAAAAAAAAAATCAAAGAGGATTTCAAAATACTTTAGTAGATGTATTTTTCTTTATTTTCCCGAAAGAGAAAGGTAGAAGGTTTAGAAGACATGATTCAGAGAAAGAGCTGCTGTACGAACGTACGCCGACCGATACCAAAAAAGCATGCTAATACTTCATTTTTGAGAACTGCCTCTCAGGACTATGATACTGAATGAATGTGTAAAGTGTTAATTTACCTGCTGTAGCTCTGTCAGTTTGCATGATTAAATGGGTCTTCTGTATTACCGCTTATCACTTTTTTGACACGTTCAATGTTAGTAATACTCTAATACTTGTTACCTATCCCTAAAATGCTTAAGTCATATTTTACTTTTTTTAGGTCATATTTAGCTAGGTTTTAGGGCATATTTGCTTGCATATTTTGTACTTCTTTAGGTCATAAACTTCCGAACCCCAATCATTACCATAACGGCTTCGTCTTACCGCGCCAGGCTCAGAACTTCCGTGATTGGGAGAGAAGTCACTAAGTGGTGCTGCTGATATTACAGATATATTATCTACTGCCTGGCTTCGATTCCCGGTACTGCCAGAAATTTAAGAATGGCAGGAGGGCTGGTATGTGGTTCAAATGGTACATGCGGTTCACATCCATTGGGGGTGTGCCTGAAAAGAGCTGCACTACCTCGGGATGAGCACACGAGTTTACTGTTACTTACAGTTTTAGTTTCACTTGTACGACTTACCCAATTATACTGGAAGAAAAGCGTCAAAGTTTTCCTATATAAGTGTCTGTTTTGTCATATTTGGGTGCCTATTTGCATGACATAATTTAGCAACCGAGTGAGTTAGGGTGAGCGCAGCTGTAAGCTTGCATTCAGGAGACGGTGAGTTTGAAACCCAGTGACGACAGCCCTGAACATGGTTTTCAGTGGTTTCCCATTTTCACACCAGGCAAATGCTGGGGGGCTGTACTTTAATTACGGCCACGTCAGCTTCCTTCTTACTCCTAGCCCTTTCCGATCCCATCGTCGTCATAAGACCTATCTGTGTCGGTGCGATGTAAAGCCAACTGTAAAAAAAAAATTAAATTCGCATTTTTAGCGTCTTTCAGTCTTCTTTCTAGTTATGCAGAACTTGTATACACAGAAAGAACATGGAGCTGTAAGTTACTTTGTCCTAAACCCCACAACAACTACAACGATAGTAAGGCAGTAATAACTATTGAAAAATGTCGTTCGGACCTGTTGCTAGAAACTCTCCTTGCGTAAGGGATGGTTGCTTAATTGTACTTCTTAAAGTAACAGCCACCACCGGTCTACTCGTACTTCTAAGAAACGTTTGCCATGCTATCACGGAATATGAATGGAAATAGTCTATGTATTATGCTGATGCTGGTTCTGAAAACTTGGAGCCTTCGAAAAATTTCTCTAGAGAAATTGGTGCAAAAAAGGACTATATCAAATATCATTTGTAGATTAATAATAATTTCGTGTGGCTATTTCTAGCCGAGTGCAGCCCTTGTAAGGTAGACCCTCCGATGAGGGTGGGCGGCATCTGCCATGCGTAGATAACTGCTCGTTATTGTGGTGGAGGATATTGTTACTGTATGTGTGGTGTGTGAGTTATTTGTAGAATAATTCTCATTATTTCCATTAAAAACTTTGTTTTAATAATGAACTTCCTTTTCACTTTACATTTAACTTAGTATGTGTATTGCACTTAATGTTCTATTAAAATATACATTTATCGAGCTCGATACCTGCAGTTGCTTAAGTGCGGCCAGTATCCAGTATTCGGAAGATAGTCGGTTCGAACTCCACTGTCGGCAGCCCTCAAGATGGCTTTCCGTGGTTTCCCATTTACACAACACGAAAATGCTGGGACTGTACCTTAATTTAGGCCACCATCGCTTTCTTCCCACTCCTAGACCCCTTCCTGTCCCATCGTCGCCATAAGAACTAGACCTGTCTGTATCCGTGCGACTTAAACGAACTTGTCAGTGTGTCACTCTTGCTGTTTCTAAAAATATTTTCGAGATATTTAATTTTGTGTCTCATAGTTTCGTCTCAATTTTCGTACCAGATGCACGTGGTGTATGTCGAGGGAGATATTTTATAACAAATAAAAACGCCAAGTATTTCAAATTCACTTAAGCCAAATTTTGCAAAGGTTGTAATATTCTAAAAGTTTGAAAGTATCTTATTAATTTACACAAATCTCGACATTTAGTAGAGATAGAATGAGTGCAACAGTCTGAACAGCCCGGGTACAGTCTGAACTATTCTTTCAAACGATAAATATTTGATGCTCGAAACAGTGCAATTTACAATCATACAGCATACACTGGTACCACTGAATGGCGTAAGAGTCCAATTGCTCATAGCTGTAGACTACACCTGCAACGTCCACTTGACCTACATTAGCAGCAAAGATCGGAATATGGTTCCTCGCGTTCCTCAACTATAATTGGTACTGTGCCAGTCACCACTGAGGAACGTGGAAAGAACAGTCCACGTGTCTATGACGAAAGTTTACAAGAATACTTGAAAGTAAGGAATTTCATTCAATGTATTGTCCCATTCCCTATGGGAACCGAGGAGTAAATAGGCCACAACATCCATGACGGATCGCGCACAGTTGGAAAAGGTACTAAGCTGCCAGGCTGAAAGGCCCAGACGGTGGAAAAGCTGACCTTCTGAGCCAACGTTGGCTGGTTTGATACCGCCCATTCTCCTGTCGGTAGTTCTATCTGTACCAAATATAACTTCTTTGGGACAAAAATCCGGCACACAGGCGTCTCAGAAAACCGTAGAAGTAGTAAGCGGGATGTAAAACCAACAACATCATCAAGTATAAAGGTGAAAGCGGAGAGTCAGCCAATACCTGTAACGAATGCATATATATCACAGATACTACTCGCTAAAGTCAGTACCAACATGAAAAAATACAACCACCAGAGCCTATTACAGTGTTTATTCAAACTCCATGAAGTTTTTCCTTAAGAAGAATAGAGATGTTCAATTGGAGAACTATTTACAAAACAAAATAAAATCGGAACACTTTTTACTTTTTTTTTTCAAGCTAACCCCAGTGGCACAGTCGGTTAGTTTGTCTTTATGTTTCCCAAAGCCGGCCTGGGGTAGCTCGCGTGGTAGAACACTGGCCTTCTGAGCTAAATTGGCGAGTTCGATCTCGGCTCAGTCCGGTGGTACTTGAAGGTACAGTACTCAAGTTCGTCAGCCTCGTGTTGGTAGATTTACTGGCACGTTAAAAAACTTCTGCGGGAGAAAAATTCGGGCACCTCGGCGTCTCGAAAACCCTTAAAAGTAGTTAGTGGGATGTAAAACCAATAACATTATTATTATTATTATTATTATTATTATTATTATTATTATTATTATTATTATTATTATTATTATTATTTTCTCAATGTAGTGAGTTCGACCCTGGATAAAATATGTGGTATTTGAAGGGGTTTAAATGCGACAACTCCGTGTTGTCAGATTCTAGGACATTGAAGAACTCCTGTGGAGCAAAATTACAACAACCTGGTATCTCTCAAAAGCAATGAAATGTAAAACCAACTCAAACAGAAATAAAAACACGCTATCATTGTTGTATAACCTCAGCACTAAATGGACCAGAGTAGCTATCTCTATGCTCGGGGCATTTGCTCCCAGAAATTCATATAATATTATTTTCGAACCTAAGTTAAGTAAAACACATGCTCATATATCTCTACAGAAGAGTGACTTTCGTTTTTAAATTTCTCGATATTCTGATAGAGATTTGCCTCCTTATCCTTCCAGGTAAACTAAACACGCTTTTAACGACAATACTCAATAACGAGTCTGAATTCTCAGGAAAATGATCATAACGGAAAGCATAGCCTATTTGTTTAGGTTTGTTTCTTTACAGTTCGATTGTTATGCATTTATCGCTCCACATCAAATAGTCCCTATCCCTTTCATGTTCAGGAACGAACTATTTCATAGCAGCATGCCTTTTAAACCCGGAGCGATGTTAATGGTATACGGATTACCAAGATGTTTCTCAAAAGTGCCTCTGTTCCTGTGATTAATAAAGAAAAATACTATCTTCGGCCATGTACTCTACTCTCTAAGTCATAGGTGTGCAATGAGTGCCCCGGTCCTTGAGCTAACGCCATGACCGCGGGAAGAGCCGAGAGCAGCTGACTTCTAATAGTTCGTGCTGTAAAGACTAGATGGCGATATGCGGAGTCAAGGCGCAAGCAAAGCCACAGCATTGTACCTGGCTGAGTATATTTACGCAATACAATCGTACAGTTCGTTTGTCATTCATTGTTTATGCTGTATTCCTAAACAAACTTTTACGTTGGCCTACAATATTTCTCTGAGTATAGACAATGTCAAAGGAGTATTTAATTATCACATGCCAAAATAATTAATTTTGTTTCCTAATAAAATGAATACAATTAAACGTGTTTACTTAGCACATGGCATTTGTATACAAAATAAATTATTTTTTGTTTTCTCCCCATAATCTAACGCATTAGAGCCTCCGTGGCTCAGACGGCAGCGCGCCGGCCTCTCACCGCTGGCTTCCGTGGTTCAAATCCCGGTCACTCCATGTGAGATTTGTGCTGGACAAAGCGGAGGCGGGACAGGTTTTTCTCCGGGTACTCCGGTTTTCCCTGCCATATTTCATTCTAGCAACACACACCAATATAATTTCATTTCATTTCATCTGTTATTCATTAATCATCGCCCCAGAGGAGTGCGACAGGCTTCGGCAGCCGGCACAATTCCTATCATCGCTGCTAGATGGGGCTTCATTCGTTCCATTCCTGACCCGGTCGAATAACTGGAAACAGGCTGTGGATTTTCAGTCTAACGCATTGAATACACCGGGCCATTAGGCACAATAAAGCTGTTAAAAGTTTAAATCTGTACGCACCCTTTCGCTAGTTGTCACTGAGAGCCGTGCAAGCAGCTACTAGGCTGTACACTCTGCTCCTTTACCCGCCTGAGCTGGAGTTCTTGCGCATTGAGCCGAATTGTGCCCACCTTTATCCTAGGGTCTAGGTAAATCTAACTTGAGTTAGCTTATTATCAAAATGAATAGGCCTATCCGGGAAACTGAACAACTTCCGGAATCATCTGGGTGGAAGATGACAAAATGTTCGTTTGTGTAAAGAGATACTGCTTTACGGTGTATAAGGTTGGACACTAAAAGCTTCGTTAATGAAGCCAGAGCAGGCTTAAAAAATAGGGCTGTATCGAAGAATGCTAAAGATTCTACGGGTAGGGTACTCCATCGAACAGGGAAATTATACGAGGTCTTAACCCTTGAAAACGAAGGAAAATCGCCTGTTTTGGTCACAAGTTCCGAAACGACGAACACAACCTGATCCATTATTGAGCACAGAAAGCAAGATAAAAGGGAAGCGTGGAAGTGGGCGGAGGAGATTATCCTGGGCACGGATTCTCCGACAGTGGTTCGACGACCACAATGTGGAAAGCGCAAAATAAGAATTATTACCTCATGATGGTCGCCAATTTTCTGTGAGGAGAAAGAACTAGAAGAAGTACCCCAATAAAGTTGGGTATCCAATTCAGGTAACGTAGCCGTGGACTTGCATTCGGTAGATAGTGGGTTCGAACCCCATGTCGGCAGTTCTGAAAATTGTTTTCCGTAGTTTCCCGTTTTCACACCAAGAGAATGCTGGTCTGTACTTAAAATTAACATGAAAGTCGATTCCTTCCCTACCCAGTAAAAGTAAAAAAGAGATTGGAGTTAAAGACTGCAAAGAGACACAAAACAAGTGTGGTATCATATCTACCACATTTCCCAGTAGCCATAGGACCCTCTTTTTTATCTAGTCACAAATTCAGTCGACAAACTCACGCTCGCTGCTCGTCTGAGGATGGATTGGAATCGGGGTGCTAATAAAGGTGTGAAGCTTAAGGTCGAGCAGAGCCTACTAATATCTGTTTACACAAATAATTTTATGTCATGAATGATAAAGAACCAATGTCACGCTTCTCTTCAAGTAATCTATCCAATTCTTCCTGGAACATTCCGCACTCATCTTTCAGGTCGTACAGTGCTTGTAAGATATAAATAAACTAATTCTACCTGCGTCCACAGCGAGTGTATTGTTTAACATTAAGAGTAGTTACCATGAAAAGCTAACGTTTTCAAGAATACAGTTTGTTTGTAGACAGACGACTTAATCCTCAAGAGAACGACAACAAATGTTCAGATGACCACAACATTATGACATTGTGGTCAAACAAAGCTGTCTCGACGAAAACTACTTGCAGACAGAGACTCCGCTGGTATAAAACAAAAGGGCTAAACTTGGCGACACGAAAGGAGATAGTTATCAGTGGCGAGTTCTGTAATCCCTTTTGCGGCAAGGACTTTCACGTTTCAAGCGGGTAATGGTTCAGTAATTAAGACTGTCCTTTCCTCTTCAACTACGGCACTGTACATTTCATATGAAAGAGAAATGCTATAACTTTCACTCTGTCATTTAAAGAGGGAGATTGCCAAGGTATTTCTTACCCGGCTCCAAGTACCTTTTAGGGGAACTTTTGGTTCGCACTCTCGAAGTCTACAAACTTTTTATATCTCCTCTGATTGAAATCCTTCTCTTGAGGATCCGATCAGCCCTGGACTAGTGACCCAACACGGTATCTAACAAAATCAGAACACTTACATCATCAATGCGTTTGTATATCTACCTCAGCTCAGTATCTCTGAAATCGCTTATCAACTTAAAACCTCGTGTGGTCTTACAGTAAGTTACGGATACCATTTGCTTAAAAGGACTCATTTTACAGCTGGAAAGCTGAAAGACAAGCGATTGTAAAATGACGTCTGAATTATATCATAAAACAACCAAAACAAACCCCATGGCGCTGCAGCCCTAATGAGCCTTGGTTTGCCAAGCAACCACTGCTCAGCCTGAAAACTTACATACTGGGAGGTGACGCATGGTCAGCGTACTAATTTTCTTAGCTGTTTTTCTTAGCGCCGGCCCCGCGGTGTAAAGGTAGCGTGCCTTCCTCTTACCCAGAGGCTCCAGCTTCGATTCTCGGCCAGGTTAGGGATTTTTACCTGGTTCGAGGTCCATTCAGCTTACGTGATTACAAATGAGGAGCCATCTGATGGTGAAATGGAACCTCCGGTCTAGAGAGCCAAGAATAACGGCCGAGAGGATTCGTCATGCCAACTACATGACACCTCGTAATCTGCAGGTCTTCGGGCTGAGCAGCGGTCGCTTGGTAGGCCATAGCCCTCCGGTAAGTTGCGCTCTATGAGGTTTGGTTTTGGTTTGGTTATTCTTAGTTTTCCAGACCGGGGGTGCTACCTCACCGTCAGTGTATCTCAGTTGTTCTCATGTAGGTTGAGTGGACCTTGAACCAGGTCGCAAATCCAGGTAAAAATCCCTGACATGGCCGGAAATCGATCCCGAGCACTCCAGGTACGAGGCAGACTCATTACCTCTGACCATGGTGCCTACTAGGTTATTTCGTTGCGATACAAATTATAGCTAGAATTTTCTAAATATAATTTTGGGAAATAATCGCCCGTCGGATGGAGACGTTAAGCCTCGAGCAGACCCCTTGGTCCTATTCGACAACAGCAGGCTAGGTGCCGGCACCGGGTTTCACCCTTTCCCTTCCTACTATCATACATCACGTCATTCATTTTGTCTCATTAATTTCTCTGACGAGGTTGGCGTCAGGAAGGGCATCCGATCATGAAAAACAGCTACGACAGATTCATCTCACGTCATACCCCACCCCGTAGAAAAACGGGACAAGGGTTGGACAAATAAAGCAAGCTCAACGAAACTCTTGTTTGCGAAATCTTCTGCAAGCGCTTGCAGATACTCGCAGATGTCTCGTGAAAGGGATAATACAGTATAACATGTATTTTTGGTGCTGAGTTTTGAAAGGCTGGCAAATATAGCCAAGTTAGCAACACTAGAAATAATACGGAGGCCAGGTGCAGCTAACAGCTGGTGGGAACCACGGGTAAGAAGAAACCGTTGTAGCAAAGCGAGGTTGATAACAGAGAAAGGAAGAGAAGAGTTCTAAGAAAGAAACGACAGGCTGACTGGCGCTCACAGTGCGAGTGTCTTCTTACGACATCTCACTTAACATAGTCCCGTTCCTTCATATACTACATTCCTACAGCTCCAGTTATTTATTTATACGCCATTACTGTGTACACATAAATAGTAGTTGACACACAGTTATTGGTTGCATGAGGCGACTGGTCACTAGAGCGAGATTTGTAAGAAAGTCTATCCTGAAAGATATTATAATAAAGTATGTGCCATACAAAACAACAAATACATCCTTAACATTCGTACTAAGGAATCTGCCGCCTATTTCAGTGGTACAGCCGATAATCGTCTTTCTCTTCTCAAGACAGCGAGTTCGCCCTCAGTTGGGGTGGGGGGTGGGGGGGTAATGTGACCCGGTGAAGGAAATTAATGATACCCCAGAGTGCAATATCAGATGAAATATCTACACGAATATTACAGGGTAAACAAGGTGAGGCTGAAAAGAGCTTTCGTGGCTCAGGCGGCAGCACTCTGGCCTCTCACCGCTGGGTTCCATGGTTCAAATATCGGTCACTCCATGTGAGATTTGTGCTGGACACAGCGGAGGCGGGCCAGGTTTTTCTCCGGGTACGCCGATTTTCCCTGTCATCTTTCAATGCAGCCCCGGGCTGAGTGGCTCAGACGGTTGAGGCGCTGGCCTTCTGACCCCAGTCCGGTGGTATTCGAAGGTGTCAAATACGTCAGCCTTGTTTTGGTAGATTTATTAGCAAGTAAAAGAACTCCTGCGTTACAAAATTCTGGCACCTCGGCGTCTCCGAAAACCGTAAAAGTAGTTAGTAGGACGTAAAATCAATAACAGTATTATACAGACTTGCCTGTGTGGTGCGACATAAAATCAATTATTATTATTATTATTATTATTATTATTATTATTTCTTTCTTAATATGTTTACCCTCCAAGGTTGGTTTTTCCGTCGGACTCGGCGAGGGATCCCACGTCTATCACCCCCAAGAGCAGTGTCCTGGAGTGTGAGACTTTGCGACGGGGTATACAACTGGGGAGGAGGACCAATACCTTGTCCAGGCAGCCTCACTTGCTATGATGAACAGCGATCTTGTGGGTGGATGGGAAGATTGGAAGGGATAGACAAGGAAGAGGGAAGAAAGTGGCCGTAGCCTTAAGTTAGGTACCATCCTAGCATTTGTTTGGAGGAGAAGTGGGAAACCACGGAAAACCACTTCGAAGATGGCTGAGGTGGGAATCGAACCCACCTCTAGGCTACTCAGTTGACCTTCCGAGGCTGAGTGTACCCCGTTTCAGCCCTCGTACCACTTTTCAAATTTCGTGGCAGAGCCGGGAATCGAACCTGTGCCTCCAGGGGGTGGCAGCTAATAGCGTTAACCACTACACCACACAAGCGGATTATTATTATTATTATTATTATTATTATTATTATTATTATTATTATTATTATTGTGTAACGCCTCTTCAGTTGCTACATATTTTTAGAGATCCAGGGGTGTCGCAACTTTTTTTTCCCCCGGGGGAGGTCATTAACGTACTGGAAGCTGATGTCACGGAGTTGTTTAGGACAGAGTTATTGTTAGGTAACATACAGGGAATAGTAGTAAATAATAATTTAACGAGTTGTATTTTATAACTTAATTATAGTAAAGCATAGGTATGAAGGCTACTGGAGAAATTGAAGCTAAAGGCTTCCACTATCAATGAATGTTTAATTTTCACGACAGCATTGTACTCGGAATAAACTTTCAAACTCACATTCTTCCGATTTCGCGCCGGATACTCTTACCCAGTGAACTATACTTGTTCTGTTGGAAAGGAACTTAATATATCTTCGATGCGTACTATGTATGCCGAACACGACCTAATACGTTGAACGTCTATTTCTAGCTTCCACTATCCGTAACCTCGCCTTTGTCCCCAGGAATTAATCTGGAACTCATTTTTGGTGAGACGGCGTCACCGTCTAAGAGACCCGCCTCCCGCTTCAGGGGAGGAATGAAAACATTTTAGTAGCAGTAGTAGTAGTGAACCAGTCAGAATTAAATGTGTGCTCTATTAGTAACAATAATGAACAGTCTAATAGTAACTTATCTCTAATCAACATCTCTGTCATGTTTCATGTGTTTCCAAGGCCGCTATATTAATTAGCGTGTCCAAGGCCGTAGCCAGGAAACATTACTTTTTCCAGAAGCTGCACTTCTTAGGCTGCGTGTTCTCTTTTAAGGTTCCCAGATGTGCATTTCCTTTGGTTTGGTCCGTATTTTCTTTCATCGGTGGTAGTATATAATTTCCAATCACTAGATTGCGTGCCAAAAGCCTGAATTAAATTCCAGACCTCTCCGCAATGCTCATATGGAGTGAGGGCATATGACGGTGTTGATGGTGATTCCTCCGTCGGATGACGTTAAGTCTTGAGCAGACCCCTTGGTGCTATTAAACAGGATTAGGCCATGTGCCGGCACGGGATTTCACCCTCTCCCTTCCTACTATCGTATATCACGTCATTCATTTCATCTCATTAACTCCTCTGATGAGGTTGACGTTAGGAAGGGCATCCGGTCATGAAAACACGCCATGACAGATATCTCATCTCATACCCAACCCCGTAGAGAAACGGGAGAAGGATTGGACTTCCCCACCTTCCGCCTCAAACTTCCTGTCAATGAGTAAGGAATCATAAGGATTGTTGGACCAAGAGAGAGAGATGTGCCATACGTTCTAACTTGTTTGAAAACACTTAAGACTAGGATAACTACTGCTAGGGAATCTGTCACCTACATGACAGCCCTAAATGTAAATCAGTAGTGAACGATGATGACTTGGATCACTATAATATAATGTACAGTACCGGTCAAAAGTTTAGGACCACATTAAAAAATCATGAAGTTCCATCTACAATCTAAAATTTTGCTACTAGACCTCTGTATTTTTTTCCTGAGCTCTCGCATATAATATGATATATGTCGCCTGATTTCAGTGATTTACACCAAGTAGTGTATAAGTTATACATTCTTAACTGTTGTAAGGTCACGTCAGAAAGTCAACATTTTAGGAAATATTATATACTATATACTCTAATCGGCTTCAAGTATCACCAACAAGATTCTTTTATAGACTTAGCAATAGTTGGGGGTCATTTTGGTATAAATAGAAAAATTCCGAAAAAATGCGGCACCGACTTTTGTGCTTTCATTTTTTGTTTCAAATCAGCTCTAAAATGGTCAGTTTTTCCTTGTTCTTATCATAGGTCTCAGTGTGAGCTATCGTCATCAGAAATGTGTTCTTGGATGCCATCCGCAGAGTGCAAATGGAACTATCAGGGCAGATAAGTTTCATGCCGATAGCTCGTCCTGAGACCTCAGGCCATACATGACAAAGGCAAAGAAAAATCAACCATTTTGGCCCTGGTTCGAAAAAATAAAACACGCAAAAAAAAGGTGCCGCATATTTTCGGAAGTTTCATATTTATACTAAAATGGCCCCCACCTATCTCTAAGTCTACAAAAAAATCTTGGCCGTGATACTTGCAACGAATTAGAGTGTACTGTACATTATATAATCAAAATGTTTGATCTTTTGTTGTGACCATCCAAGAGTTAAAAATTCATAACTTCCACAGTATTTGGACTAACTCAATGAAATCAGGCGAAATATATCCTATTCGATGTGAGAGCTCAGAAAGAAAATTACAGATATCTCATGGAACAATTTTAGGTTCTAGATGACATTTCGTGATTTCTTTACGTGGTCCTAAACTTCTGACCGGTACTGTATATATATATATATATATATATAATGGCATATGGCCTCCGGAGAGGATTGGTGCAGGTCTTTTTCTAGTAGACGGCCTATTAGGCGACCTGCATCTCTGTGAAGATGAGGGCCCTACGCCACACACACCCAGCCCCCGAGCCATTGGAATTAACCAATTAAGGTTAAAATCTCCGACCCGGTCAGGAATCGAACGCGGGACCCTCTGAACCGAAGGCCAGTACGCTGACCGTTCAGCCAACGAGTCGGACACTTGGATACTAATGGATACATATAATGATGTTCACACTAAGCCACCCAAACTGTACTGCACTGACATGCAAGCGCATTGGTTCGCGTGCTAGAAATACTCCTATAACATGTAAAAGAGTAATTTTCTGGAAAACTATTAACTTACAGTAACAAAGAAAGGATATAGGAATATTTAAATAGGAAATTTTCTACAAGCGCGCTCCTTTTTTCATAAGACTAACATTTACGTTTTTGTTTTTATGGGATAAAGTATCCGCGTTAACAAAGAAACTAATTTTCTCCTGGAAAATTGTTAAAATTAGGACGAAAACACACATGAATTTTGTTGTAGAAAACTGCATTCTAAGAACACTTCGTGACCTCTGTTTTTTTAATGCGACCAGCAATTAAGGCAGTGTATTCCTTCCTGGGCGCACGCTCTTTGTGACTTGCCCTACTAGCGACCATATTTTTAGCCTATAATTATTATGAAAGAAATGAGCTTTCTGGTGGTGAAATAATTACTGAAATCAGTTGAATAGCTTCCGAGAGTGTTATCCTCAAAGCCTCCGCGGCTCAGGCGGCAGCACGCCGGCCTCTCACCACTGGATACCGTGGTTCAAATCGCGATCACTCCATGTGAAATTTGTGCTGGACCAAGCGGAGGCAGGGCAGGTTTTTCTTCGGGTACTCCGGTTTTCCCTGTCATCTTTCATTCCAGCAACACTCTCCATTAACATTTCATTTCATCTGTCAGTCATTTATCATTGCCCCAGAGAAGTGCAGCAGGCTTCGGCAGCCGGCAACATTTCCTATCCTCGCCGCTAGATGGGGGCTTCATTCCATTCCTGACCCAACAAAATGACTGGAAACAGGCTGTGGATTTTCATTTCAGCATTTTAAGTCTTCCATTTCAGCTGCACATCAGTACTATGTAGGCTACACTTGATGTGACCAATGTTACGTTTTACTTTTTAAAATATGCTTTTCATTTTTGTTTACAATGACCACCTGTCCACTTAATTTGAAAATGTACTACCAGAGAACCAGACTGTAAGGCTCGTATGGTTGAGCGCTGTCCTTCTGTGACCAGGTTGGCAGGTTCAATCCTGGCTCAGCCCGGTGGTATTTAAAGGTGCTCAAATAGACCATCCTCGTGTTAGTAGGTTTACCGGTATGTAAACGAACTCCAGCGGAAGAAAATTCTTGCAAAAATCGTAAACGTAGTTAGTGGGACGTAAAACTAAATTATTATTATTATTATTATTATTATTATTATTATTATTATTATTATTATTATTATTTGTAGTATTATTATTACTCAATTGTGAATTATTCAATTTTTGTAGGATTTTAATCATATTGTAATAATGGGTAGGAAAGGGCAGAGTCCTAACTTCTCCAAAAGTAAAGACGATATATAATTTTATCTGTGCGTTGAGAAACCGTGTATTATAATAATACGAAGATCGGACTGCTCAGCTCACGCGGAAGAACGTGGTTTCGATTTGCTGGGCTGAGTGGCTCAGACGGTTGAGGCGCTGGTCTTCTGTCCCAACTTGGCAAGTTCGATCCTGGCTCCGTCCGATGGTATTTGAAGGTGCTCAAATACGTTAGCCTCGTGTCGGTAGATTTACTGGCACGTAAAAGAACTCCTGCGGGACTAAATTCCGGCATCTCGGCCTCTCCGAAAACCGTAAAAGTAGTTAGTGGCACGTAAAGCCAATATCGTTAACAGAATCGGTGATTGGTTCGAATTTCTACTGGCACAAGATTTAACTTTTCATGCTGTTTTCTTGTTGACGTGTGTGACTTTCGTAAAGGCAATCGAGGTCATGCCTGTTCTGAATGCAAACCCATTAACAGGAATTCGGAAGAGAAAATGATCCATTCTCAGCTTCTCCTTACTGGGGAGATTTCTATCACCTGGCAAATTACACAACACCACGGGATGCTTTTTATTTCAAAATCTTATAATTTTTTGTAACAAAGAAGAGTATTTTTCAGTTCTTACTTCATCCAGTCTTAGCTGATTGTTTCTTATTCTTAGTTTCAGCACTAATGGATGGCTGTTTGGGGCCACGCATGGAATGGAAGGCGAATCTAACTTAATATCAATCAAAGGCACTCATTCAATAAAATAAAGTGTTGTCGGAATCTTTCTCTTAAACGTTCTTGAAACTTCTGTCCACATTTTGTTCCAATACTTTAGGAACATCGTAAGAAAAACGCTGTTAATATTAACTGTATCTAAACGAGAATGATAAGTGTAAGAGAGGGCCGTCAGCCCTAACTTCGCCACATACAAAGGTAATAAATAAATAAATAAATAAATAAATAAATAAATAAATAAATAAATAAATAAATAAATAAATAAATAAATAAATAAATAAATACATATTTATGAAATAACAGATTTCATAGCTTGTCAGCTAGAAGTCAGCTAGAGTCTATAACAAAGGAGGGCGAACTGGATTTTGGTTCTGTCTCAATTAATAGTTCATGAAGTAGACAATAAACAGAAGTTCATCTGAGGCCATCCCTGAAATGAGTTTTTAAAACTAGACATCTTGAATAAGTTTATTGCACATATTCCGGGGATCATTGCGGTCAGCCTGATTCTTTTTCTGTTTTGACCCAATACATATCTTGATGCTATACAGTTATTAATCTTTTTCTAAACCGGGATCGACTGCAATTCGATCCTAGCCTTGATCGTCCGAGTAAAAAGGCTAGCTTTTAAACCACCCCCTTCACACCCAACAATATTTTAAAATTACTTCACCAAAATTGAATCAAAGAAACAAAGGCAAAACAAGCATTCGAAGAATACATAGATGTAAAATAAGGAAAAGCATATTTCAGTAAAAAATATAGTAAAGTAGCCCTTAAAAACAGGTCTTACAAATTAACAAACAAATTATATGAAAACATTTGTTATATGAATCCAGTCATGTCCCAGGGAAGATAGGCTTCAAAATCAATCAATCAATCAATCAATCAATCAATCAATCAATCAATCAATCAATCAATCAATCAATCAATCAATCAATCAATCAATCAATCAATGCCTTCAAAATAGGCACAGTATTTGTATTTTTGAACGGATGGATATTCTAACATTTTAAACTACTGTTAGCCTATTACAAGAAATTTATACTATTAATGTTTCCTGATCGGCTGTGTACCAAAATTCGTTACTTGTTCGTCTTCTATGTTCAGGGTTGTGGAATCGAATCCTGGCACTGCCAGTTGACATTTAAGAATGCCAGTAGATTTACTGAACATTTAAAGAAACCCCTGTTTTCAGAACGAAACTCAGGCATTCTGGCAATCGAAGAGAAGTTGAACACAAATGATTAGTCTTTTCTGGACTTCTTCTTCTTATTCCGCTCAGCCTTTTCCTCAATTTATTGGAGCTGGCCAATGATGTGGATTTGTCCCAGTTTTACAGCCTGATGTCCTTCCTGACGCCAACCTTCTGTGGAGGGATGCATTTACTATTGCGTGTTTCTGTGGTAGTTTGTACTGTGGCGTGACATACTGTATATAGATGAAGATGTGTAATAAGACGATCACAAACACCCAGCCCCGGAGCTACAGGAATTAACCATAGGCAGTATATATCTCCGACCCAGCCGAGAATCGAACCCGGGGTCCTCCGAACCGAGGACCAGTACACTGACCATTCAACCACAGAACCGGTATTTGTCTTTTCTGCGCTAATACTTTTAAAATGTTCAGACCTATATATAGCCTACTTTCCTTCAGAACCGAACTGCGACGTCTGCTTGTTAATTAAAGTTAAATAATTGGAAGTTTCTCTTCCTGTTACAAAATATTTGCCCTCAAATGGTATAGTAGTGTGTTGCAACCGTTGCCTTCAAGGGCTGTAGTGCCATGGGGTTAGTTAGTTTTAATCATAGGTCCTGCTCTGCGATGTTCTGAATTAAAAATATTCTGGAGTTACTGGTGAATTAAAGTGTTAGCTTATAACCCCAACTGGTAGTTGTTTTCTACTACAAGATCTGTCTTGAAATAGTTTTTTAAAGATTTTTGTTATTATCTTGAAGTTAAATAAAAAATAAATATCAATAAAAATATTTTGAATCTAAGCTATCTTCTTGCTGAAAAGAGGAAAATAGACTAATGTCACCGATTTTTAACGTTTTGAAATTAGAAATTTTGCATTTCGATTTGTATATTTTGTTTTTTGTAGCATTTATACCTACATTTGTAATTCACCGTTGTTCCCTTTGAATACTTGGCTCAGTGGTCAGCGTACAGACCCCCGGTTCAGAGAGCACCGGGTTCGAATCCCTGATAAGCCGGGAATTTTAACTGCGTTTGGTTAATTCTTCTAGCTCGGGGACTGGGTGTTTGTGTTCGTCTTAATACATTTCTCTTCATCCATACACAATACGCTACACTACCAATCACCACAAAAACACGCAATAGGGAATATATCCCTCCACATAGGGTTTTTATTACAGTATTTTAATTTGGCTTTAGGTTTTATCGGCTATGCAGCCGGCTACAATTTTGTATTTTTCTCATTTTTAATTATGAATTGAACTTAAATACATTTAAGATGACCAAATGCACACAACCTGCGAGCGAGAGAAATAAACCAGACGAAGTTAAAAATCCCCGACCCAGCTGAGATTCGAACCCGATGCCCCCTATTCAAACCAAAAGTTACCACGCTGACCATTCAACCAAAGAAAAGGACACACACACACACACACACACACACACACACACACACACACACACACACACACACACACACACACACACACACACACACACACACACACACACACACACACACACACACACACAGGGTTGGCGTCAGGAAGGGCATCGGGCGAAAATCTGGGACAAATACACAGGAAGTGTCGACCCCAATAAATTGTAAAAAAAGGCAGGAAAAGAAGATACCGTTTTGAAAAAAGAAGAAATGGCGTATGGCTTTTAGTGCGGGGAGTGTCCGAGGACAAGTTCGGCTCGCCAGATGCAGGTCTTTTGATTCGACTGCTGTAGGCGACCTGCGCGTCGTGTACAATTTGAGTTAATTCTAATAAACAGGTACTGTCTTTTGATAATATTAATGCTCAATTGAAAAAGCTTTTAAACATTCATGTAGCCTCAACATTTCGTTCTAGACTATCACTTGGCTGATGACCTAGATGTTGGGCCCCTTCAAACAACAATCAGCTAGACTATCACTCGTGTTCTCCTAAAATTAAATTGTGTTTTCTGAAATATCTTTCAGAGTCTACAATCTACCCCAAATACAGTGTAAAGCTGCTTAGGCAAACTCTCCTTAATAGCCAACAGCATTTACCGGCACTCTAAGGATGCACGAACTCCTCGAGTTTTATCAGAAGAAGAATACAAAAGTTTTATTCAAAACATCTTAGGTTTTCCATTTGTATCACATTTTAGTATAATTTCGCATTCTGAATGAATTTTTGAATTTTATCGCGTTTACAAAACACATGAAAAAATGATTTACAAGGTCACGAAAATACAAAAGTTCAAGCCATTATAAGCATTTCGGATAATATTGCTATTGCAAAAGCACCGCCCCTAGTCATTGGTATTTTAAGTGTGTGAACACCCCATGATACTAGTGAAATGAGCATAAATCCACTATACCATTTCTAGGTTAAACATCGTTCATGCACGATATTCTTTCAACAACAGTATCAGCGCACACTTTCCTTAAGCTGTGTGTATAAATAAGATGCATTCGAGATGTGATGTCATGTTATGCAAAAGGTTTATTTCTTAAACCTGCTTATTATGCTACGCAAAATTGCGGGATGTCCTTGAAATTCCACAATGAGATGATGTTTGTAAACATGTAGGTCTCGAAAGCTCCCCGTGTCGGAAGATGGCCACGTGCATTAGTTCTAATTTACTGCAGTAGGCATGATTCAGTGTGTAGATGTTTTGTCCGACACGCACACGAACTGCAGAACATGTGCTACTAAATATAGCCTTCAGAAAGTTGCGTCAGGCCTAGTCAGTATTGTTGATATACGCGAAGGCCCAAGGCATCGGTATCCGGAAGTGATAGTATTATATGAGATGACATCAGGGGAGGAAAATTGCAAATCAATTGAATATCTCCTACTGAATGGACGTTGTTCAGTATAACAGGGATATAATTATAGAATGATACCTGGCTGTGCGGTTTGGGTCGCGTAGCTATCAGCTTGCATTCGGGAGATAGTGGGGTTCGAACCCTACTGTCGGCAGCCCTGAATATGGTTTTCCGTGGTTTCCCATTTTCATACCAGGCAAAATGCTGGGGTTGTATCTTAATTAAGGCCAAGGTCGCTCCCTTCCCACTTCTATCAATTTTTCTATACCATCGATGCCATAAGACCTATTTATGTCGATGCGACGTAAAGCAAATTGTATAAATATATATAGCTGTGACAGTATGGTAGTTGCTGAGTAATCAGAGCACGACTTGTGCGTCTGGATGCTGAGGAAAATGCTGCCGGTACTCAGAGGCAAGTTATTCTGCACTTTCTGGCTCAGTGAGGTAAGCAATAGCAAACTACGTCTCAACTCATCTTGCCTTGCACGCCTCGTTTTGGATTTTGCATAGCAGTCGGTGGTGCTGTTTTTAGGATCCAGCCGCCTTCGGGCTTATGACCGATTTGTATTAGTGGTGGATGGGACCTGAAACGTTGTTCACTTATCTTTCTAACCGAATTTTGGATTTTGCATAGCATTCGGTGATGCTATTTTTAGGATCCAGCCGGCCTTCGGACTGATGGCAGATTTGTATTGGTGGTGGATGGGACCTGAAACGTTGTTCACCTACCTTTCTAACCGAACACTCCACGACTGAAAAGGAACGTAACGCAGTTCATAGAAGATTTGCAATTCGAAACCTGGTGCTGACATAAACTATTCTGAGCTTTAGTTTCATCCTCACCCTCATTGTAAGCAAAGGCTGGGATAGTACCTTATTAATACAAATCACGAGCCACTTATATCAATCCTAGATATGAATGAACAATACATAGCACTGTTCCAGAATATCTACAGGACATGTCAGATTCTACACATCAGAAATGCAACAAATAATATGAATGAACAGCAGTAAAACTATGCATCTCACAACAACACCAACACCACCACCACCAACAACAACAACAACAAATAATAATAATAATAATAATAATAATAATAATAATAATAATAATGATAATAATAATAATAATAATAATAATAATAATAATAATAATAATAATAATAATAATAATAATAATAATAATAATAATAAGGCAATTCTGAAGCAAGGACTCACAAGTGTATGGTTCGGATTCCATGAAACACTGAAGGTTTATGGTTATGATTATGATATCAAATGTCATGTAAAACTCGAAGGTAATTTTTTTTTTCAACGCCAACTTCCCACGTTTATCTAGCACCAACAAAGAACTGAAGCTTGGTTTAGGACTTGATCAGGAGTTTAAAGGCTAGAACCGAATTGCTATAACACCAAAGCCCCTCCCCACACAGCAAATAATAATAATAATAATAATAATAATAATAACATGGATACATTTTTGCGTCTTGCATTGCTATTTTTAGGATGAGATCAGTTCATCATGCGTAAACTAATTATCATGGAATAATTAGGAGATAAATAATACAGGGAAATTTTGATTCCAGAGAAAAGTCTTTCCCTAAATCCAGTGCAAATTTGACATGTATCGAATGTGGTATGAAATCGAAGTGCAGCAGTAAAACATCGACAACTGACAACTTTATATTAAAAAATCAGCAATAACAATAATAAATCAGCAATAACATTAATAACAACAATAGGATACTTACAATTGTTGCGGTCCCCGCCGAACAGCGCGTGGAAACGCATGAAGTCAGGGCGCCCACCGAATTGAGCCCCTTTCGTGATGAGTACTTCTCTAATGCGAGGGAAGCTGTTGACAACGAGACAGGGGGTGGACCCCAACGTGATGCTGTAAACCTCTCCGTACTGGCGTGCTAATGCTGACAGCGCCTCGAATGGCACCTCATATTGACCAAGCAAGTGGAGACTACCCAGCAAGGGCCAAGGTGTAGGACCAGGAGCTGCCAGACTCTTGCGCCGTCCGCGAACCAGTAGTAGGAAGAGCGCCAGGACGGCGACTGCCAGAGAGAACGTTATCAGTAGGGCCATGTCTGATCAGAAGCGCAGTTGTGCTGGCTTTGTGATGGCCTGTGTCCCGTGCACCCTGCTATATTTGACAGTCTCAGCCGGAGCCTTATGAATATTCAAGAGTTCCAAACCACCCGCCACCATCCCCCGTTACGCAATGGTACATCTCCACCAATAGCAAGCAGGTGAGTTCCCCCCCTTGTTGCCCCATATAACCAAGTTAGCGTGACGTCACCTTGACCGTGGCCGTGCAGCGGCGAGCTCCCACTCTCGATTTTGGGGGATCTCATTTCCCCTACTTACTCCCTCTTCTTCGTGCTGTCACGGTCGCTACAAATGAATGCGGATCGGGATCACTACCGAGTCCGGGGAGGGGGGAGAGGCCAGCGGTGAGCGCTGCCGGCCGGCGAGCATACAACTCACTCACTCCTTCACTCACCAACACAGCTGACCCCCCCGACTCATCAGAGATGGCAACGAGCGGTAAGTACACGAGCCTCAAATTCATTAACCTCTTTTCAAACCATTTTTTTTCAATATCGAATAGTACGTGTTAAAACACAGTGGTGACCATACACTGACAGCGCGATCAACTCATGGTATCGTAAACTTGTTTTTTGCTCTAGCCTAGACGAGTGATCATTCTGCGCTGTTGTGCGCAAGGGGAGTGGGTGGGGAACCTAGAGCTATGGTGGTGGGGATATTGAGGGGAAAGGGGAAGGAAGGAGTGGGGATTTCTCATTGGAAGGGATGTTGCTGGAGAACAGGAAAAATAAATTATCTGCACCAGTTATGGACCATTTTAATAATTTTTGCAAACGCTGTCCGGTAACTCAGATGCCCATTTTATGCATCCACGAAAAGCGATTTTAAATAATTCGCTAATCCCTAGTTTCTAATGTGATTAAAATATAATTTTTTTTCGGAATTCAGAGTCTATCCATTATCTAATTGCTGCAGTCAGATTATATTTATAATCTATTTCTTTAGAGATCTGTATTCTGTCTCGTACCAAAGAACATGGCATTTGTACATTTTTATTATCCGATATTAATACGTTGAAGTTCCCACTTCAATGTACATGCGTATTCTAAAATGTAAATAGAAGTTAATCTGAATAGGTCATAACTAAGTTTTTAGATATCTTATTAATGGAAACGTAAATTTTGTGGATCATTCTGGTATAAATCTTGGTATTTTTGTTTGGTTCGTTTATTGATTGGATTGTATCACGATCGGTATTCGCATACTTTTGATCTGTAGTCTAACATTTTGTAAGCAAGGGTTATTTAATTGATCTTTTCTTGATTTTAAACTTGCTATAAAGATGCTACTTGACAGTAACAATTGTTTAAAGGCGATACATTTTAGGGGCTGAAGATCGATACACTTTTGAACACATTAATGTAGTACATAGGCTATGTGAACGACGCTTTACTTTAATATGATTCTTCTTGCAGTTCTGTCTGTATTACAAAATAATGTACCTTCCCCATAGAAGATAATATCTCACGTCTATATAAAATGAATTATGCTCTGTGTAACGAGTCCTATTCCTATGTTCTTGTTGTTTTGAAAAGCTATTTTTGTGGTTTTGAAGAAACTACAATTGTGTGGCACTTTGTTTCTATTCATGCAACGTATTTAGCTCAACAGTTCAAACGCAGTCTAAATTGGAATGGAAAGAGGGTTTACAAATTCTAGAATTTTTAACGCCCAGTTTTAATTCCAAATTTGTTTAAATATTTTTAGAGTGAATACTTTTTAGAAGTGGTTAAAGGGAATTAACACGATTTTTTAAAGTTACATTATCATTTTGACATTGTTTATGACAGTTGTTTTCGAACTTGTTAGGCTGAAATACGAGAGCTAGAATATCTTATATGTAAATTAAATTTAATAAAATGTACTGAAAAGTGACTACCTTTCGTATATCTAAACAATTCCTTCCTTGTGGTTTTGTGAACATCTAAACAAGTGAACTGGGAAAATTGAATGGTTTTAGAATTAACTTTCTGTCCATCCATTACCTTACATTCTTGATTATTTTAGAAATATTTTTATAAACGATAGTAGTATTTTTGGTGATAGTTTTTACGATTGTTTCAAACATAGTCATCTGTGTTGACGATCAGGCAACAGTGAGAATTGATGTTAGAATGAGTTCTTGGTTCAAACTGGCTAATAATAATAATAATAATAATAATAATAATAATAATAATAATAATAATAATAATAATAATAATAATAATAATAATAATAATAATAATAATCTATTGCCTCAGCTATCATGAGCAGGAATTTTAATATGACGCCATTTACGCTACCTGCACGTCAGTTTTGACGTTCTCATTTACTCTGCCATCTGGAAGAGTAAACCGCCGATCTATATCAAAGGTGTTTTGCATTTTGTGGTCGAACGGACTCATTTTCGTCCTTCAAAAGCCCGACTGCCACTGTCGTGTTTTGAACCCGCGATCTTTGGATTGGTAGGCCGACGCTCTACCACTGATCCACGGAGGGAACGTTCGAAAATAGTTGCAGACAGAACTGTGGATTCACTCTTGTTGTCCATAACTTACTTAAATCATTTACTAAAAGGTTTAAATGGAAGTGAGGGATTCAATTGACTGGAAATGTAATGTTATGATGGCGAATTTGCCTTAATGACAGACTGTGCTAGAAGCTTGCAATGTAATATTTTGGAGTTTGAAAAGAAATGCAACGAGTATGATGTGCGAAATTCCACTTCCAAGACCGAAGCGATGTCAGTTGGGAAGAAACCTAAAAGGAATTAACTTCGGTTAAGGAATACAAAACTGGAAGAAATAATAATTTCTTTTTTTTTTACGTCGCACCGACACAGATAGGTCGTATTGCGACGATGGGAGAGGAAAGGCCTAGGAATGGGAAGGAAGTGGCCGTGGCCTTAATTAAGGTACAGCCCCATCATTTGCCTGGTGTGAAAATGGGATACCACGGAAAACCATATTCAGGGCTGCCGACAGTGGGATTCGAACACATCTCCCGAAATAGTAATTGAAATCGAATCAAGGTGTAACAAAGCTAAAGCAGTGAGCTCACAGTTGTATCTTGTAAGAGAGAAGTGAACTCACAAACAAAGTTATCCTTACATCGCTCAATTTTCAGATCGACTTTACTATTCGAGTGCGAAAGCCAGGTGAACTCACGATATCGTATCCATAAATTCCAAGAAACAGACATGGAAGCAGCGGGAATGATTATTGGTACAAACAGATGGCAACACTGATAGGGTAATCAATGTTCTCCCCAGAAATTTTCGTCAGCCGGGTGGCAGGAATGAGTAACCGGGCGAGGAATACTACGTAGAAAATGAATATGATAAAATCTCATTTGATCCCCCTCAGAACATTAATTGTAATATCAGACAGGTAAACATGAATGCAAAATTGAACTATTGTAGTGTTATTTTCACGAACAAGACATAACAAAAGCATTTTAAACTTCTAGTGTTCTACCGCTCGTTTATAATCATGTAACATCGGTTGCTGTGAAGTGCCATATGGGTGTGTGACTTCGTGCGGTATCAAGCTTGTTCGAACCCCACTGTCGGCAGCCCTGAAGATGGTTTTCCATGGTTTCCCATCTTCACAGGCTGTACCTTAATTAAGGCCACGGCAGCTTCCTTTCCACTCCCAGGCCTTTCCGATCCCATGGTCGCCGTAAGACCTATCTGTGTCGGTGCGACTTAAAACAAACTGTAAAAGGAATCGAGCTCGCATGCGATTTCACGCTAATTCAGACATCGCTCGCGCACATTACGTGGTAGTCAAACTAAACATTTAAACTCCGATGTAATTGATGCAATTGTGCTGACAATAATGAAGTTTTATCACTTAAATAAATTATTTTACAGTATTTACATTTTAATTTGGAGCACCCAGTGACTCGTATGTATTAATATTATGTAACTAGCACGTATCTAGGTTGTGTTAGCCGGGCGGTCTGTAAAAACAGCAGGTCCTAGGGAGAACACTGCGGTAATCGTTATAAGAAGATAAAGACTAAGTTCGGAATGAACCCGATGAATGAAACCGTGCATATGAACCGGCTTCGATGGTGCGGTCATATGAGGCGAATGGAGGAGCATAAATTACTAGATCACCGAGCTCGATAGCTGCAGTCGCTTAAGTGCGGCCAGTATCCAGTAATCGGGAGATAGTGGGTTCGAGTCCCACTGTCGGCAGCCTTGAAGATGGTTTCCCGTGGTTTCCCATTTTCACACCAGGCAAATGCCGGGGCTGTACCATAATTAAGGCCACGGCCACTTCCTTCCAACTCCTAGGCCTTTCCTATCCCATCGTCGCCATAAGACCTATCTGTGTCAGTGCGACGTAAAGCAAATAGCAAAAAAAAAAAAAAAAAAAAAAAAAAATTACTAGATCATGAAGGGTGGGAGAAACAGAGAGACGAAGGTGGTGATGATTTAGACTCAATTTTAAAGGTGAAATGTGGAACTGACGAGGCTACAGGGCTAGGCTACAGGATTTTCAGAGGTTCTAAAGAGACTCCATAAACTTTATACAACCCTAAGTGAGAAAATCATTATTTTATGCTAAATGTATTTTTTCTATCGGTTTTACGTCGGATCGACTCAGAAAGGTCTCATGGCGACGATGGGGTACGACAGAGCTAGGACTAGGAAAGAAGCGTCCATGGCCTTAAATTAAGGTACAGTCCTTGTCGAGCGGGTAGTATTGTGAAAATGGGAAACCACGGAAAAATATATTTAGGGCTGTCGACTGTGGGGCTCGAAAGGATTGTGGAGGCGCCTATAATAGTCCATCCACTGAGGCTTGTAGACTGACTGTTGAAAGGTATAGGACCTACTCGTCTAAAATTATTTGAATCTATTTTTGTATGTATGTAGCCTATGTATGTATGTATGTATATGTTTAAGAGCCATTTCATTCTCTCATCAATAGTATTTTTAATGTTATTCTTTCGTTAGGTATTTTTGGAATCGCTGCAGCCACGCTGTTTCATTTTGGGTTTTGGCCGGGTTTTAAGGTCGGATACCTTTTTCGACGTCACCGATTTTTCAGATGGACACTCTAATCCGAGACTGGCCGGATTAAAACCTTAGCTATCCAAGTGGAAAGCCATCAGAGTGTGTTTTAATACTAAATTATGTGAAGGTATTTTTTTTTTTTTTTTTTGCCATTTGCTTTACGTCACACCGACACAGATAGGTCTTATGGCGACGATGGAACAGGGAAGGGCTAGGAGTGCGAAGGAAGCGGCCGTGGTCTTAATTAAGGTACATCCCCAGCATTTTCCTGGTGTGAAAATGGGAAACCACGGCAAACCATTTTCAGGGCTGCCGACAGAGGGGTTCGAACCTACTATCTCCCGAATACTGGACACTGGCCGCACTTAAGCGACTGCAGCTATCGAGCTCGGTGGTAATTATTTGAAACCTATGTTGGTACTTGAACAATCAAACCGTCGGCACCATGTTAAACTACAGAATATGCAAAAATACAATTCTTCTTCTTATTTTATTTTTCATATTCTCCAATGCTGTTATGGGTCACGAATCTCATTACAATGTGTCGAATTTGTTGCTGTTGGTGAAGGGCTACAATGAACCCTTGCACTTTGACGAATATGTCGTTTTTTTTTTTTCTTGAAGTGGCCATGCTGGAGTACCGAATGTGTCATATTCGTAAACCTCTGTTGCAGTTTTAATTCTACTATTCACTTTCGAAATGCGACAAAGTAATGAGAACACCATATTCGCGTATTTACCGTAGTTGCTTTGCTTCTGATTATGAAGATCTTGCTGAAAATTAACCAACATTCCACATCCGGTACTTCGTGATAATGAGGGTAGTTAACTAGCTGGCGAACGTCATTGAAAACCAGTGAACCTGTTATTAAATTTCTAGGAATTTGTACCTGCCGATGAGTTTTGTTTTTTGAAATCTCTTAGTTGAATATTCAGTGGAATTTTTATTGAAATCGCTCTGGAAGATCTATTTAAAGAGGAAAACATGGTGCCTATGTACTGAATATTTCTTGAAATATCCAATCGTATATATTGCTCGGAACAGTATAGGAGTATAGTCTCAGATTGTCCTTCGTGTTACGTTATAGGCCTAAAAGCACTACTGCATATGTTACGGTGCTGTAATTAAACAATGTAGCAAAGTTCCAAAATTCCACTAGAAAATTAAAGTTTTCAGAATTGAAAATCAAATGGCGTATGGCTTTTAGTGCTGGGAGAGTCCGAGGACAAGTTCGACTCGCCAGGTGCAGGTCTTTTGATTTGATACCCGTAGGTGACCTGCGTGTCGTGATGAGGATGAAATGGATGATGAAGACGACACATACACCCAGTCTCCGTGCCAGAGGAATTAACCAATTATGGTTAAAATTCCCGACCCTGCCGGAAATCGAACCCGGGACTCCTGCGCCCAAAGGCCAGCACGCTAGACATTTAGCCATGGAGATGGACTTTTCAGAATTAAAGTTATATTAGCTAAACCTGTAACTGTCTTGCACCACCTAAAAGGAAACATCCTTGAGAGAAAAGGGGGAGATGATTAGGGTTAGGATAAGGATATATTAGGATTTATTTTCATGTTTCCCCACCTATAGATAGTAATAGGTGTGGTGGTTATTGTTTCAAGGGTGGAGGGAGGGGAATGGAAAACCACGGAAAACTATATTTAGGGCTGTCGACTGTGGGGCTCGAACCCACTATCTCCTGAATGCATGCTCAGGGCCCAAACCGCATAGTCAACTCCCCCGGTATGCTACCTGTTTCACGTCGCACCAACACGGAATGGTTTTTAGCAATGCTGAGAGAGGAAAGGGCTAAAAGCGAATAAATAAATAAATAAATAAATAAATAAATAAATAAATAAATAAATAAATAAATAAAAAATAAATAAATAAATAAATAAATAATATATACGGGGATAGCTGGATAGAACTAGAATTCTCTTTCTTTGGCCCGCCCTTACGCTGCTGTTTACGAAGGAGGATAATAATAGGCATACTTAGTGAAGAGCATTGCTGGTTTTCAAGTCTTGTGACTATAATAATGTTTTACCAGTACTTTCCTATTGAGTTAAAAGGGAGAATAACATGGCGAATGTGACATAATTCAACAATTAGAAAGCGAAAATAGCATAGGCTATTCGCCACTTCATCTCTGGTAGTTCATTGGTAAATGAAATGTCGTATGGCTTTTAGTGCCGGGATATCCCAGGATGGGTTCGGCTCGCCAGGTGCAGGTCTTTCTATTTGACTCCCGTAGGCGACCTGCGCGTCGTGATGAGGATGAAATGATGATGAAGACAACACATACACCCAGCCCCCGTACCATTGGAATTAACCAGTTAAGGTTAAAATCACCGACCGGGCCGGGAATCGAACCCGGGACCCTCTGAACCGAAGGCCAGTACGCTGACCGTTCAGCCAACGAGTCGGGCAGTTCACTGGTAATGTGTAAAGTAACGAATATTTCAACCTTTGTTCTAATAAAATATAATGTAGCTAAACTAAAGCTACAAAGGCAATTGTAACGCCGATCATTTAAACACATTAGCCACGGGTAGCGAATGTAAATTTAACGGAAGTCACTCCTGAGAAAGACAGATTTATAATATTACACTTGAACTGTTTTTTTGTTCTCCTGAAGAATGGAGGATTTCACATTGGTTATTTTTACATCGTACCAACGACATATAGACGTTGGTGAAGGAATGAGCATTTCAAAACTTTTTTTTTCCCCTTGCTGCACGTTTAACGTCGTTTAACATTCCTTAAAAAAAACTACAGCTGATTTTGACAGGTCAGATGAACGACGCAGAATATGTAGACCCTATTCTCCCAGAATTACAACGTAGTGCGAGAATTGGAATCGAGGTGCAGGTAAGTGCGTTCTTAGTTACGATTTGTATCTTGTACGAAGATGAAGGGAATTATTTTTCCATGTCTCAATGAATGAATGAATGAATGAATGAATAAATGAATGAATGAATGAATGAATGAATGAATCAATGATAATTGATCCACATCTAGGGGAGTAGCAGATTCCCTGTCAGTTGTTTACAAAGTCTTTTTTTAATTATTTCATAAAACTTGGACATTTATCGAACATTTCCATTGATGAATAAACTCTAATTCTTCTTCCTATAAAATAATATTTGCCCCAATTTGTCCTCTTGAATTGCAGCTTTATCTTCCTATTATGACATTTCCTACCTTTACAAGCTTCACCCAAACTTTACAAATGCCATTCCACGCCATCTGTTCACTGACAGCTCGGAACATACCGCTTAGTCGAATAGCTCTTCTCCTTACTTCCAAGTCCTCGGAAATCATCCAGAACAAATCGTGCCGCTTTTCTTTGGATCTTTTCACTCTGTGAGGGAAACTGTTTTAAAGTGGAAGGCGAGGGAAGCGGGGGTGATAGAATAATATATATAGTCGCTCAAGAAAAGAAAGAGTGCCTAGTATTATACGTTCCTCGCATTTAATATTTCATCAGACGCAATTTACGTTCCTCGCATTTAATATTTCATCAGACGCAATTTACGTTCCTCGCATTTTTTTTTTTTGCTAGGGGCTTTACGTCGCGCCGACACAGATAGGTCTTATGGCGACGATGGGATAGGAAAGGCCTAGGAGTTGGAAGGAAGCGGCCGTGGCCTTAATTAAGGTACAACCCCAGCATTTGCCTGGTATGAAAATGGGAAACCACGGAAAACCATTTTCAGGGCTGCCGATAGTGGGATTCGAACCTACTATCTCCCGGATGCAAGCTCACAGCCGCGCGCCTCTACGCGCACGGCCAACTCGCCCGGTTCCTCGCATTTAATATTTTATCAGACGCAATTTTAATTATTATCGAAATACTACAGTAGATGTAATACCTGGTTTTGCTCGGGTACTATTTCTAATGTTTAATTGAAGACCTCGGTGCAAGAAGGTGATACCTCCACTTTTCTTCCGTAAACAACTTTTTTAATGCTGTGTAAAGGAAAAAAAAAACCGCTTCTTTCGGTACAAGGGGATATCTCATGTACATACCAGCCCCTATAAATTTTAGAATCGTATCGCTTATAACACTATGGTGGAAGAAAGGGATACATCGTTGCTTACGCCATTATACAAGGCTGGGAAATGAGCAATGGGAAGTGGGGTCACCGAATTTAGTTTTCAGTTCTCCCGCTGGGATCGCCTTTCTTAGACATAAGTTTTGAATGTCTTTTTATGTTTAGCATGGATTTTGTGACAAGTGCTTGTGGAAATTCGCTAATGTATAGCTAATTATGATACTTACGTAGAATGTTCTGAATGTTGTTTTTTGTTGTTTTTGTTGTAGTGCAAATAATCATGAATATCATGCCATGTTTGAAACATTTCAAGAAAATTTATGGTTTCATTGAAGCTGTTCCTGTCACCGATTTCTTCTGGGCTTACTTTCTCCAAACGTCTTAGGCCAGCAATAGTGTCTATAGATAATATTACTTTAGCCCTTGCAACATTCATCTTTTCCAAATTTGGAGGGTATACTACTTTCCTAATTAAGTTCCACACAGGTTTCACTACTAATCGTTTTTGCAGGTGATACAGCTTTTTTACATGTTCTGCAGTTACTATGTTACTATTTGCTGTAAAGTTCCTCCTCAAGTGTTGTGATCTTACATATTTTAATGTATGGCTAGGGTCAAAACTCAAAAAAATAGGCCTGCTGGGATGTAATGGGTTCGGAATTTGATGTACAAGGTCTTCCTCTTTTCCACACAAGGAGTGAAACATGGAAACATTCACTTGACCATTGTCTGTCACAATTCGGACGGCTTGGAATCCAGTTTTAAACAATCTGTAAAGCCTCGCGTGTTAATTTGGCTAGTTGATCTCCTATCAGGCTGTGTGTGAAATATTTTACACAGGAATCCTGTAATGTGTGGAAATACCTTTGAACAGAATGCAGAGCAATTTATTAGCAAGCTTGTCTTCAATAGCGACAGCATCTCTCTCCACATCAGTCATTGCAAGAAGCATATCCAAATTCCTGTCATAGACCAGCTTTGATTTTATTGCCATCTCATCTATGATGAGAGAACCTACCTTTTCATTATCGTGCTGTAAGGATTTCTTTTCTGCAATCAGACGTGCTCGTAACAAAGAAGTAATTCCTGTCTCTCCTCTGGAATGGCCAAAGTAAGTTTTTGGTGTGGTAGATGCAAAATGTTAAGATATTTTAGGAACCTATAGCCTGTGGATAACTTGTTGGACAGTGATATGCAGTTCTTTATACACTGACTGACAGACAGAGCAAATGCAACACCAAGAAGCAGTGGTCAGAACTTTATGCCAATTGCAGGGTAGACTGACATCACTGAGGTATGCTCATGATGTGAAATGCGCCGCTGTGCTGCGCACGTAGCGAACGATAAATGGGACACGGCGTTGGCGAATGGCCCACTTCGTACCGTGATTTCTCAGCCGACAGCCATTGTAGAACGTGTTGTCGTGTGCCACAGGACACGTGTATAGCTAAGAATGTCAGGCCGCCGTCAACGGAGGCATTTCCAGCAGACAGACGACTTTACGAGGGGTATGGTGATCGGGCTGAGAAGGGCAGGTTGGTCGCTTCGTCAAATCGCAGCCGATACCCATAGGGATGTGTCCACGGTGCAGCGCCTGTGGCGAAGATGGTTGGCGCAGGGACATGTGGCACGTGCGAGGGGTGCAGGCGCAGCCCGAGTGACGTCAGCACGCGAGGATCGGCGCATCCGCCGCCAAGCGGTGGCAGCCCCGCACGCCACGTCAACCGCCATTCTTCAGCATGTGCAAGACACCCTGGCTGTTCCAATATCGACCAGAACAATTTCCCGTCGATTGGTTGAAGGAGGCCTGCACTCCCGGCGTCCGCTCAGAAGACTACCATTGACTCCACAGCATAGACGTGCACGCCTGGCATGGTGCCGGGCTAGAGCGACTTGGATGAGGGAATGGCGGAACGTCGTGTTCTCCGATGAGTCACGCTTCTGTTCTGTCAGTGATAGTCACCGCAGGCGAGTGTGGCGTCGGCGTGGAGAAAGGTCAAATCCGGCAGTAACTGTGGAGCGCCCTACCGCTAGACAACGCGGCATCATGTTTTGGGGCGCTATTGCGTATGATTCCACGTCACCTCTAGTGCGTATTCAAGGCACGTTAAATGCCCACCGCTACGTGCAGCATGTGCTGCGGCCGGTGGCACTCCCGTACCTTCAGGGGCTGCCCAATGCTCTGTTTCAGCAGGATAATGCCCGCCTACACACTGCTCGCATCTCCCAACAGGCTCTACGAGGTGTACAGATGCTTCCGTGGCCAGCGTACTCTCCGGATCTCTCTCCAATCGAACACGTGTGGGATCTCATTGGACGCCGTTTGCAAACTCTGCCCCAGCCTCATACGGACGACCAACTGTGGCAAATAGTTGACAGAGAATGGAGAACCATCCCTCAGGACACCATCCGCACTCTTATTGACTCTGTACCTCGACGTGTTTCTGCGTGCATCGCCGCTCGCGGTGGTCCTACATCCTACTGAGTCGATGCCGTGCGCATTGTGTAACCTGCATATCGGTTTGAAATAAACATCAATTATTCATCCGTGCCGTCTCTGTTTTTTCCCCAACTTTCATCCCTTTCGAACCACTCCTCCTTGGTGTTGCATTGTCACTGTCAGTCAGTGTAGTATTCTCTCTGAATTTGCACTTCTGTTTACAAAAAGCTTGAATATGTTCAATCAAGAAATTTGCTTTCAAATCACCTTGTTCAGCTAGTCCTGTCATTTTATTTAGTTGAGTGTCAAATTAATGCTCATTTTCTCATGTTTGAGTGCATTAATACTTTCTTTTAAAGTAGTAATGATATTTTTCTGCTTTATTATACACTGACTGACAGTGACAATGCAACACCAAGGAGGAGTGGTTCGAAAGGGATGAAAGTTGGGGAAAAAACAGAGACGGCACGGATGAATAATTGATGTTTATTTCAAACCGATATGCAGGTTACACAATGCGCACGGCATCGACTTAGTAGGATGTAGGACCACCGCGAGCGGCGATGCACGCAGAAACACGTCGAGGTACAGAGTCAGTAAGAGTGCGGATGGTGTCCTGAGGGATGGTTTTCCATTCTCTGTCAACTATTTGCCACAGTTGGTCGTCCGTACGAGGCTGGGGCAGAGTTTGCAAACGGCGTCCAATGAGATCCCACACGTGTTCGATCGGTGAGAGATCCGGAGAGTACGCTGGCCACGGAAGCATCTGTACACCTCGTAGAGCATGTTGGGAGATGCGAGCAGTGTGTGGGCGGGCATTATCCTGCTGAAACAGAGCATTGGGCAGCCCCTGAAGGTACGGGAGTGCCACCGGCCGCAGCACATGCTGCACGTAGCGGTGGGCATTTAACGTGCCTTGAATACGCACTAGAGGTGACGTGGAATCATACGCAATAGCGCCCCAAACCATGATGCCGCGTTGTCTAGCGGTAGGGCGCTCCACAGTTACTGCCGGATTTGACATTTCTCCACGCCGACGCCACACTCGTCTGCGGTGACTATCACTGACAGAACAGAAGCGTGACTCATCGGAGAACACGACGTTCCGCCATTCCCTCATCCAAGTCGCTCTAGCCCGGCACCATGCCAGGCGTGCACGTCTATGCTGTGGAGTCAATGGTAGTCTTCTGAGCGGACGCCGGGAGTGCAGGCCTCCTTCAACCAATCGACGGGAAATTGTTCTGGTCGATATTGGAACAGCCAGGGTGTCTTGCACATGCTGAAGAATGGCGGTTGACGTGGCGTGCGGGGCTGCCACCGCTTGGCGGCGGATGCGCCGATCCTCGCGTGCTGACGTCACTCGGGCTGCGCCTGCACCCCTCGCACGTGCCACATGTCCCTGCGCCAACCATCTTCGCCACAGGCGCTGCACCGTGGACACATCCCTATGGGTATCGGCTGCGATTTGACGAAGCGACCAACCTGCCCTTCTCAGCCCGATCACCATACCCCTCGTAAAGTCGTCTGTCTGCTGGAAATGCCTCCGTTGACGGCGGCCTGGCATTCTTAGCTATACACGTGTTCTGTTGCACACGACAACACGTTCTACAATGACTGTCGGCTGAGAAATCACGGTACGAAGTGGGCCATTCGCCAACGCCGTGTCCCATTTATCGTTCGCTACGTGCGCAGCACAGCGGCGCATTTCACATCATGAGCATACCTCAGTGACGTCAGTCTACCCTGCAATTGGCATAAAGTTCTGACCACTCCTTCTTGGTGTTGCATTTGCTCTGTCAGTCAGTGTAAGTGCTCTTTGTTTATTACACTTTCTGACTATTCTTTTCAGTTTCAAACCTACTCTAGTGCAGTATAGTTTAAGTTTAATAGAACACTGTGTGCCTGTGGTTTTATATAATGGCTCACTGATAATTATAGGTGGAGGGCCATCCTATTCACTGGCTGTGGATGTGGTTGGTTCCATATGAAGTTCAGTCATTTCCCACTTCTGAAGCCTTACTCTTATGGACTCTTCTTAAATGCAGTGAGCATTTTAACGCCTCAGATTGTAGTGTAAGCACAGCATTAAACATCCTATTTCCGAGCGTCATTTCATCCGTATTTCAAGATTTTCACGGACACAAACAAACACAATCACATACAGGAAGACCTCAGATAAATGTTTGATGTGCCTCGCTCTTTTGCCTACTCTTAACTTCATACTGTCTCGTGTATCTATCTGTATCTGTTATTGTTGTTAAGGTACTCTTTGTTCTTTGGCAACCTGCAGCTGTTGCAGGAAGATTGTATAATAAAATATTATTTTCTCATTACTTCTGTGATCATTGAGTCTTCTTCTTTCCTGCCGCTTTTCCCACACCTGTGGGGTCACGGGTGCGAACTGCGTCGCACATGTGGATTTGGCCCTGTTTTACGGCCGGATGCCCTTCCTGACGCCAACCCTCTATGGAGGGATGTAAGCACTATTGCGTGTTCCTGTGGTGGTTGGTAGTGTAGTGTGTTGTCTGAATATGATGAGGAGAGTGTTGGGACGGACATATACACCCAGTCCCCGAGCCAGAAGAATTAATCAGAAGCGATTAAAATCCCCGACCCGGCCGGAATCGAACCCGGGACTCTCTGAACCGAAGGCCAGTACGCTGACCATTCAGCCAACGAGTCGGACTCTGTGATCATTGAGTATAAACACAAAAACTAAAAAAAAGTATACAAAAATAAAAATAACAAACTTGTATTATACATACCTAGAAAACCGGCAGGTAAATTTAGGAACTTGTTTTTCTTGTCAAGATTTAATGCAAACAAACATTTAAATTCAGCTCTGTATAGAATGATGTCACTGTATAATAAATTATATCCTCTTAATAGTGGTTTATTTCAAGATGAAATATCTGACTTCTTGAAATCTTGTAACCATTTATTACAAGTAATTAAGTTAATGTACCACGCTGGTTTTTTCCTTGTTTATATTCTTATTTTTACTGTGTTCATTATTTTATTATTGTTGTTATTGCTACGTAATAGATGAACTATTTCTTCTTCTTCTTTCTTCTTCTTCATCTGTTTACCCTCCAGGGTCGGTTTTTCCCTTGGGCTCAGTGTCCTGGAGCTTCAGACTCTGGGTCGGGGGATACAACTGGGGAGGATGACCAGTACCTCGCCCAGGCGGCCTCACCTGCTATGCTGAACAGGGGCCTTGTGGGGGGGGGGGAGTTTGGAAGGAATAGACAAGGAAGAAGGAAGGAAGTGGCCGTGGCCTTAGGTTAGATACCATCCCAGCATTTTCCTGGAGGAGAAGTGAGAAACCATGGAAAACCACTTCCAGGATTTCTGAGGAGGGAATCGAACGCCACTCTACTCAGTTGACCTCCCGAGGCTAAGTGGACCCCGTTCCAGCCCTCAAATTTCGTGGCAGAGCCGGGAATCGAACGCGGGCCTCCGGGGTTGGCAGCTAAACACACTGACCACTACACCACAGAGGCGGACCTATTTTTTATTTATTTCTCAGATTTATTTTTGTATCCAGTTTGTTACTTTTTATTTTTGTATATATTGCTTTTTTGGTTTTTGTGTTTATACTTAATAATATTAGAAGTTATGAGCAAATATTCTTTTATTATACAATCTTCCTGCAACAGCTGCAGGTTGCCCAAGGACAAGAGTACCTTAACAATAATAACAGGTACAGATAGATACACGAGATAGTATGGAGTTAAGGGTAGGCAAAAGAGTTAGGCACGTCAAACATTTATCTGAGATCCGCAAGCATGGTTCTTGAAGATCATGATGGACTTCTTGAGAGCAGTAATGGCGATGTTATAGAATAAATCTCTATTCTGCCCAAAGGTATTGCAAAAGTTGACAAAAAATGTATGTATGGTTTTCTCGAGCACCTAACATCAAGCCGATTACAGAGATGGATGAGAGCTTATACCCTATACCTTTGCTTATAGAAGTCCACCGTTTATTCATAAATTCTTATTTTTTCCACATCGACCTCTTCTGGCTGGTTTTTGGTTGGTCTCAAATCGATTTGTTGGATCAATGATGAAACCTTCAGAACAGGATGGCTTAAAAGCAATAATGTCAACGCGTCGGTTGCTTCCTCTGTTGGAGAGACTGTGTACTTCATAGACGTTATAACCTTGTCCTCTCAAAGCGTTAGCTATCATTGATCTGGCTACATTATGGCGTGAGGTGCGTAATAAATCACCATGTGGCCAGGCTCCCAGGACATGTTGAAAGAGTTTCGAACTCTGTGGACGAACGTCTGTATATTTTTGCATCAATAAATAAATAAATAAATAAATAAATAAATAAATAAATAAATAAATAAATAAATAAATAAATAAATAAATAAATAAATAAATAAATAAATAAATAGTAGGAATTAACAAGTCACGACTAAAACCCCGACCCGACTGAGATCCTCTGAATCTAAGGCCACCACGCTGATCATTCACTCAGATGCTTGTTGTTTAAAGGGGCCTAACATAGAAGGTCATCGGCCGGAATCATTCACTCAAGGAGCAAGACTCTATCAATACTACTATCATTGAAAGGGAGAGAATGTAATAATCTATGGAATAGAAAAACAATACAGGGGATTGTATTATAATGAAAGCATCTTCTAAAGTATGTTTAAGAATATTATTTCGTTTAAGTGGCAAGTTATTCATTCATACGAATGTTATACCATTAGTTGACATTCATATTTTGAGTTCCTACTCATAAATTCTTGACCTCAAGCGTCGATCGACTTCCGTGCAAAGCGCAGACGCAGAGGTGCTATCGTTGCGTCAAAACAAGGTGAAGCTAGTTACCTAAGACAGTAGTTCTTGCTTGTTGTAACTGCAAAGAACTTCACCAGAGTGATGAAAGAATGGCATCATCAGTTAGCAGATTCATAGGTAAATAGTATACAATTCTTCTTCTTTGACGTATATCTGTGCGGCAGAACGTGGTTCCGAGAGAAGGAAATATTCTCTTGTCTCTTTCCTTTACTCAACACTGCGGCGTATGTACGTTTGTTCACGAAAGCAGGATGCATACAAATTGTTTTCGAATTTCTTAAAAATAAAAAAAATAAAAAATCGCTGCAATCGTGCAGGCCGTAAGTTTTCAGTCTTATTGTACACGGATCGTCTACTGAGAGACAGAATAAGGCAGGATAGGACTGATCTGAATGAAAATTTAATAACTCTACATGGTAAATTTTACCATAACTAAAAAGTTAGCATTCTAGAAAGTAAATTTAGCATTTTCTGTCATTATTAAATCACGTAGCTTTTTTTTTTTTTTGTAACGTATTACGATGGAAGTGATATATTCGATTCGAGAACTGGATGTTAACATCTCAACGTAACAACTGCTTGCTTTTCTAGATTTTCCATTTTAAATTCAAGAAAATAACTAAAGGAGCATATACAACTGAAAAGATATTGTGTAAAAATATTAAACATGTACTGTACACTGCTAGGAACTTATTCACACATAAAGTATATCTACATGCACTTAACATCAATATTTGAGGCAATAAATAAAACCAAACCAAACCCCATGGCACTACGGCCCTTGAAGGGCCTTGGCCTACCAAGCGACCGCTGCTCATTCCCAAGGACTGCAGATTACGAGGTGTCGTGTGGTCAGCACGACGAATCCTCTCGGCAGTTATTCTTGGCTTTCTAGGCCGTGAGGCAATAAATACTTTGATATTATCATTTGAACACGCCTATTAAAATTTTAACATGAATTATTTCATTGCTATTTTCTTTTCTTGACTGACATTGAGTGAAAACATCACTATTAAAGAAGTGTGAAATTATTTCATTTGAAGTCTTACGAGGACGATAGGATAGGAAAGGGCTAGCAGTGGGAAGGAAACAATCGTTGCATTAATTAAGGTACAGCCCCAGCATAAAAGTAAGTATACTGGAAAAATATGCCCAATATTTGTTGGGATTTTGCAAAAATTCCTGTGTTTGAGTCAACAGTCCATAGACTGTTTTGATCCAGCTCTCCATGCCACGCTATTGTGTGCTAACCTTTTAATTTCTACGTAACTGCTATATCCTACATCTGCTCTAATCTGCTTGTCATATTCATACCTTGGTCTACCCCTACCGTTCTTTCCGCCTACACTTCCCTCAAAAACCAACCGAGCAAGTCCTGGGTGTCTTACGATGGATCCTATAATAATATCTCTTCTTCTCGTCATATTTAGCCAAATCGATCTCCTCTCACCAGTTCGATTCAGTATATCGTCATTCGTGATTCGATCTATACATCTCACCTTCAGCATTCTTCTGTAAAACCACATTTCAAAAGCTTTTATTGTCTTTCTTTCTGAACTGGTTATCGTCCATGTTTCACTTCCATACAATGGCACGTTCCAGACGAAAATCTTCAAGAACATCTTTCTAATTCCTATATCAATGTTCGAAGTGAGCACTTTTTTTTTCTATGGCTCTAACCGGGCGAGTTGGTTGTGCGGTTAGGGACGCGCAGCTGTGAGCTTGCAACCAGGAGATAGTGGTTTCGAACCTCACAGTCGGCAGCCCTGAAGATGATATTCCGTGGTTTCCCATTTTCACACCAGGCAAATGCTGGGGTTGTCCTTTAATTAAGACCACGGCTGCTTCCTTCCTACTCCTTGCCCTTTCCTATTCCATCGCCGCCATAAGACCTATCTGTGTCGGTGCGACGTAAAGCAAATTCTTCTATGGCTCTGAATCTGTCTTACATACTGTATGTTGGATTTTTCTTCGGCTAGACGTTCTTATTGCGAGCCTTTATTTTCGTGCTTCTGAGTCAGGGAATGGCCTTTTGTTAACAGGTTGACTTCGGTAAGGGTTTTACAAGTGCGATTACGCTGACCAAAATTCGAAATGATGAAAAATTCTTAGTGATTATCATGACCTATTTAAAAGTGCCGGTAATTAATTTTCATTTAAAAGCATGAATGCGCGAAAATTGCTCGGAACAAAATATAGTAGGAAGCAAAACAAGGCCCTTGGAGGGATGGAAGGTAAATGCTTCCACTATCCGTAACCTCGGCACTTGATGAGGTAGAGTGGTTAGCTCCACGCCCGGACTCTTTTGCTCCCAGGAATTAACCTGGTACTCATTTTTGGTGTAGGCTCAGAGCCATTAGCACCTCGAGAACTGAAAACCTCGCTTCTTAAATTTTCGACTTCCCGACGGAGATTTGAACGCACGTGAACCGAGCACACCTTTACCGCCTCGGCCAGGCAGCCCCTGAATTCGAATACGACACTGTAAAATCTGAGGCTAAAAGCGGATATATTTGTTTACAAAACCTACAGTAATCTGTTATTTGAATTATTTACTATCGGCCGTGGAAAATGTTTTGGGCCAATGACCTAGATGTTAGGCCCCTTTAAACAACAAGCATCATCATCATCATCATCATCATCAAGAACATGTTTTAAGCCCATATCCTTGGCTGAAATGATAGCGTAGTGCACTTACTTTCATAAGGCCCCAGGTTCGATTTCTGACCGGGTCGGGGGATTTTAATCACGTTTGGTTAATTATTTCCTCCAGCTCGGAGATTGGGTAGTTGTGATCGCCTTAATGCAAGTCGCCTATACACAACATATGCTACTAACCACCACATAAACACGCAATAATGGATACATCTCTCCACACAGACGAAGATCATTCTGCCGCAAAACAGAGCTTAATCCATATCAGCCCTGACCCGAGATAACTGGGGAAAACGTCAGGAAAAAAATAGGAATCTCTTAAGTATACCTGGAAACGTGATCCACATGAATTGATAACAAATGTGTCAAACACTGAAGACAAAACAATTATAAAGGTTAGGCTCATAACCCTTCCGATTTATAAGTAGGCTCTTGCAACGTTTGTAGTATTAAGACAAGCCATGTTTAGAGAGATAAGAACATGTTTTCACATTTTTACTTGTGTCCTCTTTCTGTTGCTCCCTCTTCCATAACGACCTGCCATTATGTTCGTCCTATTTTATGTTCCTTCTTGTTTCTGTATCTCTGTAATGACTTGATTTGACACTTGTCCAATACTTATGATATTAAGACAATAGACTTCATGTTTTCCGTTTTCATTATTTGTGATGACGCTAATAAAGTGCCAAAAAAAACATAGCGGAACAGCCCCGAAGAACCCTACCAAGCGACCGTTGCTCAGTCCGAAGGCCTGCTTTCTTTCTTTTCTTTTTTTTACAAGTTGCTTTACGTCGCACCGACACAGATAGGTCTTACGGCGACGATAGGATAGGAAAGGGCTAGGAGTCGGAAGGAACCGGCGCCGTGGCCTTAATGAAGATACAGCCCCAGGATTTGCCTGGTGTGGGGCTGCCTACAGTGGGGTTCGAATCCACTATCTCCCGAATACTGGATACTCGCACTTAAGCGACTGCAGCTACCGATCTCGGTGGCCTGCAGATCATGAGGTGTCGTGTGGTCTGCACGACGAATCCTCTTGGCCATTATACTTTGACTTTTTAGACCGGGGCCGCCATCTCACCGTCAGGTAGCTCCTCAATTGTAATCACGTAGGCTGAATGGCCCTCGAACCAGCCCTAAGATCCAGGTAAAAATCCCCGACCTGGCTGGGAATCGAATTCGGGGCGTCCGGATAAGAGGTAGGCACGTTTCTCCTACACCGCGGGGCCGGCTAATAACATGTCCAAGCAAAACATTTGAGAATTAATAACTTAGTGTGGAATGAAAATATTAAAATAATGGTGCAAAATTAATTATGTATATATGTTCAGTCCACAGCCCTAAGGCTGGTTGGATCCTCAACAGCTCCACCATCAGCTGTCATAAATGGCCTAGGCATCACTGAAGAGGCGTACTAGGGAAATGAGGAGTGAGGTAGTTTCCCGTTGCTTTCCTCACCGAGCCAGGAATTGCAATTACAGATCAGTCTGCCAAGCCCACTGAAATGCATGCACCAACTGACCCTATGAGCAACATTTTCACACCATTCATAGCAGGGACTGGCTGCATAAGGAAAGGCATTACTAGCATCGCTCGTACCTCAGTCACTTTCATATTGTCAAAGCCAAGGATAAGACAGAGACAGATCTATGAAAGTAACAAAATTGCTCTAGCCTATACCAGAGGACGTACTGCACTGTAAACACTAGGTCCTGCCAGAAGAGGCATAAAAATTCATTAAGAACATTAAAAACAAACCGTCCGCATATCCCGTCAAATTAACATATTCATTAATGTTTTCTTGCTTATTGCTTGTTGTTTTTTTTTTCAGAAAATTTGTTAACTATATTCAGAGAGAAATATTTAAAGATGGCACAGAAGTTATAGGATATTTTAAATTGCTTAATTTTTGCAAATGCTTGTTTTCAGGTCTAATTTATTGTATTTCAAAACCCGTATGTGCTGTTTAAATTTGTCACCATTTTTATTTGAACCCCCTTTGACCCACCCCCTGGGTACGGTCTTGACTGTACTTTTTCTTTCTCACTAAACTCAGCACCAGCATGTAATGAGATATATCTGCCAAGGGTGTTCAGGCAAACGATGGACTGTGTAGGGTAAGTAATCATAGGTTCGTAGATTTCTCCAAGGAACTAGGGTTGTAGGTTTGTAGTATAGGATCATGGGTATAACACTCATAAACAACAAGTGCCGGAATTACTTGAAAATATATATATAATATTATTTAAAATAATAAACTCTGAAATCTCAAATAATAAAGGATCTCGGATGGATAATGAATGGCATACCTTTCAACAAAGGACAATAGCATCTTATCTTTCTTTAGAGATGGACCGCGTCATTATCGGCAACAATGACACCATTCCTATCTGTCTAACAATGAAGCTAACTTATTAATAATGTACAATTTGCATTCCATGTATCATTTAACATGGCAATAAAAATCCATTAAATGACGTTGAAGTTCTTATCTGAATACACAAGACCCTCGTTTATTCGGAATAAGTGGGACCGGAACCGATCCGGATTATCGAAAATCCGGATAATCCGGAAAAACTAAAAAACAAATACAGTACATATTATGTAATCTATTAACATAAGTTGTACAGTAATACCTTCTTTCAATTGTACAAAAAAATATAAGAACACTTTCATACATTTACGACTCTGTTTTATGCACTAAAATAATGTGTGAGTTTTTTCCGTTTTACATTTGTATAGGGTTTGCGCGCAGCACGGACACTAAGACGTTTTACTAACAACAGTTCTGCCAGTGTGGTTTCAGTCAAGGATTCTAAATAGGCCATAAGTTTGTCCAGCTGCATTGTTGCCTCTCCATGAAACACTGGTTTCATTTTTGAATTAATAGTACGTTGCATTTAGAAGAGCGTGGGTTCGAATCCCACCTCGGCCGTCCTGGGAATGGTTTTCCACGGTTTCCCATTCTCAATTCCAGGCGAACACCGGAACGGTACCTTTGATAGACCGTGGCCGAATTACTTCCCATTCCTGTCCTTAACTATCCTTGGCGGAAAAGACATTCAAGAAGACTTGACGCCGTAAAAGAAATACTGTAGGCCTTCGAGTACAAATATTTTTTAAAAATTATTTTCAATGCGGATAAATCGGAGATCCGGATTAATGAGGGCCGGATAAACGAGGTTCTTGTGTACAAGAAGACTGAGTAATAAAAGTTCCTTAATAACTCAACCAACACATGAAATTCATTATATTGCTATTACAATAATAACATGGAATAGTAATCGATGTATGTTGATCTTCTCTGTACAACAGGATTCGTGGGGAAACGGATTGGTTTACTTTCCTTTTAATATAGGATTCCTTTAATGAAGTAATAAAAATCTCAATCCAGATGTTTAAACATATTTACAATATCTAACTTCAACTTGAAGGGGTAAACCAACAAGGCAACGTTGTAAACAAAAAGAACAAAAAAGGACACGAGACACACACACACACACACACACACACACACAGAGAGAGAGAGAGAGAGAGAGAGCGCTTCCTCCATCATAGGTCCTACTAGAAATCGTTCGAAGAAACACTATGAATAATAGCATATAAAATAAGCATGCACCCGGAATAAAGGGGGAAACACACACAAACGGCAGCGCTGAATCATGAAGCATGCAATGAGTATTAAAGGGACATCCTATAATTAATCCAATATATCACCATTCTTCTTCTTAAGCCGTCGTCTCCAAAGAGAGGTAGAAGATCCACACGGCCAGATCCGATCTTGACGTTGCAACCATGCCATGTGGATTTATTGGAATATCTCTCAGGATCTTTAATGCAGTGGTTTCCCGTTGCCTTCTGCATCCTAATGCCGTTGACCAAACTGGTGCCTTCACCTTTGGGAACAATTTCTTGTCCCCAGGACAATAGAGTACCCTTACCCATACCCGCTCATCCACTCTCAAAAAGACTGTTGGCACTTGATATAGGGGATCTCCTTATACCGGGAGATAATCGGCCCCTTCATTCGTTAGCCGCCTGCATATAAAAATATTATTTTATATACAGTCCTTGCCCGCTCTCTACCGCGGGGAGGTGAATGTCGGGATTTCACCGTCATTGAAACAAGGACCAAATGGCATTTCCTTGTTTCTCTGGTTCTTTAGAGAGGATATCACCATTACATTCTGTTTATTATAATCCCTGATTCGACTCATAAATAATTTCAAATATAAGAACGTGGTTTCAAGAGAATGAAGTACAGACGAATTCGGTGTCTGGTTCGTTGTTAGATGACACTTTAATTCCTCATTTCTGTACTTTACTATTAATGTTCTTCCGCAGATGACCCATGCGTCTTAACGCCAGTACTGATGTGAATATACTTAAGATCAAATCACCGCATTAAATCTCAATATACAGTACATCTTCTCAATAAAATCACTAGGGTAGGTTGATTAGGGTTACATCTAGTTGTGCTACCTAACTCTGACTAGGTTTCATAAATAATAATTTATTTCGCAGCAGATCTGTATCCAACCAAAATTACATGTTATCATCAAATCTAACCTCACTAATATTCACAATAATTTATCTTAACTTAACTGGACAAATAAAGAATGTTAACACTTGCCAACTCAAACTGATCCTAAATGTGACTTCGAATATTTAAATATCCCTCTTTGGTGAATTAAACTGCTCAAAACTGATCATATTTCCATGTAGTAATACTCTTCATCACACAATGATGGATTAACTCAACAGAGTGAGTTTACACTCTCAAATATAATAAGTTACACTGTTTCAACTCCACTGATGTTACCTGACAACTGATAATTCAAAAGTAGGTCTATTTCGACGCTGTGGGAATGAATCCCTACCACACAATTTTTACCTAGGGAATACACATCAACAATATAATTTGATCAGACATCCCAATGAAACAACGTCCATATACACATATCGAGCATTATTCTTCACTAAATAACTCCACTGGAACTAGGAAATTCATATCTACTATCAAATTCCTATATAACAGCACGGCTTACAAGGAACCGACTTGAAATACGTAGGAGGCACTTCACAACACTGGTATCAATGATTATCACTAGATATTCTCTGAACAGTCAAATGCAACACTACTTGGTACGATTCAATGAGCATAACACCTAATATAGGCCTACTCAGATATAATTCACTGTGACCTTGCCTACTTCGGTTGAAACACTAAATTATATCCACTAACCATTTAAAGAAACACATTGGATAACTTCACTGTTTTAATTCACTGGATATTAATTATATTCATATTTACGAAAGGGGTTGGTTGTTATTTATTTTTTATTTTTTTATTTATTTATTTATCTACATCGATACAGCCAACTTTGGACTACGATTACGCAAGCTGCCTGCTTATCTTTCTTAGGCTTTTATTTACATTGTAACCAAAGGTTTTTCAGCCTCCCGCTCGTTTTCAGCCGTTCTTCCGCCGAGATGCTCCGCGGTTTAGCAGGTTCTTTCTCTGGATCATCCCTCAACCCCGCAACTTTCTTCCTAAAGATGGTCCTCTCCATTGTGTCCTCTGGTCTTACATCATTTACCCGCATGACTTCGTGCACATCTTTCAGCCAACGGATATGAGATTTCCATTTTTCCTGTAAAGTGAGCAATTTATGTGCCAATTTCCCCGGATTCATTCTCTTCACGTGACAGTAAAAGGTTAATCTTCGTTTCTTCATAACGGTGGTGATCTTTTCGACTCTCGCATGCAGTTCCTTGTTTCACCTCAGGTGGAACACAAAACCCTCGGACACTTTCTTTCGACGCAAAATACTTTTGAGGAAATTCATTTCCTTATTCTCAAAATGACATATCTACCATTTTTGCTAATGTTTCTGCAACGTAAAGGCATGCTGGTCTGACTACTATGCAGTAATGTCTCAGTTTAGCCTAGTAGAAGATGGATTTGGATCTGTTAAATATTATGGCATAATTTAAATGCCAATTCCATCTTCCTTGTTCTCTCCCTCAGTGCTTCCCTTTCATTGTCATTGGGGGTAATAATCTCGCCAAGGTATTTAAATTTTATGGTCCCCTGGACAATCTCGTAAACCGTCTCAATGCTTTGAGTGGAGTCTGTCTTTTCCGAATCCATGTACTCGGTCTTTTCAAAGGAGATCCGTAAGCCTGAAGAATTTCCATTTGTTTTATTGCTGTCAGAATATTATTATTATTATTATTATTATTATTACTTTTACTTTCAACCCTACTGATTTCTAAGGACAGGACCGCCACCTTTCAAGGTTGCTGGACACATAGCATCACTGACGAGCACCCTCGATTTAAACTACCGAATTTAATCAAAGATAAGTCGACATGCAATAAAAAGTATACTGCTACCAAACTAAAACAGCCGTGGCTTCGAAACTAGCAAAGCAAGCAAAGCAAAGCAAAGTCAACTGCGTATAGGCCATGAAGGCCCTTGGAGGGGTGAAAGGTAAAGGCTTCCACTATCCGTAACCTCGGCACTTGATGGGGTAAAGTGCTTAGCTCTACGCCCGCCCGCCTTTGCCCCCAGGAACTAACGTGGTACTCATTTTTGGCGTAAGCTGAGTGAACCTCAGGGTCATGTGCATCTCCGGAAGTGGAAATCTCGTTTCTTAAATTTTACGACTTCCTGACGGGGATTCGAGCCCATGTTCTTCTGGGCGAACCGAGCACGCTTTTACCGCCTCGGCCAGGCAGAGCCCCTTTCGAAACTAGTCACCTTGAAAATTAAAATAAAACAGCTACCCTTTCCATATTTTTATAAAAATTGTTTTCAAGAACCTCCATGGCTCAGGCGGCAGCGCGCCGGCCATACCGTGGTTCAAATCCCGGCCACTCCATGTGAGATTTGTGCTGGACAAAGCGGAGGTGGGACAGGTTTTTCTCCGGGTACTCCGGTTTTCCCTGTCATCTTTCATTCCAGCAACACTCTCCATTAACATTTTATTTCATCTGTCAGTCATTAACATTGCCCGAGAGGAGTGCGATAGGCTTCGGCAGCCGTCACATTCCTGACCCGGTCGAATGACTGGAAACATGCTGTGGATTTTCATTTTCATTGTTTTCAACATATCTTACACGTGCCTTCAGGAGATGATCACATTCGATCAAATGTCATCCTATTTACTTAGCTGGACTTTGCAATGATTTAAATTCTTGTGGACTCAATCATTTCTTACAGCTGGAGCAACATAAGACGCCAGGCGCTGTACTATTCAAAAGTAAATCTACACACTAATCAGGGCTTCTCAAACGCCCAAAATCTCACGCGTGCAAACCGAGGCGCAGAAGCTCTGTGCACTGTGCATCGGTCCAACTCGGCTCAACTCGGCTTTACTCGGATAGTGTAGTGCGCTGAGAGCGACGAAGCGTTCGCTGATATACGGCTTGTTTATCAATGAATTAGATAAGTGCAAACCAACAACATAATAATGGAGCAATCTGTTTCGAAGAAAGCAAAAACTTCCGAAAATCCATTTCGCTCGAACTGGGAACTTTCGTATTAGTTTTTTTGTCAGGTCTGACGATAAAGCCAAATGCTTAATCTGAGGGACAATAGTTATGTGATCATCAAAATGATTTATTTTTCAATACAAAGGCTTTGTTCGAATTCTGCCAGAAATTGTCAAAAGAAGATTTTTCAAAGCTGCATAGAGAAGCAGCTAAGATTATTTCTGTGTTTGGTTCCACATGCATATGTGAAAGGTTTCTTTTTTTTGTTTTGACTTTTACGAAAACTAGATTACATTAGAGTATTTCTGATCGTAATTTAAAAAACCGCTCTCAGAATTGCTGTCAGCCGATCCCTTGTTAGTGGTAATATTGCAAAGATAAAGGAAAAGAAGAGCTAGAGGAGATACGATGTCTACTCAAACCAAATTGAAGGAAGAGATTTTTAACATCGGTAACCTTGTCCCATACAACTGAGTGTCTACGCTCACGGCTCTTAAACATCTCGCAGTGAGTGGAGAAACAGCGGGGAAGGTGAGAAAGGCGGAGACAGGCCGAACGGGTGAGACAGATGTAGGAAAAGAGGAGTGGAGGTTTGCACTCTGGTCAACCTAGTGAAGTCGTCTCTTGCACCTTGCGCCGTGCAGTGCACCGGCGCATGCACCCTGAGAGGCCCTGCACTAAATAAATACATAAACACACATTCATTGTTCACAGTGTTAGGTAGACGAACTCGTTTTGGTGAATCCCTTTATTTAATAATGACAGTTCCAAGTTACTCGCTAACATCGTAGTTTAACTTTACACTCATAATGGTTCTTAAAAGAAGGGTTAGCCTACTTGACAACTCGAGTAGTTCACTGAACTCGCTGCAGTCTTAAATGTTGAGACACGCACAGCTGATGGTTCGCCTGTATGAAATACCGTCGATATTACGAGGCTTAATTCGGGGTCGGCGGTTGCAGAGTGGGCTTCGGCCTACAAGTGGCCACGGCTGACCCGTGGTCCAACAGCTCTGCACTACGACCGACCTGGTCCTCACCGTCGGCTGTCCTGAGAATGGTTTTTCGTGGTTTCCCATTCTCGTGCTTTAAGGCGAACCGGGACAGATCTCAGTATAGACCACGGCCGTCAGTCCCCTCACCTTCTCCGAGCATCTCCTTCACCGTATCAAATCTCCCTGGCCTGAGAGACGAGGTTACCATCTAGAAGGTCCACCGTCCCCTTCAGAGACTTAGAATGAAATCTTGTTTTTTTTAGTAGTAGTAGTGGTGGTACTTAATTCGGTCGGTGGATGCAAAGTTGGTTTCGGTCGTAACGGTGACGACGGCTCTACCGTGGCTCTACAGCTCTGCTTTCGGGAGACCGAGAGAGGCCGGTCCTCGCCGTCAGCTGTCCTGAGAATAGTTTTCCATTTTCCTGCACTAAGGCAAATGCCGGGACAGTTCCTAGTAAAGGCCACGGCCGTAAATCTCCTCATCTTCTCAAACCATCACCTTTACCGCTGCATATCTCCTTGGCCTGAGAAAAGGCGTCACCTCCTTGGTGGCCCGTCGTTCCCTGAAGGTTTGTAATAGTAGCAGTAGTGGTAGTAGTCTTAATCCACAGAGAAGAGAGGGCTGCGGCTCAAAAGCTGCTAGTTCCCCTTAGGACACTGTCGGGCTGTTCTCGATAGACCTCGAAATTTCATAGAAGATTGTATCGATCTCCACGCTACCCTGTCTTTTATGCGAACATCAAGTGACACCGAGGTCGGCCTAACTCGCGCCAAATCCATGCCGAATTTCACCTCGCGGAACATTGAAATCTTCCTCCAAAGGATTCACTACTTCCTTTTATCATTTTCTTATTAGTGATTTATTACCTGTTAATTCACTGAAGAACGCTGATCAAGGTGCCATATAAATACATTTCTCTTGCTATGCGTTCCAGGAACTATATTTGATCACTAACTCCTTAATTTGGACATCACATCGAACAGGTGCTCACCATATGCCGTGGTAAGCGTTTACTGACTACGTTAACCATTGTTGCAACAACGGATTCGCGTTGTATGTTGTGCCATATTTCCTCCCCGAATTTTAATATCGGGAAATGTGGTCAAAAACATTTTTATTACCTCCAGTGGTCATACACAAATTCTTACAAATTAGTTACAATTAACGCAAGTTATGCAACAATTTGAATGGAATTTGCCAACGAAGTGTCCAGTAGATACACACATACCTTTACAAATTATTTACAAACAATGACCGCTAGTTATGGCATGTTTTCAACAATTTTTGCATGTAAAAGGTCTAGGCGATACACAGATTTTTAAAAATGAGTTACAAAATAATTAACGCATTCAATCAATCATTCACTACTGATCTGCATTTAGGACAGTCGCCCAGGTGGCAGATTCCCTATCTGTTGTCTTCCTAACCTTTTCTTGAATGATTTCCAAGAAATTGGAAATTTATTGAACACCTCCCTTGGTAAATTATTCCATTCCCTAACTCCTCTCCCTATAAACGAATATTTGCTCAATTTATCCACTTGAATTCCAAGTTTATCTTCCTACTTTTAAAGACACCATTCAAACTAATTCGCCACAAATGAAGACATGAAAATAAATAAATAAATTCCACGCCATCTCTCCACTGACAGCTTGGAACATACAACTTAGTGGAGAAGCTCGTCTTCTTTTTCCCAAGTCTTCCCAGCCCAAACTTCGCAACATTTTTGTAACGCTACGCTTTTGTCGGAAATCACCCAGAACAAATCGAGCTGCTTTTCTTTGGACTTTTTCCAGTTCTTGAATCAAGTAATCCTGGTGAGGGTCCCATACACTGGAACCATATTCTAGTTGGGGTCTTACCAGAGACACATGGCCAGGCGCACGTGCGAACAGAGTGCAAAACACAATGCAGGGACCTATTGGGATGTATATTCTAGTAACAATCCTTGGCGTGACGAAGGTTGGAGGACGATCCCTTAGGCCAGTGGTGGTGGTGATTATTGTTTTAAGAGGAAGTGCAACTAGGCAACCATCCTCTATATAACACTAATCAGAGAAAAGCAGGACAGGGATCCGACACTTCGAAAAATGAAGGTATCGGCCAATGAAAGGCAAGGGCCACGAAGGGCATGAAAATGAAAGACTCCCTAGCCCTCGCAAACCTAATAGTGTCGGGGTCGGAAAATAACAAGAGTTGACCAAGGAAGGTCGGATAGGATAGATGAACGTGAGGCACAAATAAGTGGAACCAATGCCAGGACTCAGCTAAGGGATCCGTGGTTGCTAACCCACGCTCCAAAGTTCAGAGCCCCTGGAGACCCATTTAGTCGCCTCTTACGGCAGGCAGGGGATACCGTGGGCGTTATTCTACCACCCCACCCACAGGCCAGTGGTTTTCAAACTATTTTTGTTGGCGTAACCCCAGAATAGATTTGTTTTGCCTTCTTACCCCCGAAGTACGAGTATATTGGGTTTATACCAGAAATAACAAATGATTGTTGCTGGATGGCAATAATATTAACTACAATAATAATCCCACCATTTTTCACATCTGAGGGTCTATGCGCGTTCTGAGACATGAAAGAGTCGTGGCCGGGGATTTAAGGTCGCATGACCTTCGTGACACCAGGTGATTTTCAAACGAAAGTTCCACCCCAGCAACACTAGGAATGAAACCGCGGTGGCCGGGATGACAGGCAAGCAGCTAAGCCACAACATATTCTTGCCCAATAATAACAATAATGTGGTGTACGAGGGTAGCCCAGAAACTAATGCGCCACATTTTTTCTTCAACAATTGTTTATTGAACACAACGAAACTTATACACAAGAAAGAACGATGTTCCTTCTACACTCCATATTTTGCCACGTAATTACCTTCCCGTGGTCTGGCCTTCCTCCAGCGAGACACAAGAGCGTGTATGCCCTGGCGGTAGCACTCCTTGTTCTGTTCATGCAGCCATTTCTTCACTGTGCGAGTCACCTCTTCGTCATGCTCGAAATATCTCCTACGAATGGTTGTGTCTTGATTGCGAACAGTCCAGATTGCGAACAAGGCAAAAACCGTCCAGATTCCGAACAACTAAATATACTCTGTCCAGATTGCGAATAAGAGATTTGTGTTGACGTGAGATACATAAAACAGATACAATTTTCAAAACAGTCTCGTACGTAATTTTTGTTCTAAAAGTATTAACATTAACTGGTGCCACCCTCGTATTATCGCCGATGGGAAAAGGAAACCTGGTAACTCCTACGGAGTAACGTTTATAGAAGAAGCCCAAAATTTAGCGGTCAGCAATGGCCGGAGAATTGTTCCTGGCATTATCGTTGCTTAACGATAGCCCAATTATTCGACCATTGGAGTCTTCTGTTCCCTTATCAGGCAACGCGGCAAGCTTTCACAAGACAGATGTTTTTCTCGTGAGAGGAATTATGAGGTTCTCATTGCCTAGCAACAATTACGTTTGTGGTACGTTATATACACTGCTACTGAAAAAAAAGGTGATGAGCGGATTTCGAAACAAAAGCTGAGAAAGGGCAATGTAGCATAAGTAAGCATTTTTACATAGCTAGTCAATGGGGGTTTACAAACTGACACATGTTTTAGAATGAATAGTTCGAGAAGGGGACTCTGTAGTGGTAGAAAAAAACACTACCTACATAAAAACAAGATTTATTGAAAATGAGCAGGCTCACTTTTTCTTCTGAACTGCTCACTGTAACTAGTTAGATGCAGGGCCTCTTTAACACCCAAAATTTCGCGTGTGCAAAGTGAGGCGCAAAGGTCTTGTGCACAGTGCATCGGTTACACTCGGCTCGGATTTGGAGCGCTACGGAGCAAGTGAGGAAGAGTGAAACAGGTGGAGCGAGCGGGACAGGCGTGGGGAAAGGGATAGACAGTCCTATTGTTCCAAATCGAGGAGTGGGGGTCTGCACTCTGGTCAACCAAGCGAAGTCGTCTTTTGCACCTTGCGCCGCGCAATGCACTGGTGCATGCATCCTGAGAGGCCTTGAATTGTTAGAATCTATGATAAATTTGCGTACCCCTTGAGACGACTCCGCGTACCCTTTGTGGTGCGCGTGCCACACTTTGAAGACCACTGCCTAAGGCTATACATACTATGACGGAAACACTTTCGCGCCAATGATAACAAGAGATATTATAAAAATGTGATGCTGTTGCACTTTATACCCATGCGTGCCTGCCGGAGAGTTAAGAGTAACTTACCGTTACGTAAAGCTAAGGCAAAGTCAGCGGTTACTTTGAATTTTTTTATTTTTACAGTTTTGATTTACGTCGAACCGTCACAGATAAGTCTTTGGGATAGGAAAGAGGTACGAGTGAGCAGAAAGTGCCCATGGCCTGGATTAAGGTACAAGCCCAGCATTTGCCTGGTGTGAAAAGAGAAAACCACGGAAAACCATCTTCAGGGATGCCGACAGTGGGGTTCGAACCCACTATCTCCCACTTTGAATTGTATTTTAAGCTTTATTAATGGTGTTATTTATTATTATTATCGTATATTAACTGTTTGGAAAGTACGTATATAGGGGTTGTTTAACGAGCATTTAATGGGCTGGCTAGGTCTCCGGTAATTCTTTTTACGTAATTTTCTGGCGCAATTTTTCGGTGACATCAAGGTCAATCGTGTAATTGTATTTATAATTTTTTCTTCTTATTAGTATTGTGATTGTAATTGTAGGTCCAAACAGAATTCTGCCGATATGTTCATTAATACCGGTTTCTGTACGTTTAGCTGTAAATAGGAACTATTTCGTCTTGAATTTTTTCTTTAAGTGTCTTTAAGTGTCTGGCTCCGTTGTTGAGTGGTCAGCTTCTTGACCTTCCACCTTCGGGGATTGGGTTTGATTCCTGCCCGAGTCGAGGGATTTTAATCTTAAACGGAAAGTTCCTTTGGCTTAGATACTGGGTGTTTGTGCGGTCCTCAACATTCCTGGAACTAATGCACCACATACATCACTACCCTCCACCACGCAAACATGTTATTTCTTGTATCTTATTGACGTCTCGCATTTCTTTAATTGGTTCTAATGTTATCACACGTAGCCTACATGCGAAGGCTGTTTCCTTATTAGTGGCAATACTAAGTCGGTAGACATTGCACATCACCTTTAACCCCCACAACTCTCTTGCCCAGAGAGTATGTGTTCCCTACTAGGTGGCCCGCCTCCCTCCTCAGGGGAGAAATGAAAGCTTAGTTAGATAGATAGAAAGTCGGTAGATGCAGAGTGGGTCTCGGTCCATAAATGGTCACGGCTAGTCCGTGGTCCAACAGCTTTCCACTCTGACCGGCCAACCGAGCAGAGGAGGGGTGGCCACGGTTCTACCTTGACTCTACACCTCTGCATTCGGGAGACGGGACAGGGCTGGACCTCACGGCTGGTCCTAACCGTCGGCTGTCCTGATAATGGTTTTCCGTGGTTTTCCATTCTCCTACACTAAGGCGAATGACGGGACTGTTCCTAGTATAGGCCACGGCCGCCAACCTCCTCACCTTCTCCGTGCATCTTCCTTCACCGTAACAAATCTCCCGGCCTGAGAGACGGCGTTACCGTCTAAGAGGCCCGCCTCCCCCTTCAGGACAGGAAGGAAAACGTTTTTAGTAGTAGGGCCTATTAGTTATACACTATCTGATCAAAAGCCTCCGGATACCTGCTTCAAACTGAAGACAGAGTTTCCTGGTAACATATTCTCTAGTAGTCGCCATTAATGTGATGTTGTTCGCCTTTTGCCTTTATCACGGCCCTGACTGACTCTGTTGGCGAGACTTTCCACCAGGTGCCGGAACTTTTCCATGGGTATGGCATCCCATTCTTCCCGAAGAACCGTAGCCAGAGAACGTGTTGCTGTTGAACGGTGGCGTCTGGAACAAAGTTGCCGTTCTAACTCATCCCACAGGTGCTCTATTGGGTTTGGATCGGGACTCTGGGCTGGCCAGTTCAGCTGCAGAATATTATCATCCTTAAACCATTGGTTTACAGAGTCCGCTTTATGACTCGGAGTGTTATCAAGAACTGATTTTCCACGCCAGGCAGTACGAAGGCTTTCAGAATGTATTGATATCCTGTAGTCCTGTTAGACGGCCGAGACCATGCCATGATAAATACCCCTACACCATAACGCCAGCTACTCCAAACTTCCCTGTTGGTACTAAACATTGAGGTCGATAGCGTTCCCCGGCATTCTCCATACCCAAAACCTCCCATCAGATTGCCACGATTTATAACATAATTCATCACTCCAAATTACCTGTTTCCACTATTCCAGAGTCCAGTGGCGTCGCTCTTTACAACCACGCCAGGTGGGGCTTTTTATTAAGAGGGGAAATATTTGGTTTATAGGCAGCTGCTCGAGCGTGGAACCCTATTCTTCGTAATCCTCGACGCACAGTCATGGGTCAGGCTATAGCTGCTAACACCTTGAAATTCCGTGGTGATTGTTTCTACAGACGACCGATGATTTTCTTGCACCACCCACTTTAATATTCATTGGTCTCTGGGTGTCCGTAAATGTAGCCATCCATATCAATGTTATGCTGTGATTGTACCTTCATGCTTCTGTTATACAGTTACTTCACTGACAGTCAGCTTGGGTACATTCGTAAAGTTAGAAATGTTCCTTACAGATTTCTTGATGTTCTCGAAACAGGAGCAGCGCAACTAGATTAAGATTCGTACGAGCGCAAATTCCCTAAAACCGCGGTCACTTTAAAGCAAAAAAAAAAATCTTGCAGCACATTTCTGCGCTGGTAATGTCTTCATTTTTCAAGGCTGAGAAAACTTATTTCAATAGAGAGATTTCATCAAATAATTCATCTTTATTCAGCCCAAAGTCCCATCAGTTTGTCCAGCACTTACAATTTCCGTTAAGTGTGGGTGAAGCTTTTTGAAATATGCATCATGACATTCATTTATAGGGAGATTTTCGTATTCAAACCATTTCTCCAAGTAGGCAAGAACTCTTTCATATAGCCTACCATTAATTTCTGAACTTTAACTAACTCGTCTTAAGTTTTTCAAACCAAAACTAGCTTTGGCACCAAATAATTGTTCAAACTTCTTTTGAGATCAGCCATAATGGGATAAATATGAAATGCTAAAGTATAATAATCTTCCAGTATCAAAATAGTATTTTAAAACTGCGAGGACTTGGTAAAATAAAATAGAGGTAGCACTCAGCAGTAGTAGACTCGTATTTTTGACAAGCCAATTTCCTGATCATTAAAAAATGCCCAGGTGATCATGTCACAATATTTCTGACCTTTGTTTCAAAATGTACACTTTAGTCGCTTCCCAGTTGAACAGAAAGCATTCATTGGCTTTCAAGAGTATTATCTAGTGCCGAGGAACATGACGCAGGACTTCGTGATATTCCTGCTGTACAAAATCAAAATATTCGTTTAGTTCAGTAACATATTTGGCACCACAAGAAAATGTATTGAACACTATCGAAACAAGCTCTTCAACATCACATGAAATGAGCTTCAAGGAATACTTTGCTGAATTATGAACCATGTGGCTGCAAATTTAACCCTTTCTGAAATACAGAACATTTTCTCCCATAATTCACAATACATTGTCTGCTCCATATACCACAACATGTTTTATTTCCAGGCCAAGTTTCCTGGGGGCATCGGTAGTGCAAGCCGTTACAAATTCTGATGATTCATTAGTTTTTTTTTCCAAAAAATCAAATAACCATTCGCATCAGATGCTGAATCTAAGAACCTCACTGCTAAATGGAAAATCTTCTGTTTCTCTTATTTGATGCATCAGTGCTGATTGAAAATGGACATGTACCTACCGACAACTTATTTACCACATTTTCAACTAAGAGAGGACCAAGAGCATTTTAAAATATTACGTCCATTTTCGTCTTTGCAGTATGAATCTTAGTTGCCGCTAGGTAATATATTTTTTTTTGCTAAGGGCTTTACGTCGCACCGACACATATAGGTCTTATGGCGACGATGGGATAGGATAGGCCTAGGAGTTGGAAGGAAGCGATCGTGGCCCTAATTAAGGTACAGCCCCAGCATTTGCCTGGTGTGAAAATGGGAAAACCATCTTCAGGGCTGCCGACAGTGGGATTCGAACCCCTATCTCCCGGATGCAAGCTCACAGCTGCGCGCCTCTACGCTCACGGCCAACTCGCCCGGTACCGCTAGGTAAAGAAGGCTGTCAAGTTTGCTACCATAGTCAGATGAGTTGTAACTGTTGTAGTGTTTCACAGCATGAAACGTTTCTACAGCTTCAACAGTAGATTTTTATTTTCTAATGGCAAATATTTACAGCAATGAAACGGTTCATTACATTGAAAAACTGTTGAACTTTGAACAGCTGTTTTATGTTTCTTGGTACTACCATGAAATTTAAGAGTACAATCTTTCTTGCCGAGAATGCAACGGGCATAGTTCACGACATAGTGTTCAGCAATCCATTGTTTGTATTTATCCTCCTCAAGCAATTTCTTATTAAAAACACAGTTCCTTACTTTACTCTTTTTTTTACGAACTCGGTGAAGCAATGGGTTCATCAGCCAAAAAGTATTTTTCGGGTTCATTTGCTCTCCTTTTGAATAAAAATTAACGTGCAAATTACTTAAATACAGGCAGTAGAACCGATGATTTAACAAGATATCTTAATAAACACGCAGCATGTACTAGATTGTTTAGATTCGTACCGTATTATCCAAGGAGCTTATCATCATATTGTCATGTTTATGCGGGAAAATTCCCACTTTGGGAAAATATTTTCTTCCTCCATAATGAGACTTCCCCGCATCACGAAGATATTGGTTTTTTGCTGTAATTTTAATTTTACCGACCGACCACTGACCTAAGAGAAACAAATGGCAAAACGAGTGGAAGAGAAAGTGTGAGCCCATAAGTTGTTCCCTGTTGGCTAAAAAAACTGCAATGAATTGTCCGCTAGGGGCAGCACCGTTACTACCTGGGGGATGGTATCTGTAGTTGTAATTTGGTTATGTTCGGTAGTGTTGTTCTGTAAAGGCAAAAACTTATGTGTCGTGCATTATTAATAATAATGTTATTTGCTTTACGTCCCACTAACTACTTTTACGGTCTTCGGAGACGCCGGGGTGCCGGAATTTAGTCCCGCAGGAGTTCTTTTACGTGCCAGTAAATCTACCGACACGAGGCTGTCGTATTTGAGCACCTTCAAATACCACAGGACGGAGCCAGGATCGAACCTGCCAAGTTGGGGTTAGAAGGCCAGCGCCTTAACCGTCTGAGCCACTCAGCCCAGCTCGTGCATTATTGTTAAGTGAAAGTGCAGAGCGTGTGATCTGGTGATGGTATTCATTTATTTAGTGTAAATATAGTGCTAAGTTTATAAAACTACAAAAATACCGAGGAGGAAAAAATGCCTACTTGCTTCGCCCCAGACTGTAAGTCTGGCTATAAAACTACGGAAGGTAAACACTTCTTTAAACCACCTAAAATTGAAACAGAATTTTAAAAATGGGAAGAGGCGATTACCAGAAAAGAAAAAGGCTTTCTGATAAGTATTGTGTATTCAATTCGCATTTTTCTGATGAATTTATTGTTAAATCAGATTCATTTGTAATACAAGGCGAACAGGTTAAAATTCCTGGAGATAGACAGAAACTGCAAACTGGCGCTATCCCTCATATATTCCCCAATTCACCGCAATATCTACGAAACAATTAAACAAGCGAAAACCGATAAACTCAGAGGGATTTGAAGACAGTGAACCGACAGAAACGTTCACTAGGGAATTAAATATCCTAATAGATCTATTAAATACTTCTACACCAGCAGGGGCTCTTTATAAAGATTCAGTAGGGCATCAAACCTTAATAAAATGGATAGATAACCTGAGTGGGAAGAATAATACTTTTGCTTCAGAAAGAACTCTTTAATCCCTAAGAGTAACAATTGAGAACACCCCGCAGGTGTCCGAGTATTTTTTGAATAATGGATTCCGATATGTGCTCACAGCCAAGTTTCATCAAGATTCCCTAGAGCGGCACTTTGGTATACTGCGCTCAGTAAGTTGTGACGACTACCCTTCAACAATAGATTTTCTGACTTTACACATGTTGCAGTCTATTTATATCCCAACCAAACTTGCCCTGTCATTGGGGAGTAATTGTGAGCCCAAATTTGAACTGATATTGACATCATTCGTCAATCAAATGAGAACACTGTCTAATAAAACAGAAGAGACAAATAGGGCTGTTGTAGAAAATGTACAAAATAAAATCAGGCAAGCACTAGACTTCGCTGAGAACATGGATGACCTCTTACCAGACTGGTAGAACAGTTTAGGTCTAATTAACAGTGATAGCCGCAGTTTTGCAGAGGGGTGTTTGATTTATTATCTAGGGGGATATATAATACGCAAGGTATCTAAGGTCACAAAATGTCATAAATGTGTCAGCCTACTTAACGGAAAGCCTACAGAAGAAATACTTACAACAGTCGTCACATTTATTAGGGACTATAGCAATAAATACAGTATTGACAGCACTTTCCTCACCCATCCTTCAAGAGCAGTTTATAATGTTTTCATGCAAGTTGGAAGTGTAGTGGAACAAAAACTCTCCTGTGAACGTGGTCTGTGAGGCGGTATATTTTACGAGTGTGTGGACAGTTTGCACAGTATCACTATTAATTTGAAAGAATTAGGGTGCTGCGATGACCATGTTGCGGACATTATCCCTAAACTTGTGTTACATTATATGAAGTGTGAATTTTATTTTGTAACAAGACAGATGAGAAAGGAACTGAAATCTTCTAAGACCACAAAGTCTACCCGGAAGCTATATAAACTATCTGACAACTGACATCTGGAATGGTAAGCAAAATAATAATATTTTGCAAGCAATAATTGTCTTTTATTCGTATACTGATTTGTAAGCTCAAGCTCACTTACGCTGGAAGAGCGGCCTAGCGGAGGAACCAATGAACTAGGGCAGAGATCACACTTCTACCTTCTACTCGCTAGGCAAATGGTTAATTATCGGTCGAGCCATCAAATACCAACCCTAGTCCTACACAATTCTGGGGACTACGTTGAGGGGATGTAGACATTTCATAGACGTATTTCTCTTTTATAGGTTGTAATTAACAGTTGCCACTTGATGGATGTAATACTTTTGCATCTGTCTCTTGGTGCAGGCCAAAGCAAAATGTAGCTTCCACAGAAATTCCGGTCTCATCCATGGCTGTGACATTATGGAAGCTGCTGGGGTATGGGTGGTGCTCAGTAATGACATTCGGACTACGACCAGTGCATCTGATTGTTTTGAAAGCCGCTGCTCATAGGGTCAGTCGAGCTGCAATAGTACTTTCTTCCCCAGTGAGAAAAGCAATGGAAAACCACCTCACTCCTCATCTCGTTCGTCTCATTTTGACGCCGCCATCGGTTGTTGCGGTTCCCCGTGATCACATAACCTGTGGTGGTGTTATATGAGGATCCAACCAGCCTCTGGGCTAATGACCTAACGTACAGACAGGCTAATAAAGAAACAGTCCTCGTACATCTCCAATGTATACAGCTCCTCAGAGTGATCTTTGCTCATTGAACTGAATTGAATTTATCTCTCTAGACTAAAAGGTATCTCTGCCAAAATCCTATAACTTGTAAGATCACTTATCCTTTGCTGAGATATTTATCCTGAATTGAGTGTCTTCTTCAAACTGATAGAAGTTAATCTCCTTATCTCGTCCTCGCAGCATGGCATGGTACACTTCAAGAATCTGTAGCACTATGATGCCTTGACTGGCTGTATGCAATTTGCTATTTTCGTCTAACTGCAAAGCTAATACCAGTTACTGTTCTCTGGTGAGAAAGGTGTTTATACTGGTCTCATTCGGACCAGTTCAGTTATCTCATCCATTTCAACAATCCAATCATAAATTTTCCTTGCGGCTGCCGAAACCAATTTGTGAAATATTTCAGCTTAGAACCTTGGCTGGTAAGGTTCTCTCGTCTAATCCTCAAATCATTCTAGTAAGTTACTTGAGTTATGTGTTGCGGGACAGTATTTCTCCAACAACATCGTCACATAGCGGCTTTCGCAGGCGCAACCACGAAATTCTAATTTATTTCTGATCGACAAAAACACTGTATTTTAATGGTTCCATCTAGAATGGCAATTCTTCGATTCCAGCGTTTGTTCATACTTTACTTTTCACACACTGATTTCTTTTAAAAAATGTAGTAAGCAGTTTGGTCTTTGCCGATGACTTGGTCTTAATGACAGATTGACCGAGCGATTTGGCCGTGTGGTTAGGGGCGTGCAGCTGTGAGCTTGCATTCGGGAGATAGTGGGTACGAGCCCCCATGTCGGCAGCCCTGAAGATGTTTTTTCGTGGTTTCTCATTTTCATACCAGACAAATGCTGGGGATGTACCGTAATGCAGGACACGGTCACTTCCTTTCCACTCCCAGCCCTTTCCTATCCCATCGTCACCGTAAGATCTGTCTATGTTGGTGTGACGTAAAGCAAATAGTAAAAAGACAAGGGGACCCGTACAAGAAATCTCGCATATTTATAAAGTATGTGGTGGAGTAGCCCCCTGGTGAACTTAAGGAATACACAAATCAGTGCAATATTAGACAGTCTTACTTACGACTTAATGGAATATTTGATTTTTTAACATTCATGGTATCCACTTGAACGGAAGCAAATGTAATTGCATTATTATACTGACGAATGCTCCGGAAGTACTTTTTGGTTTTACTATCATTCTTTGCTTAAAATGACATAAAACAGGAGTCCCAGCGGCCAAAATGTGAAGTGGACGACAATGATGGCGCGTATTTTCGTACAGCAACAGTATTTGCAAATCGCACACTTCTTACAATTTTTAAACTCATTTTATAAAAGAAATAATCCATATTTATGACATGAGAGTGCAATTCGTCACTGCTAATGTCTATTCTCTTTCTTATGAATGCTCATTTGTCACGATAGGTTACTTGTGAGCGCCGCAGAAGGGATCTATACTACTGAAATTGTATATATGATAATAAAAATAAAAATGGCGGTGGGCTGTCACTTTTGTAACGGCCACAGGGTTTTGAGGGTTTCGTAGACTTACTTATTAGAAATAAAAGACAAATGATATGTGGATTATACATTTTATTCAGTAGAACGTGGTACAGCGACAGCTAAGTGCGCGAGTCAACACAGCGCCATCTTATACCAGAGTATGCATGTGACGTCACATATTTAGCACAACTTTTGCCTTACTTTGAAGCGCTATTTCATGAAAACTACGCTTCAGGTTTTTTTTTTGTTTGTTTGTTTGTTTGCAACAGGTAGCCTCCTTTTTATCTGTCAATTGAGACATTAAACATAATCGTAAGTTAAATAGCCTACACTCGGCGATATACATGTTCTACCCCAAACACTAAAATCGTCTTAAATTTTTCTTTTCATGTACCCGTTGGCCGGACCCGTGGTGTAGGGGTAGCGTGTCTGCCTCTTTGCCGGAGGCCCCGGGTTCGATTCCCGGCCAAGTCAGGGATTTTTACCTGCATCTGAGGACTGATTCGAGGTCCACTCAGCCAGGAGCTATCTGACGGTGAGATAGAGGCCCTGGTCTAGAAAACCAAGAATAACGGCCGACAGGATTCGTCGTGCTGATCACAGGACACCTCGTAATCTGCAGCGGTCGCTTGGTAGGCCAAGGCCCTTCAGGGCTGTAGTGTCATGGGGTTAGTTATGTACCCGTTATCAAGGAGCGTAAGTCTAAGTTAAAATTTAAAAAAAATGACAGATTGTGCTGAAAGCGTGCACTATAATATCTTGGAGCTTGAACAGAGCTGCAGTGAATATGATATGAAAAAAAGACTAAAGTGAAGTCAGTAGGGAAGGAAGGTAAGCGTACTGAATGTCAGATCTGGAACACAGTACTGGTACAGGTGAATCATTTCAAGTATGTGTATTGTTCCAGGATGGTAGTACACTAAGTGAAAATGAATCAAGGAGCAGCAAAGCAAATATAGTAAATTTGCAGTTGTGATTAACAGTATTCTGTAAGAAAGGAGTGAGTTCTCAGAAGAAAGTATCTTTACATCGGTCTCTTTCATACAGACTTTGCTGTACGGGAGTAAAAAATGGGTGGGCTGAGCATACCGTATTCATATGTTAGAAGTAACAGACATGAAAATAGCGAGAATGATTGCTGGTACAAGTAGGTGGGAACAGTGGCAGGATGGTACTCGGAATGAGGAAATATAAGCAAGTTAGAAATGAACTCGACGGATGACGCTGTACACATAAATCGGTTTCGGTGGTGGGGTTGTGTGAGACGAATGGAGGAGGATAACCTAGGAGAATAATTGACTCGTGGAGGGTAAGAGAAGTAGAAAATACAAAATAGAAAATAGAACTCAGAGAATTAGAGTAGGCGAAGCTTTATTTGTCCCTGTGATAATTAAGAGGGGAATTTCTCAAGGCAGTATTATTGGAACTTTATGTTTTCTTATATATATCAATGTTATGTGTTATGTAAAGAAGGGGAATCAGAGATAAGGCTTTTTGCAGATGATGTTATTCTGTACAGAGTAAAAAATAAGTTACAAGATTGTGAGCAACTGCAAAATGACCTCGATAATGTTGTGAGATGGACAGTAGGCAATGGTATGATGAAAAACGGGCTTAAAAGTCAGGTTGTGAGTTTCACAAATAGGAAAAGGCCTTTCAGTTTTAATTACTGCGTTGATGGCGTGAAAGTTCCGTTTGGAAATCATTGTAAGTACTTAGGTGTTAATATAAGGAAAGATCTTCCCAGGGGTAATCACATAAATATGATTTTAAATAAAGGATACACATGTCTGCACATGATTATGTTGGTATTTAGGGGTTGTAGTAAGGATGTAAAGGATAGGGCATATAAGTCTCTGGTAAGACCACAAATAGAGTATGATTCCAGTGTAATGGGGCCCTCACCAGGATCACTTGATTCAAGAACTGGAAAAAATCCAAAGAAAAACAGCTCGATTTGTTCTGGGTGATTTCCGACAAAAGAGTAGCGTTACAAAAATGTTTGGGCTGGGAAGACTTGGGAGAAAGGAGACGTGCTGCTCGACTAAGTGGTATGTTCCGAGCTGTCAGTGGAGGGATGGCGTGGAATGACATTAGTAGACGAATACGTTTGTGTGATGTCATTAAAAGTAGGAAAGATCACAATATGAAGATAAAGTTGGAATTCAAGAGGACAAATTGGGGCAAATATTCGTTTATAGGAAGGGGAGTTAGGGATTGGAATAATTTACCAAGGGAGATGTTCAATAAATTTCCAATTTCTTTGAAATCATTTAAGAAAAGGCTAGGAAAACAACAGATAGGGAATCTGCCACCTGGGCGACTGCCCTAAATGCAGATCAGTATTGATTGATTGATTGATTGAAGTCGAGGGAAACGAAGATGACGATGGTTAGGCTGAGTTTTTAATGATTTAATGATATGGAATGAGGAACTAAGCGTTGCCACAAAGCTAGTTGCAAATAGAGGATTGTAGAGGCGTCAGTACATTCACAGAGGCTTGCAGACTGAACGCTGACAAGCTTAACAGTCTGAAATGATGGTTGAATGGCTGATTAGATTAATGTAAAACCTAGTATGTAGTTGGCTGAAACGTCAATAGGACCTTGAGCCACAGAGTAAATTAAAAGGAAAACATCATCGTTCTTCCATCTATTGGCAAATCTAATCACTCTCGGCATCTCGCAGTTGCGTGTCGGAATTGTGCGCGCGACATCTATGTGCTACTTCTGTAAGTGTATGTCCATTGCTTTGTCCAAGGCTGTGATGATATCATAGATATTTTCATTTTCTAACTTCAGAAATAGCTCGCCTGGTAGCTATGATCGTTAAGGCGTCAAGTCTTTATGGTCTGACATCGTAGTTACCCGGTTCGAGTCTCGTTGGTTGAAAATATTCGCCATCAGAATGTCGGCCGGCAGGATAGGAGAGGCGGTGGTATACAATTTCTAACCACTAAATTGCGTGTCAAAAGTCTGAATTAAATTCCGAACCTCTCCGCAGAGTTCTTATGCCTATAAAGGAACTGTCCCGACACTCCCCTTAGTGCAAGAGAATGGAAAACCACGGAAAGCCACTCTCAGGAAAATCGATGGTGGGTCCAGCCTCTCTGCCTCCCGAATGTAGGCCAAAGCTAGCCGCTGTTTAGCCGAAGCCTATTCTCCTGTTTTCGATAGACGGAGAAGGGCTGGTCCGCACCATCGGCTGTCCTTAAGAATGGTTTTCCGTGGTTTTCCATTCCCCTGCACTAAGGCGAATGCCGGGACAGTTCCTAGCATAGGCCAAGGCCGCCAACCCTCTCGCCTTCTCCTCACATCTCCTCCTCCTGCCCTGAAAGACGGCGTCTGGGTAGGAATGAAAACATTTAGTAGTGGTAGTTCCGGCCGCACACACCTCAGCTCCGCAAATCACATCACCATAACAAATATTTCTGGCCTAAGTGCCGGCGTAACTGTCTAGGAGGCCCGCCATCTCTTCAGGGTAGGAATGAAAACTTTCATCTGAGCCCCCTCCACAACGCTGTTGATGGTAACTCTTCCGTCGGACTGAGACTTTAAAGCCTTGAGTAGACACTTTATTGTTAGTAGGCTATGTTCCAACACCGTTTTTCACCTTCTCATTATTAATCAAAATCCCATATCCAGGCGCGCAGGTCACAGAGAGACCTGTACCTGGCGAGTCGAACTTGACCTACGGACATTCCTGGCAGTAAAAACCATGCGCTACATAAAAATAACTTCAGGAAGTCTGTGGTCCTATAAATGATTTTGCTTGGCCGTGTGGTTAGGGTTGTGCACCTGTGAGCTTGCATTCGGGAGATAGTGGGTTCGAATCCCACTGTCAGAAGCCCTGAAGATAGTTTTCAGTGGTTTTCCATTTTCACACCAGGCAAATGCTAAGACTGTACCTTAATTAAGGCCACGGCCTCTACCTTTCTCATCCTTCCGTCGCCGAAAACCTTCGATGCCTTCTGTCATCCTGACGCCCAGTCATCAATATCGGCTTGATGTAGGAATTCGATTGATTTAGTGGAATTTCAAGTAGGGAACCAGAACGGGTACTAATTTTTATGGAAGAATGAGGAAAGAAAACGAAAATTAGTAGATAGGTAGGAGCGTAATATGGTGTAATATGAGCGTCATTTCGCAGTTGGAAGGCATATCGTATTCAAGAAATTTGTGTTCGTTTTTTCGTTTTTCTTTGACATTTAAAAAAAATGAGGTCATTTAACTTCCTGTTCCTTCAAGATGTTCTGGTCATTATTCTCCAGCACCACATTTCCACGCCTCCACTTTTTCTTCTACCAGGTTTCCTAGAGCCCAAGTTTCATATCCTTATGTCAACACGCTTCATAGAAAGATCTTAAAGAACGACTTTTTTTGTCTCCAAATTGATGTGAAACCGCACCGCCAGAAAACGTATATTGATGATGATGCTTGTTGTTTAAAGGGGCCTAACATCTAGATCATCGGCCCCTAATGGCAAGAAAATTCATACACTGACCAGAATTCAAAACATGAAGATGAAGAATGAATGGACGAATATGAATGTAAAATAATCAGCGGATCCGACCCGCAACGCCTCACCTTCCCAGACAGTACGAGGGTGAGTCAATAAATAAATCGCAAAACTGAATTAAGGCAAAAATGATCAAAGTAACTTTCTGACATTTATTTCACTTTTCCACATATTCACCTTGTACATTCAGGCACTTATCCTATCTCTTTACAAATCCTTGAAAGCCAGCAGCAAAGAAGTCCTTAGGTTGCTGTCGCAGCAACATATATTACGGCATCATCTGTATCAAAATGACGGCCACCCAAATGATTTTTAGGGGCCCAAACAGATGAAAATCACTGGGGGCTAAGCCAGGACTGTACGGTGGAAGTTCCAAGCGTTCGCAATGAAATGTTCGTAACAGCTCCTGCGTTAATCTTGCTGTGTGAGGGTGGGCGGGCATTTTGATCCAGAAGAATCACACCCTTTGACAGGAGTCCAGGTCGCTTGCGGCGAATGGCCTGTCGGAGTTCCCGCAGAGTGTTGCAGTACGACGCGGCATTCACAGCTTCACCATAAGCTGCACTAACAGCCTCTGACTGACTGAGTGCCTGCGAGATGTCGTACGGCAAGCATACACATGCTGCCATCTGGTGGAAAAACTTGCGCGCGTAATTTCAAATGGTATAAGGCACAGACATGTTTGCGACTTATTTATTGACTCACCCTCGTAACTTAAAAACAATGGTATATACTGACCAAGGGGCTGCTTCCAAAGCACAATCCTGAATCGATAATGCTTGTTGTCTAAAGGGGTCCAAAATCCAGGTCAGCGGCCCCTCATAATGGTACTGATCGCTAGTAAAGTAGACTCGCGGTGTTCCACACATTGTGGTACTACTCACAGGCACAGGTAACGCAGAATTATTGTGTTTCTCACATGATGGTGGCACTCATAAGCAACCTAAACCCATGGTGTTCCTCATATAATGGTACCAATCACAGGAACTCGTACTATTCCGTGGTGTTCCTCACATAGTGTGTACCTACGGTGTTGCTCATATAGTGGTACTAATCACAGGCAACGCCCAGACCCGTGGTGTTCCTCAAAACGCAGACCCACGATGTCCACAACAAGATGCTCAAACACCCCAGTGAGGATAGTTTCATTTTTTCTCCTTGGGGTGTTCCAGCCGAACCTGGACAGAGGGGAGTCTCCGTCATGGTGGCGGATACTATAGACGGGTACTGTAAACCCGTAGTGATCCACCTACGTACCCATGATATTCCTCATATAGTGGCACTAATCACAAGAAAAGTCGACTCATGGTGTTCCACGCGTGATGGTACTAATCACAGGTAGTCTCATGGTTATCATGCCATCACCCGTTGGCCGCCCCTTTTAGTCGCCTCTTACGACAGGCTGGGTATACCATGGGTGTATTCTTCGTCTACGTCCCCCACCTACTGATTGCTTATTTAACGTCTCGTAGGCTGTGCCTGCAAGCAGCATTTCAATCTTAGTGGCCTTCAGCGTAACTTATAGTAATATTAACAATACGGCATCCTTCGACAAGAAGGTGCTCATATACGTCAACCTCGCACAGGTAGATTTACTATCACGTAAAAGAACTGATGCGGGACAAATTTCCGGGATCTCGGCGTCTCTGAAAACCGTAAATGTAGTTAGAGGGACATCAAAGCAATAATATCATTATTGTGACTGTCTGGCTCCTTAACGGAGTCCTCAGCATTACGGCCTGCAGTTCACAGGGTCCTGGGTTCGATTCCCGAACGGATTCTGGATTTTAGCTGCATGTGGTTGCTTCCTACGGCTCGGAGACTGGGTATTTGTGTTTTATCTCAATACACATTTCGTAATTTAAGCACAGCACGCCACACGACCGAATATCACAGAAACACGCAATAAAGCGCTCTCCACATAAGGTTGTTGTGAATGACATCCGGTCGTAAAACTGGACCAAATCTACATGTGTGACTCAAGTAGCAGGTTGTGAAAAAATAGCCAGCAGATTATTATTATTATTGTTATTATTATTATTATTATTATTATTATTATTATTATTATTATTATTATTATTATCGCCTCTGTAGTGGTTAGTGTGATCATCTGCCACCCACTGGAGGTCAGGGTTGGATTTCCGGCTCTGCCATCCTCGAAGTGGTTTTCCGTGGTTTCCCACTACTCCTCCAGGTAAATGCCAGGATGGTACCTAACTTAAGGCCACGACTGCTTCCTTCCCTCTTCCCCTTCCAGTCTTCCCATCCGCCTCACAAGGCCCCTGTTCAGCATAGCAGGTGAGGCCGCCTGGGCGAGGTAGTGGTCCTCGTCTCCAGTTGTATCCCCCGACCCAGAAGTCTCACGCTCCAGGACACTGCCCTTGAGGCGGTATTGAGGTAGGATCCTTCGTTGAGTTCGAGAGAAAAACCAACCCTGGAGGGTATACGTTATTATTATTATTATTATTATTATTATTATTATTATTATTATTATTATTATTATTGTTGTTGTTGTTATTGATCGGGAAAGATGTCTGTTTTGTAGACTACGAAAATGCTTTCGACAGAGTATCCTGGCACAAACTGTTCCCACTGCTTCGAAGGACAGGTATAGAGGAACTTATCACTCTCATCTGAGACCTACTGTATTTTATCAATCAATCAATCAATCAATCAATCAATCAATCAATCAATCAATCAATCAATCAATCAATCAATCAATCAATCAATCAATCAATCAATCAATCAATCAATCAATACTGATCTGCATTTAGGGCAGTCACCCAGGTGGCAGATTCCCTATCTGTTGTTTTCCTAGTCTGGGTCATCAAGAATGGAGTAAAAGAGGGATGTTCCCTTTCAACAGCCCTCTTCAATTCTTTCGGAGTTCTGATGATGGAAGAAGCACAAGAAGGTATGGAGAAATGTATGCGATAGTGAATGGAAAATGCTCAGAATAATGTAGTTTGACATCAGACTATGTTGGCGGGAAACCGATCTTCTTTACAGTCTATTTTCTCCAGAATATCATGTACAATGGAAACATGTTGAATGAAGATTAATGTCCCAAAGACCTAGTGCATGGTCACCTCTCGGAGTTCAAAGATTTTGCGGTTAACAATACATGATACCACAATGAACAAGTTAAAGCGTTCACCGACTTCGGCCGGAAAATTTCTGAGGATGGTAGGTGCTTGACGGGAATCAATAGCTGGACTGTTTAAGGAAAGTCTGTTTTCTTTTCTTTGTACCGAAAGGATTAACCTCAATCTTCGTATAAGGAACCTACATACATTCGTGTGGACCATACTTCTGTATACCTCAGAAATCTGGACGGGACGTAAAAGTGATAGTTAATGTCGGAGGACTTTTGAAACATAGTGTTTCCGAAAAGTGCTTTAAGTTGCGTGGACAGATAAATGTTAAGGTTCTGCGTAGTCTGGCAAAGGAGAACTTTGCTGAGATGAATACAAAAACTACCGACGTATTTCTTAGTGCGGTCACGCTTTACGCCAGTCTTCATTAAACGCTGCAGACGGTTATATTGCTGGAATCGGCCTCAGGAATTAATTCATAAAACAGATCTTAGAAGACATTGGAGCATAATGCTACGAAACAATGAAGAGAACGGCCGTCAGTCGAGTAGTATGGGACTATTTCGAGGCAACACACTAGATCTTGAAAATGAAAACCTACAACCTGTTTTCCAGATATTGACCGGGTCAGGGGTGGAATGAATGAAGTAGATATAGGCTATTAGTACGATGGAGTCGCCACTCCCAAAGTGATTTATTAATGGCTGATAGATGCTATGAAATGAGAATGGAGAGTGTTGCTGGAATGAAAGATGACCGGGAAAAACGCAGTACCCGGAGAAAAACCTGTCCCGCCTCCGCTTTTTCCAGCACAAATCTCACATGGAGTGACCTGGATTTGAACCACGGTATCCAGTGGTGAGAGGCCGACGCGCTGCCGTCTGAGCCACGGAGGCTCACACTAGATCTTATACAGAATATTTATTGTTGCTGTTGTTATTGTATTGTACATTTCGTTTTCATTTGAGGTTTGTGATGGCTAGGGAATCGTTCTTCTTCATACGTTTGACAGTTCTTCCTTTTATTTAGTCAATTGCTTCAATGTTCGAGTAGTCCATGTACTTTGCCTTCTCCGCACTAAATATATATATATATATATATATATACAATAAAAAAAAACGGAACCTAGTCGCACATATAGCCTAATAAGGGCTTTGACCTGTCAGTACTACTACAGTCTAGTCAGTCTGGCTTGCAGATGTTGAAGTTTCACGTGGTCAGCATGATGTCTTCCTCAGGCGTTTTACTCTTTCAGAATCGGGTCCGTTGCCTCTCATATCAGACAACTCCTCAGTTGAACGAGGTAAGTGAACCCGTTTCAGCCCTCTGTTCATAGCTAAAATCTTTGAATGCGCCGGAAATAGAACAGGGGGCTTCTGGATAGTAGATGAATAGACTACGTCTACAATACAGGACTGATCTTTTCTCCCGCTATTATTTATAAAAAGTCTTAATAGTCATGTTTTGCCACTTAAAGCAAAAAATCACTGCTAACTATGCAGCTTTAATAATAATAATAATAATAATAATAATAATAATATTGGGCGAGTTGCCAGCGCGGTTAGGGGTGCGCAGCTGTGAGCTTGCATCCGGGAGATAGTAGGTTCGAGCCCACTATCGGCAGCCCTGAAGGTGGTTTTCCATGGTTTCCCATTTCCACAGCAGGCAAGGCTACAGCCGCTTCCTTCCCGCTCCTAGCCCTTTCCTATCCCATCGTCGTCATAAGACCTATCTGTGTCGGTGCGACGTAAAACAAATTGTAGTAATAATAATACAAACTCTGCTTTCAAGTTGCACAATCTTCTGAAGTGGTGCCTCCTAGCAAGACCAACTACAATATATCAGACCTTAATGCAGCTATCGATATTAGCTAAAATGGCGGCCCGATCGGTTTGTTTAAATGTAAACATGAGCATGTGCAAAGCAACTGTTTAGTTCTTTCTGTTGGTTTGGATTGATTAGAAAACGTTAGTGTAGTCATTTTTTAAAAATATGGTTTTAAACCTATTTTGATATATTAGGACGTGTCGATCGTATTGTATGCCTGGATGTAATTCATATTACAGGAGATGCACTCGCATTTAGATCAAGTGTACTCAATGCATCGTGACGATTTCGTAGTTACAAGTAATTTATTACGGTGCATTAAAACATTCGAGGATAAATTTGTCAATAGAGAGGATGTGTTCCGTGTAATTGATGAGCTGCTTTTTCCGGATAAGGCCAAAACTCTGTGTTGGTGCCAATCCTAGTACATTTCTCAATTACTATACCTTTTGAGTATTTTAAGAGTGAGGTAATAAGAAGTGATAAAGCTATTTATTCATCTGTGAATGAAGATTATATTCTCCTTGTTAAATTAGAGGACAAGGTATCAATTGATATACTGTCCCTTACAGTACGTATTTACGTTGCCAACGATGTGGGTGTTAAAGTGCTTTAAACGAAAATAAATATGCTACCAGAGAATTTCAAGTTCATTCTCCTATAGATTCTCTGAAGTGAAACAGATGTAGCAGTTTGGTGGACCATTAGGCCCTATCAGAATCATTGTTATGAGAGAATTGAAATTCGCGACAAGGTTATGTTTCTAAAAATTTTCTTGAACGAGGTAGGCTATTATAGGCCTACTTAAAACATATGGTAATAGAAAGGTCATTCAAATAAATGTATTTATAAAACAAGTATTGATTTATAGGAAGAAGAATTACGGTCTGGAATAATTTACCAAGGGTGCTTCCTATACCAATTCGATAAATTTCCAATTTCTTTGAAATCACTTAAGTACTAAGTATAGTAGACAATTGATACGTAATCTGCCACTTGGTTGACAGCCCTAAATTCAGATCATAGGTGAGCTATTAATTGACTGAATTGAAACGTATCAAATATTCCCCCCAGGACTGTTATTTTAGAATGCAATCCTATATTACCTATTTCCTTTACCATACTAGTTCATAGAAAATATGTACCGGTACCGTATATTTTGAATTATCCACATATTGCTTATCTAAACATAGGCTGTTTCTAGATAGTGTTGGTCTATTACCCAAAGTAAAGTTTCTGTTCGTTATTATTGACAGCTCATCAATTCAATACGATAATCAAAAGAGTATGTTTATGTATCACAGGCGTGTTTACATGGAACCGATGCGTCGGCCATGTTGTTTTTGTATTAAGGTCTGATATTATTGTAGATGGTCTTGCTCCTAGCCGGCCTACCAACGAATTTCGACATTCCGATTGTGCTACTATCTAGCAAACGAAAGCGGAATTATACTGAACAATATGGCTGAGAGGGCCAGCTTTACAGAAGGCTGTGAGTGAGTTAATTTAATTTTGTCGGATGACAATGATTCGCCACCAGAATATTCAACGATAACTATCTAATATATAACTAACTGTATATAATATTTAAAACATACCAAAGGATTTCTCAGAATAGTTCTTACTATTCTTCTTCTTATTATTACACAACCCAGCATTTTTAAACATTTTTTTTGCGGCAAGAGGTGTGATAGGTGATCTTAACTAATTTTGGGTCGCTGAACACGAATCCGCTGTCCGTTTCTACGTATCACATCACGTTTTCTCGCAATAGATATATCAAAATAAGAGATAGACCTGAATATTGCATTTAAAAAGTACTGAAAAACTTGATAATTTTGGAAATATTTATATTTCTTTGTATGAAATAGTTGAATATTGTCTTGAATTATTATATACAATGAATAATGCTTGAGTATAAAATTACAATGAAATATTTAGCATTTATTGTAATATAATACTGATTTACACAAAACACATAAACAAACAACTCTGAGGCAATGAAAGAATTTTATTTTGACAATTAAACGTGATTTACAAGCAAACAATGTAACTTTCACTCAGTATCTTTATGAATTCATAAATGTGAACAAAATTAACAGTCCTAGATGTCCGCTTGGAATGAACGCTTGGCTCCCCAGCGTCTGACTGCATCAAGTTTGTTTTCTATTTTCAAACACCAACCGTAGCCGGCCATCAGTGGTTCATCCCACCTCCCCTGGTATCTTCTTTCTGCCTCCTTGACGTCCTGATAGAACCTCTCTCCCATCTCTTCATTAACAGCCCCAAGATTTTCCAGAAATTGATCGAGATGAGAATGAAGGAAGTGCAGTTTCAGACTCATTCTACGCAACTCTTTCATATCACCCAACATCCTTTTCACTATTGTTTCGTATTGTTCATCCTTTACATTTCCTAGGAACTTCATTATGACGTCTCTTATTGAATTCCATACATCAAGTTCCACGACATTCATCGTCTGTTCAAAGTTTCTGTCTTTCAGAAGCTTTCTAATTTGTGGTCGATTAAAAATGCCTTCCTTGACTTTTGCATCAGAAAAATGTGGAAATTTGCTTGCATTGTACTTGAAACAGGGGCTCATTTTGTTCAAGGCCTTAACGGACTGCTTCATGATCCCCCAGTTTGGTGTAGCGGTGGCAAAATAATTTTTTTGGGTCAACTAATGAAGCATTTGTAACATTTTTCACACCAAGTGTCAAAACTTGTCTCTTGGTCCAGGAAGGTGTAGACATCTAGCTCGGCTGTCCCATTCACATAAATAACAAGGGAATTTAGTGTAGCCTTCAAGTCACTACACACATCCCACTGGTGCTCATGACACTTGATTTTATCTAAAACAGTTTGCATTGTGATATATTGTAATTTTCTTTTAGTGAAACCGAATGTGCCACAGGAATCGAAGCTAGCATGTTTCCGTTATGAAGCTCCTCTTGTAGGAATCCACAAACAGCAGATTCGCTGTTATCACAAAGCAGCACTGTGCCGCAATGACACATTTTCAGATAGTAAATGGCAAATAACACGAAAACTAGACGTGATACAATAGAACCAATGACATTTCTGAAATCAGAAGACCTTATTTAGTTAAAATCACGTATCAGATGCTTTGCCGCAAAAATCATGCTGGGTAGTGTTATTGCTAGTGGCTTAACGTCGTGATAATGCAGATATGTTTTCGGCGACAGAAGGATTGGAAAGGGATAAACAGGGAGGGAAGCGGCACTCTCCTCAATTAAGATACAGCTCCAGCATTTGCTTGATCTGAAAATGAGAAACCATTGAAAACAGTTTTTTTTTACAGTTGGCTTTACGTCGCACCGACACAGATAGGTCTTATGGTGACGAAGCGATAGAAAAAACTGAGGAGTGGGAAGGAAGCGGTCACGGTAGCTAGAAGAGGAAGCGGCCGTAGCCTTAATTAACGCACAGCCCCAACATTTGGCAGGTGTGAACGTGGGAAACCACGGAAAACCATCTTCAGGGCTGCCGGCAGTGGTGTTCGAACCAACTATCTCCCGGGTGCAAGCTGACAGCTCTGCAGCACGTTCGGCGCATTGTCCGGTTTTCCTAATTGTGCTTGTTATGTTTTCCTGAGGCCTGTTACAAATTAATTGGTTTCCGAACTTTTCAGTAAACACCCTGGGGCTGTAAGGAAATAACGTAAGGTGATAGTAACCAATACGTAGTGTCTGTTGTGCCACCCACTCAGCCCTCCCTCTCCTCGTATCGATCACCTGTCCCTTAATGTAATCAGTATTGTTTTTTTTTTTTTTTTTTTTTTTATTCGCCTTTTCAAAAGTACAAAGTTACAAAGTACAAATCACATTGCAAATTAATTTTTTAAAATGACAGTTTAAAGAAAGGGACTGACCTGAAACCCAAAAGCACACCTGTAGAATTGTATACGAGTGTTGAGTCTAATAGAAACACTAAACTGCACGTTATAATTTAAGGAAAGAATCCAAAATTAGAATAACACTCTTTTAAAAAAAAATACAGAGTCATCTCACTGTTATCAGTTCTCAGTACCTCACCGGATACTGTTTATACAGGAACAAGCCTGTGGCCAGTGCTGACATCAATCTTCTCACTTTCTTTCGTGAGAAACATGTCCGAACTGAAAGTTTGTTTCCGCTAAAGGTAGGCGTAATGGATTTGTGGACAAGATGATTAACAGTCGACGTAAATATCCAGGGATCAAATAAAATTGATCTCTTGTCATATTGTGAGTAGCGGTGGTCTGATGGTTAAACCGATTGACTCGTTACTTGACAGACATAGATCCGTTATTCGGGGGTAAACAGATTTTGGCCTCATTTCTTACCGTGCTTCCTGGTGAAAAAAGCAACCTACGAAAAGGTGTAATTATGAAATTTCCCTTTGGGAAAATCACATGGTCCGCCTCTGTGGTGTAGTGGTTAGTATGATTAGCTGCCAACCCTGGAGACCCGGGTTCGGTTCCCGGCTCTGGCACGAAATTTGAAAAGTGGTACGAGGGCTGGAATGGGGTCAACTCAGCCTCAGGTCAAATGAGTAGAGGGGGACAAGGGGTTCGATTCCAACCTCAACCATCCTCGAAGTGTTTTTCCGTAGTTTCCCACCTTTTGTCCAGGCAAATGCCGGGATGGTACCTGACTTAAGGCCACGGCCGCTTCCTTCCCTCTTCCTTGCCTGCCCCTTCCAATCTTCCCATCCACCAACAAGGCCCCTGTTCAGCATAGCAGTCGAGGCCGCCTGGGCGAGGTACTGGCCCTCATCCCCAGTTGTATTCCGCGACCCAATGTTTTACGCTCCAGGACACTGTCCTTGAGGTGGTAGAGGTAGGATCCACCAACCCTGGACGGTAAACGGATTATGAATGAAAGAAAGAAACAAAGAAAGAAAGAAAGAAAGAAAGAAAGAAAGAAAGAAAGAAAGAAAGAAAGAAAGAAAGCAAAGAAAATCAAATGATCATAAACATGTCTTTCAATAAAATGCGTGACGCGGTGTTACCTAGCAACCTGCAGGCTGTGATGTGAAGTATTGATGGCATACAGATCCACAGCCTGTGTAGCTCTCAAGGTACTGTTGCTAGGTAACATCGCGTAACACATTTAGTTACATAACACTATTTCACAACACACATTTTTGCATGATCCCCAGTTCTAAGACATATTTATGTCAAAACGGACAGGGGCTATGTCGCAGCCACGGCGTAGCAAACGTCACGAGGGCATTGGATGGGTGCTAGAAATAAGTGGAACGAGCGAGTGGCTGCGCTGTTTGGGTCACGTAGTTGTGAGCTTGCACCCGGGAGATAGTGGGTTCATACCCCACTGTCGGCAGCCCTGAAGACGGTTTTCCGTGGTTTCCCATGTTCACACCAGCCAAATGTTGGGGCTGTACCTTAATTAAGGCTACGGCCGCTTCCACGGTAGCATCTTCCGAAAACTCGCCCTTACGTCCACTGAAATGGCGTCATTCTTCCATCCATATGACGGACACTGGTTGCCCGGTTATGGTGTCGACTTTTTGTCGATCCAAAATTGCTTACGCTAATTCCAGTAGACCCCTCAGCCCATAAACATATCGAACCCATAACCTTGGGTGGTGAAAGGTTCAACATGTTAAAATAAGGAAAGACTATGGATACGGAAATGGATGGCACGCAGGTCTTCATTAATATCATGTGTTTTATTATTATTGGAATTAGAAGAAAATTCTCAGTGACACAAATATGGCGTATGAGGATGTCAACAGAAAATTTTGAAGACTTTCGAACCACCGTATTTTTTACTTACGGGCTTACACGCTGTCTGCACCAGCACCTGACCGTATACGAATCCTGTATTCTTTGTTTTACTCCTGTCAAGTACGTCGATTTGAGGCTTTTAATCTTCTTATTCACTTCTTTTCAATCTAAATCTGACAGCCATGCCTTCTATAATTTTTCCAATTGTGTTGCTGTGTCATTTTTATTCCTATATTTAGTACAGTCAGTTCTTCACAGGCATTACACGCTCTCTACAAACACGAATAAATTTCGAATTTAAGTCGGAATCCTACTTTGGTGGAATTTTGACCTACCCTTGTGCTCCTGATCCCGCGTTTATTTCCGCATTGTTTTGTCCTGAGCGCGTTCATACGAGGACAGGACCGTGAAAACGGGGGGGGGGGGGGCAAGCGAAGCTTACTCCGGATCTTTCGTGCACACGAGGAAAATATTCTCTTGTCCTCTTGTATTGTTCAGTCCGCTGAAAAAAATAAAATTCACAGTCTCTTTCCAGCCTTTCGACCGGGTCAGGAATGGAATAAATGAAGCCTCCTTCCAGCGGCGAGGATACGAATAGTGTCGACTGCCGAAGCCTCTTACACTCCTCTGGGGCAATGATTAATGACTGACGGATGAAATGAAATGATATTTGAGAGTGTTGCTGGAATTAAAGATGACAGGGAAAGCCGCACCTGGAGAAAACCTGTCCCTCCTCCGTTTTGTCCAGCGCAAATCTCACATGGAGTGATCGCGATTTGAACTACAGAACCCAGTGGTGAGAGGGAGGCGCCCTGCCGCCTGAGCCATGGATGCCACATGTATGAACTACTTTACTATTTAAAATTAACATTATCTCTTGAGACACTTAGTTATTGATCTCACTTCCGTGAAGATAGAGTGAAACTGTACTGAAATTACAGAACAACCTACTCTCAAGCTACATTACAGTTGACTAATGGGTATTCTTCAAGGTTTTCTCGTATACATTTATGCCTCGTTTCAGTCAGGTTGTTTCCAAGCAGAGCGAATGTCCTCTCAACCAAACTGAATGTGGTCAGGTAATACTTCAACGAGGCGTTTCTCCACTGGTGACAGATGTAATATCGTGACTAAATAAGTTCCATAGAAGATATAACTTATTTGTTGCGCATATTCCCAACCAGGATTATTTTGAGAAATCAGGGCGTTGTCCATATCTTGAAGAATTTCATCTAGGGCAGTTATTATCGGCCAGTCTGCTGTCTGTTCCGACAATCATAACAGTCCTGCTGCTTTCTGCCGACCATCAAGACATTATTTGTTATTTATGTAATCCGTTTAACCCCGGGAGTTGGTTTTTATCTCCGGACTCAGTGAGGGATCTCACTTCTACCGCCTCAAGGACAGTGTCCTGGAGCGTGAGATATTTGGTCGGGATAGCACTGGGAAGGAGGACCAGTGCTTCTCCCAGGTGGCTTTACCTTCTATGCTGAACATGGGCCTTGTGGGAGATGGGTCGATTGGACGGGATAGGAAAAGAAGTGGGAAGGAAGCGCCCGTGATCTTACGTTCGGTATCATCCCGGCATTTGCCTGGGGAAGATGTGAGAAACGACAGAAAACCCCTTCGAGGGTGGCTGAGGTGGGAATTGAACCCTCTCTACTCAGGTGACCTCCAGAGGCTGAGTGGACCCCGTTCTAATCCTCGTTCCACTCTTCAAATTTTGTGCCAGAGCCGGGTATCGAACCCGGCCCTCTGTGGGTGGCAGCTAATCACACTAAACACTGCACCACAAAGACAGACCCATCGAGATATATGGAAGCAAACATAAAATGAAATAAAATTTAAAATATTGGATAATGATGTTTTACGCACTCAAAGAGGCATTTGTTGAAAATAGGTGCTTATAGGCACTAACACATGCATTTTCTTTCGTCATAATTTCACCCAAAACGGATTTTTAATTTTATCTTGCATATTTGGCTCTAAAGGGAACAAATAGCCACTTAGGAGATATTTCTAGCTTAAACATGGCATATCATATGTTTGCATGAACATGGATAATAATTCTTAATACAAGCCAATGATACATGAAGACCAATCGCCTTAACATGTTGCATGTACTGCAAGGAATTCAAATAAAATCCGGGTGGAGACCCCAACGAGGTACAATAAATTCTTGTGTTTATTATTGACTTTAATTCTTTTTAGATGTGTTAGTACTGCCACTGCCCAGTACGTAGAAGTATAATGTATAAAATTAAAACGTCTTTTTTTTTAAGCATACACCATGTCTGAAGGAGTACGTAAGATTAGATATTTTAAATGAACCGGTTTTGATGTGAAGACACTTACATGTATTACGCCGTATTAGTTGATATTCTGGCTTGGGCTGTCACGAATAACAACTTTTATTTAAATACATACAGAACACGTTGCTCATTACATATAAGTACAGTGTGAGAAGCACAACCCAGGTATGTCGTTTAAACACACTGGTATTACACCACTCCTTTTGTATACTTGCTACACTTCGTTGTTTGGGGACTTGCAGCGCCGTATACTTACGGCGTGGGAAGTCTTTCTCTTCACTTGTGTGTCTACAGTCCTTTCAGTGGTGCATGAATTTGAAATAAAATGGAGTACGATTCGAAAAGGAAGTCCTGCGTTGCAGACAACCCCTTCTAAGATGACTAGAATATTTCGAAACTATTTCTCTCTTCATTTTCGTTATGAGATTCAGCACATTCCATTTCAACACCCACAACAGCAGGATTTATGAAGTACATGTTTTATGCCAGTTGGTTTCGCGCCACCTAGAGTGATATTTCTGTGAAGGGTGCTTAAGTTGACTACACTGAATGAATTTGCGCCATCTATCGTGATTAAGGTAAATCGTATGTATTTTATTGACGACTGAATCAGTCTGATTATGATAGAGTATTATTGGACCTTTATGTTTTCATATATATAAATGATATGAGTAAAGAAGTGGAATCAGAGATAAGGCTTTTTGCGGATGGTGTTATTCTGTATAGAGTAATAAATCAGTTAAAAGGTTGTATGCAACTGCAAAATGACCTCGATAATGTTGTGAGATGGACAGTAGGCAATGGTGTGATGATAAAGAGCGTTAAAAGTCAGGTTGTGAGTTTCCTCTCAGTTTTAATTACTGAGTTGATGGGGGTGAAAGTTCCTTATGGGGATCACTCTAAGTATCTAGGTGTTAATTAAAGGAAATATCTTCATTTGGGTAATCACATAAATGGGATTGTAAATAAAGAGTACAGTTCTCTGTACATGGTTAGGGTATTTAGGAGTTGTAGTAAGGATGTAAAGGAGTGGGCACATAATCTCTTGTAAGACCCCAACTAGAGTATGGTTCAAGTGTATGGTACCCTTACCAGGCTTATTTGATTCAAGAACATGTAAAAAAGTAATCCAAAGAAAAGCAGCTCGATTTGTTCTGGGTGATTTCCAACAAAAGAGTAGCGTTACAAAAATGTTGCAAAGTTTGGGTTGGGAGGACTTGGGAGATAGGAGACGAGCTGCTCGACCAAGTGGTATGTTCCGAGCTGTCAGCGGAGAAATGGCGTGGAATGACATTAGTAGAAGAATAAGTTTGAGTGGTATCTTTAAATGTAGTAAATATCACAATAATATGATAAAGTTGGAATTCAAGAGGACAAATTAGGGTAAATATTCGTTTATAAGAAGGGGAGTTAGGGATTGCAATAACTTACCAAGGGAGATGTTCAATAAATTTCCGTTTGCAATCATCTAAGAAAAGGCTAGGAAAATAACAGATAGGGAATCTGCCACCTGGGCGACTGCTCTTAATGCAGATCAGTAGCGATTGATTGATTGATTGATTGATTGATTGATTGATTGATTGATTGATTGTAAAACTTCATTAACTCGAACACTTGGGTAAATGAACAAAATTTTGGTCCCGATAGGGAAGGTCTCGACTGATAATACGAATTTCGGTTACAACGACCTACGAACTTAAAGCGAACCACTGGCGCTATTCATTGTGCTTTTTAAGTTGTTTCCTGTCAGAAACGCAAGAAATGCACGTTGTTAAAAGTAAACCATTGTCAAATCATAAATTTGGATGGAGAATTACAAGTAAGTGGGCGAACTTGGTGCAATTCTATCGACTATCGTTACCGAGTGATCAGTCAGCTCCGTATGCAATTTTATTCACCATCATTAGAGGCATGCTTTTTTTTCGCAGTAATTTTTCTTCCATTTCGCGAAAAGGAAAAAAATCGCGTTATTTCGTGAAATAGGGCTGACCCCCATCGCTATAATTTCGCTTAAATCGTTTCTTAAATTTATTCATAAGAAGTTTAATTCGTGAGATTTGTGAATTATATGTAAACGAAATGGCGTATGGCTTTTAGTGCCAGCTGCAGGTCTTTTGATTTGACTCCCGTAGACAACTTGCGCGTCGTGATGAGGATAAAATGATAATGAAGACGACACATACACCCAGTCCCCGTGCCAGGGGAATTAACTAATTTTTGTTAAAATTCCCAACCCTGCCGGAAATCGAACCCGGGATCCCTGTGCCCAAAGGCCAGCACGCTAACCATTTACCCATTGTGCCGGACAGTTATTTAATGTGGAAGATAGGTAAATAAAGAGGAGCAATATTGACAATCATTCATTGTTCCTTTTTTATCTTGATTAGTAAGTACTATAATACAGCCCTAATCAATATTACATAACAAATTACCCTTTCACCCTATATGGCCATACCATTAATGGATTTTATAGAATATTAATACGATGGTCCGCCTCTGTGGTGTAGTGGTTAGCGTGATTAGCTGCCACCCCCGAAGGCCCGGGTTCGATTCCCGGCTCTGCCACGAAATTTGAAAAGTGGTACGAGGGCTGGAACGGGGTCCACTCAGCCTCGGGAGGTCAACTGAGTAGAGGTGGGTTCGATTCCCACCTCAGCCATCCTGGAAGTGGTTTTCCGTGGTTTCCCACTTCTCCTCCAGGCGAATGCCGGGATGGTACCTAACTTACGGCCACGGCCGCTTCCTTCCCTCCTTCCCATCCCTCCACAAGGCCCCTGTTCATAGCAGGTGAGGCCGCCTGGGCGAGGTACTGGTCATACTCCCCAGTTGTATCCCCCGACCAAGAGTCAGAAGCTCCAGGACACTGCCCTTGAGGCGGTAGAGGTGGGATCCCTCGCTGAGTTCAAAGGAAAAACCGACCCTGGAGGGTAAACAGAAGAAGAAAAGGAAGTAGTTATGATGTTTGTACAGGGAAAAGTTTACTGTCTGCTTGTTGCACACCCAGTAAAACACTGCCGTAAATCCAATGTGCGAAGTGTGCGATCTACATCGATGTTTATCGTTATAGTTAGAAGCACTGTCGTCTAGGGCCGTTACTAGGCATGTGCCAATAGTACACGCGGTCATCAGTATGAGTGTAAGCGGTGGCTTCGCTGAGAACGGGTTCCATGATCACTATTTATGCCTTTCTGGTATCTGTTAAGTTCTTAAATAGTTATGTACTCCAGTCGAACGTTAAAAATTAGGACGGACACGAACTCCGCAATTAGAAAAGGTCGAGGAAGGGTCTACTAATCACCCTATCCGAATTCCGCAACTTGCCTTTCAGGTAGAAAAACAGGTGCGTCCGGCTAGCTTGTACCTGGCTTCAGAGAACAGCATAGTAGTGGTGAATCTAGTGACGATAAAGTAAGGTTCCGGTAACTGAAAAGTGCTGTTAGATGTTTAGGGTAGTGATAGTGAAGATGGAGAACAGTGTAAAAGTAATACATAGTGAAAGGGGTCAGACACTCCTACTTTCTTGAAACTTTACATTCAGACATTGTAGGAAAGTGAAATATACTGCTCGAAGAAGGAAAACTGTAATGCCAAACTAGGAGCGTGGGAAATCACACTCATGATCCACCTTGAGAAGAGTACAAACAGACTCTTACATTCGGCTAGATAGTGTCGACTTTGGTTCCGAACCAAAAACTAACAAGAAAACCAAAGAAAGACAACCGGAAGAAATTGTGCAATAGAAAAATGGTGAAATGGATGTAGTCTACTGCACTTTTTGAAATATGTTTCGTACAAAGTTTAAATGTTATCCTTAGCTTAAATATATCTTCTGAATGAAAGTATTTTCAAGTTTCTTACCAATCTTAAAGGTTATCGTAAGCTTAAAAATATATATATCATCATCATCATCTGTTTACCCTCCAGGGTCGGCTTTTCCCTCGGACAGAGCGAGAGATCTCACCTCTACCGCCTCAAGGGCAGTGTCCTGGAACTTCAGACTCTTGGTCGGGGATACAACTGGGGAGAATGACCAGGACCTCGCCCAGGCGGCCTCACCTGCTATGCTGAACAGGGGCCTTGTGGAGGTATGGGAAGATTGGAAGGGATAGGCAAGGAAGAGGGAAGGAAGCGGCCGTGGCCTTATGGTAGGTACCATCCCGGCATTCGCCTGGAGGAGAAGTGGGAAACCACGGAAAACCACTTCGAGGATGGCTGAGGTGGGAATCGAACCCACCTCTACTCAGTTGACCTCCCGAGGCTGAGTGGACCCCGTTCCAGCCCTCATGCCACTTTTCAAATTTTCGTGGCAGAGCCGGGAATCGAACCCGGGCCTCCGGGGGTGGCAGCTAATCACGCTAACCATTACACCACAGAGGCGGACTTAAAAATATATATTCTGAATAAAAGTACTTGCAATTGAAGCTCGTTATTTTATGGCAGAGGAGTGGGCAAGAGAAAATCACAGGTCTGCTGCTAGTTGTGGAGTTCGTGTACTGGCAGTAGGGACAGTTTTGGGCAAGTTGCCCAGTTGGTGTGTTGAGCAGGTAAAAGTTGCGGAGTTCGTGTGAGCCGAAAAATTATTGCTATGACTGACAACCCTATCAATAGTGTTGACTGTAAGTAATACTGTTCTCTTTAGTTATCAGTGATAAAAATAAAATGAAAGGGACTCCATGCATGCCCTGATTGAAAGAAGAAGAACCATACTGTGTATGTTCCGGATCGGTGGGTCACATTAATTAGGATGAGTAAGCTCACCTGCTAGGCATATACAGTCCATGAAATGACTCAGGACTTAATATAAGACTTAAAGAAAGTGGTGCAGAACCAATACTGGATGCATGATACCAATAAAATTAAGGTGATCTGGAGTAAAGTCCGGGAAATTTCTATCTTGGAAGGTCGACCATAGGAAGTGCATTTCAAGTACATTGCAAGGAAGAACCAAAGTGTATTATTTTACCAGAAGAGATCTAGAGGAATGCAGCCATCATCCTGCCACATTCTTGAGCAGTTATATCATCGGTTCCTGCCGATTAACAAGCAGAAGCTGAAGGACCTGTCGTCCTTATGCGATAGAAAATGCATCCCTACTGCTTATTATCACTTTTATCAAAGCTTGGCTTCAAGACAAAATGGTACACCAGAACACAGTGACAGTGATGTATCAAGTGCTGGTGAATGAGCGTATTCTTGTGAAAAAGTGGACGTCGACATCTGACAGTGTTTTTATCATATGAGATATAGGAAACCGATATAGCACTACTTACGATCTGAATACTGATACTTTCCTAACTGTCTGACTAACTTTTGAAACATATATAAATCTGGATTTAAATTGAAAAATCTGAATATCTGCATTTAACATGAAAATTATGAAAATTAACATTCTTTAAATAAAATACACAATCGTCGAACCCTGGACTCACACTTACTTCTTACCTGCTTACTTACACATACGTTATTTGAAGGGCACCAGCTACCACTCAGTGCAGCAATAATAGAATGAGAATCTTGACTATCGCTAGAGTGTCGGGTAATAAGCTTACTTTTGACAACATACCATATAAGTTCTGGGAAAAGGAAATTGGCGTTCGGTTTTCCCATTAATTTTGAGGTTAAGATATTTTACTGTCATTGAAATAAAACTATAAATTCGTTTGATAGAACAAAACATATTCTTTAAATAATATATAAAAACTAGTGAGTCTTGTTGCGATAAAACAGATGAGAATATGAAATTATGACATTGCAACTGAAAAAAAAAAAAAAAAAACTAGGCATGCATTTGAATTCTTCTTGACCGGACATTTAACAATTTATACGAAATATTTCCCTCACTGATTCACTTGACTGTACCTTCAACACTTTGAGTGTAATTACGACGTATTCCTTTGATCTGGTGTTTACTGTAGATGTGTCACGCCTAACTTGGTGATACATCCTTGTGACTGCTTCTTCTCCATATCATCTGACTTCTTTGTAAGTCAATATGGTATTACCATAACAGGTGGTATCCCTCTCTGACTCCATGGTAAGCCCTTGCGCCCATGTCTTCAACTAAGTGACGGACCAACTTTGGCCTCACTCTCTCAATGACCAATGATTAATGGCTCACTGAGTCTTCTCCATCTCTCGTTCACACTCGTTGACTGACCGACTGAGGCCTCTTCATCTCGTAGACTTCTTCACTGTTCAGCTTCCTTTTATAGACGTTGGTTGACACAGCTACGTAATCTCCAGAAATAACAATGACATACTCCCACAACGCCTCAAACTGTTGCATGTAATGGTGAAATCCCCCGGGGCTCCCTAAGAAACTCAAAGGAACAGAGCTCAGTGCTAAGTGAGCACGATGACGTAGCCATGACGTGGCGATGACTTGGCAGAATCGCCAGCATTATTGCACAATGTACCGATGCCATATCCAACATCTGATATATAACAGTTCTCACTGTACATGTATCGAGTGTTATTTTACACACACGTATATATGCATACATCTAAGTACAATCCTGCAAGCGACAAGCATTGTAAAATTGAATTGAATAAGAATTATAACAAAATAATAGTAATCTCACAGATAAAATAATAATAATAATAATAATAATAATAATAATAATAATAATAATAATAATAATAATAATAATAATACAGATATTATCTTATAACGGGATTTGAACCGTTACAATACTTTACACATATTTCCAGATAAAAACAGTAAGTCCGCTAAGTCCATTTTGAAAATTATTAGAGGCAATGTTTGCAGACTATTTAAATCCCTTATTTGTAAATGTTCATCTGGGAAGTTTCAATAAAATTGTAATTTAACTGGATTTACAGTGTTTATTTGAACTTCTTTTGCTTCTCTTGTACACTCGAAAATTTGAAGTTACGATGTTAATACTTGGGGCCGTCGATATGCAGGGGTGTTCTTTATTAATCACAAAGACTGGAAAGAATTAACCACTTTTGTTTTTATTGTGTTTGCTTGGCAGAACTCAAGGTGTGATTAAAGCCACGTGATCAGTGGTATAAGTTAACTGGGCAACTGCATCGTAACATATTCTAACTCGAGCTTGACTCCATTTGAGTGATATACAGTGCGTTTGAAATATGTGAAGGTCAGGGCTAGATGGCAGACTGAAGAAGCACAACATTAAGTCTGAATGCCTAAATTATTTGAACAGGTAAAATGATGAAATATATTAAATTTTAATTAAACCGAGCGGACTGGCCGCACGTGGCTATGGAGACAAGCTCTGCATTCGGGAGACGACTGGGTTCGAACCCCACCGTTGGCTGTCCTGAGAATACATTTCTGTGTTTTCCCATTTTCACTTTCAAGAAAATGCCGCGACAACCACGGCCGATTCCTTCGACTTCCTTAACCAGTTTCAGTCACCATCATTGCTTTCATCTTCATTAGTTTATCAACTGAGGATGGGATATGAAGGGCATTTGGCCGTACAAACATGCCGTATAATTTCATCTCACTTCATCCTCGACCCCGTATCATGAAACGGGACTAAGCGGTAGTCATGCATTGAGTTTAAATTAAGTTAATGACAGTAATATGCAGGCCTACACCTGTTTACGGGAACAAAATCATGCGAGCAGGATCCTTCCAACTAGTCTCATTCGGTTCTATATCTTACAGAGCAAAGCGAAACAATCCCTATATAGCATGAAGGCTCTTAGGGAAAGGATGGTAGAAGCTTCCACTATCCGCAACCCCGGCACTTCCTGGGATAGGGTAGTTATCTCTGGTGTTCATCGCTACAACTCCCTCCTCCGTAAGCGTAACGGTTAGCACTATTAGCTGCCGTCCTCGGTGGCCCGGGTTCGATTCCCGGTACTGCCAGAAATTTAAGGATGGTAGAAGGGCTGGTGTGTGGTTGAAATGATACATGGATTATTGTGGGTGTGCCTGAAAAGAGCTGCAGGACACGAGTTAGTCCGATTCGTTGGCTGAATGGTCAGCGTACTGGCCTTTGGTTCAGAGGGTCCCGGGTTCGATTCCCGGCCGGGTCGGGGATTTTAACCTTCGTTGGTTAATTCCAATGGCCCGGGGGCTGGGTGTTTGTGCTGTCCCGAACATCCCTGCAACTCACACACCACACACAACACTATCCTCCACCACAAAAACCCCGCAGTTACCTGCACATGGCAGATCCCACCCACCCTTACAAGGCTGCACTCGGCTAGAAATAGTGACACGAAATTTATAAAAATCGCTACAACACGCTGTGGTAAGGTATCGATACAACATGTCGTCATTCAGTCTTTCAAGTTGCAATAATAATGATGTTATTTGCTTTACGTCCCACTAAGTACTTTTTAAGGTCTTCGGAGACGCCGAGGTGCCGGAATTTAGTCCCGCAGGAGTTCTTTTACGTGCCAGTAAATCTACCGACATGGGGCTGTCGTATTAGAGCACCTTCAAATACCACCGGACTGAGCCAGGATCGAACCTGCCAAGTTGGGGTTAGAAGGCCAGCGCCTTAACCGTCTGAGCCACTCAGGCCGGCCTTTCAAGTTGCCGGTATGCCACTAGTAAGAAAGGTTTCGTCCATGATAGGAGGAATAGCTACATGTAATAGGCAGTTGGGTAGTCTTCATACAGAAATCCGGTACACTACTACCAAGAAAAAAAAAAAGCACCTAACCAGTATCCAGTAATCGGGAGATAGTGGATTCGAGCCCCACTGTCGGCAGCCCTGAAGATGGTTTTCCGTGGTTTCCCATTTTCACACCAGGCAAATGCCGGGGCTGTCCCTTAATTAAGGCCACGGCTGCTTCCTTCCAATTCCTAGGTCTTTCCTATCCCATCGTCGCCGTAAGAATCTGTCGGTGCGACGTAAAGATAAAAACCCCACTTAAAATCGAAAGTAACTGAAAAACTCTTTTTGGTTATTGTGTGTTTCGGGTGTTGATATTCCGGAAGTACTTTAATGTTGAAAACGTTGCTTAGCAGGGGTTCCCATACTACGAAAAACGTAAAATTAAGCAGTTTCCTCAACTATGCCGAAAGTTGAAGGATTAAAGGGCCCGGAACGGTTTTCAGATTGTTTCTTGGATAGTTCTCTAAAAAAAATGTGTATGTTAGGCATTCAGCCCGAAGGGTGGTTTGATCCTCCACAGTTCCACCAACAACTATCATAGATAGCCTAAGTGTCACTGAAGAGGCGTACTAGGGAAATGAGGCGTGAGGTATGGGCCGTGGCCTCAAGTGAGGTACTATCCCGGCATTTGCCTGAAGGAGAAATGGGAAACCTCTTCGAGGATGGCTGTAGTGGGAATCGAACCGCCCTCTACTCAGATGACCTCCCGAGGTTGAGTGGACCCCGTTTCATCCCTTGTACCAATTTTCAAATTTCGTAGCAGAGTCGGGAATCGAATCGAACGCGGGCCTCCGGGTATGGCAGCTATCACACTAACCACTACACCACAGCGGCGAAATTATTATTATTATTATTATTATTATTATTATTATTATTATTATTATTATTATATTGCAGTTCACCTTGCCTCAACGGCGCTGGTCATCTGACCCCAACTTGGCAGGTTCCATCCTGGCTCAGTCCGGTGGTATTTGAAGGTGCTCAAATACATCAGCCTCGTGTCGATAGAATTACTGGCACATAAAGAAACTCCTTTAGGACTAAATTTCGGCACCTCAGCGTCTCCGTAAACCGAAAAGTAGTTAGTGGGACGGAAAGCAAATAACATTATTTATCATTAATCAACATTGAATACGTTTTTCGGAGGACCTACAGCCCATGCATATTGGGAGAACAATATAATAAAGATGAACAGTGGGCCTACGGGTCTATATTCGCCGCTCAGTCGATCACCAGCCGCAGATGTTTTGATAGCTTGTATTCCTCGGTGGCAACACATTCGAAGTTGAAGATGCCACCAGTGCAAAGCAAGTTATGGGACAAATTCCTTCATTTGAAGAAAGATGTGTTTGCTGCTCCATTCAAACTCAAATCCACACTGAAACGAGTGGCCGAAGCCACTGATGTATCGGTTACCTCCATTCGGCGAATCAAGAATGAACTAACTGAAAATTATCCAGTCAGGTGAATCATGGTAATTTTCAACACCTCACTAGGAAGTCTGTATCTTTTTTCTTTCTTTCTGTTTTTTTTTTTTTTTTACACGTTGCTTTATGTCTCACCGACACAGATTGGTCTTATGGCGACGATGGGACAGGAAAGGGCTACGAGTGGGAAGGAAGAGGCCGTGGCCTTAATTAAGGTACAGCCCCAGCATTTCCCTGCTGTGAGGGAAACCACGGAAAGCTATCTTCAGGGCTGGCGACAGTAGGATTCGAATACCTCCCCCCCACCCCTCACTAGGAATGACCCAGAAGATTTTGAAAAGCCACTCGAGCAAGTCGTTCACCGCGTGGTAAATAATGTCTACACTGCAGACGAAGAAATACTACTTCAAATCAAATTCGTGCATAATTACAGACCAATACATTTCAAAGGAAGTATTAACACACTCCGTAAAATTCTTCACCGGGCGAGTTGGCCGTGCGGTTAGGGGCGTGCACCTGTGAGCTTGCATCCGGGAGATAGTGGGTTCGAACCTCAATGTCGGCAGTCCTGAAGATGGTTTTCCATAATTTCCCATTTTCACAACAGGCTGATGCTGGGGCTGTACCTTAACTAAGGCCACGGCCGCTTCCTTCCCACTCCTAGGCCTTTCATATCCCTTCGTCGCCATAAGACCTATCTGTGTCGGTGTGACGTAAAACAAGCAGTAATATTCTTCACTTTCTCGGATTCAGGTGGAAGAACACAAAGAATAACCGGAAACGAATAGCTTACTTAAGAAGTACCCATATGTAATGGAATGGGTGTCGTCCAGTTGTCTATATGGATGAGACTTAACATTCACACTTCACACGGCACCATAAGGATGGTGTGACATTTCACTGCAGGGCCTGTTTAAACACAGTTTCGAAAGAAAACTGAATTATTATCATGGATGCTGGCGAGGTGGACGGATTTGTACAGAATGCCTACGTAAGATTTAAATCTGGCCAGGAAACAGGGGATTATCACAATGACATGGGCTTCACAAATTATGAGAAGTGGCTCAAGCAGAGATTAATACCTAATTTACTGCCTCATACTGATTTCGTTATAAACAACACTATTTACCACAACCCTTACCTCCTTCCATCCTTCCATCAATTGCTCTTTCCCGCCTTGCTTTTCCCCTCCTGTTCATTTGAGTGCTCTCATTTGTTTGCATGACTTGGATGTAATATTTAAAAAGTTATATGACAATTTCTCCGCAACACGGAAAAACATAGAATTAAGGATATGTTTTGAGGCTTGGAAGTCGAGAGAGCGCGTACAGATTCTTAGCTTGCCCTCTTAGTGACCTCTTACGACATGCAGAGGGTTCCGATAATGAATGCATATTTCACGCCATCCGCAGAGGAGATATAGTTTCGATAAATAAATAAATAAATAAATAAATAAATAAATAAATAAATAAATAAATAAATAAATAAATAAATAAATAAATAAATAAATAAATAAATAAATAAATAAATAAATAAATACCGGTGAGTTGGCCGTGCGGTTAGGGACGCGCAGATGTGAACTCGCATCCGGGAGATAGTGGTTCGAATCCCACTGTAGGAAGCCCTGAAGATGGTTTTCCGTGGTTTCCCATTTTCACAGGAGGGAAATGCGGGGGCTGTACCTTAATTGAGGCCACGGCCGCTTCCTTCCCATTCCTAGACTTTTCCTGCCACATCGTCGCCATAAAACCTATCTGTGTCGGTGCGACGTAATCCAAATAGCAAAATAAATAAATAAATAAATAAATAAATAAATAAATAAATAAATAAATAAATAAATAAATAAATAAATAAATAAATAAATAAATAAATAAATAAATAAATAAATAAATAAATAAATAAATAAAAATTAATGTTTCCCCGTTAATTACTCACCATTTCTTTGTTTACAGCCTTTCTTTATAGGGCCCCAGGAGCTTATAACTTGGGAGTGTGGATTGTGATCACGGGGCTCTTAGCTGAGTCCTGGCATTGCTTCCACTTACTTACTTACTTGTGCCAGGCTTCTCACTTTCATCTATCCTACCCAACCTCCCTTGGTCAACTCTTGTACGGAGGCCTAGGGAGTATTTCATTTTCACGCCTTTCGTGGTCCTTGTGTTTCTTTGGCCGCTGCCTTCCTTTTTCGGGGTGTCGGGCCCCTTCCATGTTTTCTCTCTGATTTGTGTTACATAGAGGATGGTTGCTTCTAGTAGTAAGCTCAACCTATAGTATTGTAAGCTGTAGTGTTAAGCACTGGAAATACTTAAGTTGTGTGAGAACTTGTATATGATGATGCGGGATTTATAATGTTAAACTAGTAGTATTTCTGGTAATATTTTCTTTCCATGGAATTGCTTGTTGTATTCTTGTTGTTGTTGTTGTTGGGTAATTATGTTTTAAATTTATTATCACACTGTCGGTACTGTAAGTGATCATTTCCACCGGGATATTTCCCAATTGCGATGTATTTGTTACTACTAATAATAATAGTTGTACTAATACGTTCAGTATCAACATCTTCCGAAAACACGCCTTTCCGTCCACCAAAATGGCGTCGTTCTTGCATCCATATGACGTACACTGGTTGCCTGGTTACGCTGTCGCAAAATTGTCGACGCTATTTTTTACAAATCCACAGCCTGTTTCCAGTCATTCGACCGGCTTAGGAATGGAATTAGTGAAGCCCCCATCTAGCGGCGAGATAGGAATTGTACCGGCTGCCGAAGCCTGTCGCACTCTTCTGGGGCAATGATTAATGACGGACGGATGGAATGAAATGATATTGGAGAGTGTTGCTGGAATGAAAGATGACAGGAAAAACCGGAGTACCCGGAGAAAGACCTGTCCCGCCTCCGCTTTGTCCAGCACAAATCTCACATGGAGTGACCGGGATCTGAACCATGGAACCCAGCGGTGAGAGGCTGGCGCGCTGCTGCCTGAGCCACGGAGGCTTCTTGCTAAAATGCTTACGCTAATATATTCAAGATAGACCCTACTTCCTCCCACCCCCACCCCGAATGTGGCGTATGGCTTTTACTACCGGGAGTGTCCGAGGAGAAGTTCGGCTCGCCAGGTGCAAGTTTTTCGATTTGACTCCCGTAGGCGAACTGCGCATCGTGATGAGGATGAAATGATAATGAAGACGACACATACACCCAGCCTCCGTGCCAGTGGGATTAACGAATTTTGGTTAAAATTCCCGAAACTGCTGGGAATCGAACCCGACACCCCTGTGACCAAAGGCCAGCCGGCTAACTATCCAGCCATTGAGCCAGACATATCCATGTTGAAAATCGGAAACGTCCGTGCTTAATCCTTTGGTATTTGATACTTGCTATGTATGAAAGCTCCTCTAAAAGGGAGTGATTTTAGTCGGATAATGAAACGTTATAAATATTTTTTTTTTCATTTACAATTTTGTAGCGTTTCATTGTTATCAAAACAAAGTGTATTCTACGCGTGGTACCTTCATAAAAATATTTAAAATATGTTAATATTATCATCATCATTACGTGGTGGGCGTCCGCATAGCAGCATAAACATGTTTAGGTCGAATTTTATTCATAGTTAAAGGAAGAGATTTCCTGAGTCGCACTCAGTTCAAGAGTTGTAGAATCCAGGATGAAAGCTATTTATTACTGAGGAGAAACATTGCTCGCCATACGAGCAAATTTACCCATCCCTCATCACATTACTGTTAGTTTCTGTGTTGAATATACAGCCTTCTTCCTGCATTTATAGGGTCGCCATAAGAATGAGAAAACATATTCAGAACATGTTCAGCGGTAAGAAACAAATAAAAGAAAACAAAAACAAAGTTGCTAAATTGCTTACGTTAAGATATTCAAGATAGGCCCTAATTCCCCACCCCCACCCCACCCCACCCCCACCCCACCCCCACCCCGAATGTGGCGTATGGCTTTACAACCGGGAGTTTACATGCACGACTGGCGTACGCCAGAACTTCATCAATTGCTATTCTACTAATATACGTCTGAAATACACCAATAAATAAATAAATAAATAAATAAATAAATAAATAAATAAATAAATAAATAAATAAATAAATAAATAAATAAACGAAGTGAATAAACAAATAAATACACTTTTCGTACTTCTCACGGATGTCTTCTAAGACGCGTACCATCCGATATTTATTTGGCTTTTTTTTTTTTTTTTTGCTGTATACGTGTAGAAAACATCAAATGACACCTCATACGATGTGCTATTATGCCGGAGTGCAGAGCAACTCTAATTATTAGCCGCGCGATCCTTTTTCTAACTAAAAGGATTGTAAATAAAATAGTGGCAACGTAGTCCAGACACTCGCAGGAGATCGGGCATCTGCAAATAGTGTACGGAAGCGGTCATGTTGCCGGTGTGTAGTGTACAGTTGACGGGCATCCCGTTGGGAGTATTGTTGCTGTGTGGCGTTGTAGTGAAGAGTGTCGATTTCACCGCTCTAAAGCATGTTTTCAAAATGTGATCAGCTTTCGTGGATTAAAATCGAGCGATAACGCACGTTGTCATGTCGGAGACAATGTCAAGCTGTTATTGCAACGGTGTCATTGGAAGGTCTTGGAACATCCTCCGTACTCACCAGACATGAGTCCTTGTGACTTCGACCTGTTTCTGAAGTTGAAGGAACCGCTCCGAGGCCGCCGATTTCCTGACGTTGCAACTGTACTCCGCACAGTAGGGTGCTCCGTCGTTGTCATCAGCAGAACGCCTTGCCAACGGTCCCCAATGGCTTCCCGACATGAATTACTTGTTAGTTCATTAAATATTGCGTTCTATTAATATTGCCACTACTGTATTTACAGCCCTCGTATATAGAAAAATAGTACAGGTTAGAACAAACATAATTGCTAACAAGATTCTAAATACATTTTGTGATTTTTGTACCTTAAAATGACAGGACCATTGCATTACCTGATGACTTGTTGCCAGATACACTGATCCTTTTCTCTTTGAACTCTGTGGTAGAAATTATTTCGATTGTAAAACTCTCATATTCTTGTAATGCTCAGTGGCCCAAGTACGGTTCAGAAACTGCATTCTTCGTTAAAATTAGAGACAGATACACAAAGCCGTTAAATATTTGTATAAATCCCACACAGCCCATAGCAACTCCCAACACAGCTAATTACCGGTTTCGACACAATCACCGCTGATAGTTTAGATATTTTTAACTATGTGAAAAAACAGTGTAGAAGAAAATAGTTTATAAATAAGACAAAGACAAAGTTACCTCCGTACAGGCCACGAAGGCCCTTGGAGGAGTGGAAGGTAAAGGCTTCCACCATTGTTAACCGCGGCACGTGATGGGGTAGAGTGGTCACCTCTACGCCCGGCCGCCTTTGCCTCCAGGAATTAACCTGGTACTCATTTTTGGTGTAGGCTGAGTGAACCTCAGGGTCATATGCACCTCTGGAAGTGGAAATCTTCCTTCTTAAATTTTACGACTTCCTGACGGGGATTCGAACCCACGTCCTTCCGGGCGAACCGAGCACGCCTTTACCGCCTCGGTCAGGCGGCCCCTAGTTTATAAATATAATTCTAAATACATTTTGTCTTGAGAAATTTTCCTGTAAAACTGATCGTAAGAGAGATAAGTTACATCAAATTTGATGATTCAGGCCCCCTCTGAAGCATCCCTAGTGATGCTTTCTTATTTTTTACTGTAACAGAAAAATGTATAGAACAAAATGTTTATAGATATGATTCTAAATCAATTTTTGGATGAGCAATTTTCCTGAAAAGCCAACCGTAAGAGAGGTGTTTATGTTTCAGGCCCCTATGAAACACCCTTCCTGCTGAATTATTTTGAACAGCGTATAGCGTCGGCAGCCCTGAAGATGGTTTTTCGAAGTTTCCCACTTTCCCACCAGGAAAATGCTAGGGGATGTACCTTAATAAAGACCACGACAAATTCCTTCCCACTCCTAGCCCTTTTCTTTCCCATCGTTGTCGTAAGATCTATCTGTGTCGGTGCGACGTAAAGCAACTTGAAAAAAAAAAAAGAAGAAATCACTTTTCTCTTTGCGAAAATCAAATGATCATAAATATGTCTCCCGGTTACGGCCATGGTCATCAGTGACAGCTAATTTCAAATGGCAACCATCCTCTATTAACACTGGCCTTCGGTTCAGAGGGTCCCAGGTTCGATTCCCGGCCGGGTCGGGGATTTTAACCTTAATTGGTTAATTCCAATGGCACGGGGGCTGGGTATATGTGTTGTCTTCATCATCATTTCATCCCCTCCATCATGCCGCGCAGGTCGCCTATGGGAGTCAATAGAAAGACCTGCACCTGGCGAGCTGAACCCGTCCTGGGATATCCCGGCACTAAAAGCCATACGATACAATAACACTAATCAGAGGAAAAAATGGAAGGGGTCCAACACTTCGAAAAATGAAGGTATCGGCCAAAGAAAGTCAATACCGTCGGGGTCTGAAATGTACTAGACTTGACCAAGGGAGGTCCAATAGGATAGATGAAAGTAAGGAGCCTGGCACAAGTAAGTGGAAGCAATGCAAGGACTCAGCTAAATGTCCCATGGTCGCCAATGCACGCTCCGAATTTGAGAGCCCCTGGGGCCTCGTATGACATGCAGGAGATACAGTGAGTGTTATTCTACCACCCCCACTCACAGAGGTCGCGTTACATTAGACACATTTTCGGATGACCTCCAGCCATTAGACAAATTTAAGTAAAAATACTGTACTGAACTGTACGTTACAAAAACGTGCAAGTTTAAAAATCGAAGTATTTGTATACAACCTGTCCAACGACAGTGTTCAACTTCTCACTGTAAAGAGGAAAGGCGAATGTTTCTATCAAGAACTGTCTGACCATGATACGTCATGTAGTGATGCCACCATCTTGAAGTACTAAAATTGCCTTGCCGCGCGGCCAGACTCCGGCGTGGTAGCACGTCATATGTGATGTTGATTGATTCATCTCAATGAATTGTACAAATATTTGAGAACATTATGGTGACGAGAAGTTCTTTCTTTCTTAATCCGTTTACCCTCCAGGGTTGGTTTTTCCCTCGCACTCAACCAGGGATCCCCACCTCTATCGTCTCAAGGGTAGTGCCCTGAAGCGTGATACTTTCGGTCGGTGATACAACTGGGAAAGAGGGCCAGTAGCTTGCCAAGGTGGCCTCACCTGTTATGCTGAACAGGGGCCTTGTGGGGGGATGGAAAGATTGGGAGGGATAGACAAGGAAGAAGGAAGGAAACGGCCGTGGACTTTAGTTAGGGACCATCCCTGCATTTGCCTGGGGGAGTGGTGGGGAAACTATTTCACTATTTTTCACCCCCTTAAGGGAATTTTCCGAAAACAAAAAGATACGTGATTCTTTATTTTTAAAGTAGATTCCAAATACCAAATTTTACGTCTGTAAATTGTTAATTTTTTGACATATAGATGTACTCATTTAAACAGTTCACCCTTTTTCACCCCGTTAGCGACGGAATATACAAAATTCCTCCCTTAGTGAGCACGTGCACACTGTAATATAAATGTATGCACAAAATTTCATTTCTCTATGTCACGTAGTTTTGGCGGGGCGTTGATTACAGCCAGTCGGAGCTAGCCTATTAAACATAGGGGTTAGGAAGGAAGAAGGTGAAACCCGGTGTCGACACATAGGCTACTCCTGTTAAATAGCACCAAGGGGCCTGCCAAGGCTTAACGTCGTCATCCGGCGGACGAATCACCATCAGCGGCGTCATAATGCTCTCACTCCATAATGAACACTGCGAAGAGGTTTGGAATCCAATCCAGGGGTTATGTAGACCAAAGGTATCCATGAAATGTCACTGTAATATTTGTCCCAAATGGAAGATAATAATTGCTTTTACACCAATAAAGTGAAAAATCCGCGGTAAATTAAGAAATACCGTCGTTTACTAGAGAAATATCTAGAGAAATATGTATACGTACGTACGGGCCGTAGACAGGACTCATTTATGTTGTATTCCGCTGCTCGTGCCGTCTTTTTTTTTTCTTGAGGTCCAGGGCTTGCACCGACGAATGGGAGCGCTATGTCTGTGAACTGTCATTATCTTTGTCCATATGACTAGCGCGGGCAGTTCAAACAGCAAAATAGCATGATTCCTGGACAATAAATATATTACTTGTTTGTTGAAAGGAAAATAGCATGATCCCTGGACCAATAAATATATAATTTAATGAATGAGTTAGGGCACAAAACGAATGAGCAAGGCGAAGAAAACGACACCTAATTAATTCAAACAACTTCAGTAAGCAAAGACATCACACACGAAAGTGTTAGACAAACAAAACACATACGGAAGCGCTGCGACGTAGCAGAAAAAATAGTTGTAAGATAGTAAAGTATATACCCATATTATTCACTGCAAGTAAAATATTTCATACTATTTCATAATTTACCGCAGATTTTACACTTTATTTGAGTAAAATGAATTGTTATATTCCATTTGGGACAAATATTACAGTGACATTTCGTGGATACCTTTCGTCTACATAACCGAATCCAGGCTTTTGGCACGCAATCTAGTGATTATAAATTATATACCAACACCTCCCCTCTTCTTCCGGCCAATATTCTGATGGTGACAACTTTTTCCACCAACGGGATTCGAACCGGCTAACCACGGTGTCAGACCACACAGACTTTGCGCCTCAATGATCATGGTCCATTGAAATTACAGTGTTATGTTTTACTTGGTCTGGGTCTCATGCAACCCTAGATAATAAAAATAAATTATCCACTTCCGGTAGATTGCGAGACGCTAATTTGAACGATTCAAACGAGAAGGGTGATTGTAACGTTATGTATTCAAAAGATTACAGGTGTAATGTTTAGGTTCGTCATCTGTAGAAGATTATCTCGCCTTGAGGTTCCTTTTTATTTATTTTTCAGAGCAGGTATAAAGATGGGCGGTTCCTGAAAGCCCTACAGATAGTGACTCATCGGGTCGATAGAGCCGGACACCTGTTTGTTAAACGAGTCACATCAATTAAACATGAGAGGTCTGTACAGCATAGAGGAGCCTGGAATCAAAAGTAACATGGGCCAATTATAACGCTCCAAATGTGCCTTAAAGTATAATTCCTACAACCACATCAGCACTCTCAAAGATGCTGGAATCAGAAAGCGAGAGGGTATCACTTGAGTTTTGTGTGTCCTACGGAGAGGGAAGCGATTTTGTTACTCTGAACTAAAATTCCACTTCGTTTGAATATTTCATTTGGTGATATGTTGTCGTGCGGCTTTTCTTGTGTACGCCCATGGGTGAGTTACGCGTCTGGGTGCGAGGTGATGATGATGAGGATGAGGTAGGGAGAGGGTGAAAGAAGAATCAATTTTGGTTGCAGGGACTCTTAACCTGGTAACGTGGATTGTAGACCTCGGGGCCCTTAGCTGAGTCCTGGCATTGCTTCCGCCTTCTTATTCCAGGCTTCTCACTTTCATCTATCCTATCCGACCTCTCTTGCTCAACTCTTGTTCTTCTCTGAGCCCGACGAAATTAGAGCATTCGAGGCTTAGGGAGTCTTTCATTTTCACGCCCTTCGTGGCCCTTGTCTTCTTTGGCCGATACCTTCATTTTTCGAAGTGGACCCCTTCCATTTCTTCCCTCTTATTAATGGTGATAGAGGATGGTTACTCAGTTGTAGTTCCTCTTAAAAGAATAATCACTACCATCACCACTACAAGGAAATCATCTTCATCTTTCATCTATTCATCGTGTCCACACAGAATTAATGGGGCCGATGACCTTCGATGTTAGGCCCCTTAAAACAACAAGCATCATCATCAGCAGCAGAATTAATACCGTTTCTGCTTGTCACGAGCACTTTTACAGTTAACCTACTTGCAACTTGTACCCCTTACACTGCAATTTTCGTCGTAAAATTCTTCATACCGTAGGCTGTGGAACGGCCAACTCTAAACTTGCTCAAACTGTAGGCTTCTTTGGACTCCGTGCGTACGTTGCTCTCTCGGCTTCCACTTCACAGCGGCGTTTTTAACGTAGACACGTTCCTCGACATCGGGTACATGGAAAGAAAAATGTAAAGACGCTCTTAGTGTTTGGGTAGAACGTGTATATCGCCGAGAGTAGGCCTATTTAACTTACGATTATGGTTAATGTCTCAATTGACAGATTCAAGAGGAGGCTACCTGCAGGTAAGGTAAGGGTATATTCTGCCCGAACGCAGGTCCGAACCTCCGCAGAGATGTCCTGAGCCGGAGTTTACGTGCGGTAAGGTGGCCAGTTCCTTTCCGCTCCTCCATTCCCTTACCCCCCACCAACAGCGCGTGGCAACCCATCCAAATCCTGACCACGCCCAATGTTGCTTAACTTCGGAGATCTCACGGGATCCGGTGTTTCAACACGGCTACGGCCGTTGGCGCTACCTCTTGCAAAAATAAAAAGTCTGAAACGTAGTTTTCGTGAAATAGAGCTTCAAAGTAAGGCGAAATTTACGCTAAATATGTGACGTCACACGCATACTCTGTTATGAGATGGCGCTGTATTGACTCGCACGCACCGTTGGAGGTTAGCTGTCGTTGTGAATACAGCGTGGTCAGTTGTGTAGAATAAAAGGTATAATAATGGAAAAGAAAGATTTCATTAGGATTCGGTAAAATTGTGCAAAAGAAAGAGTTGAGACGAGAAAAGTGAATGATAAGGAAATAAATTAAACGAAAAGAGAGTAATGGGCGTTACTATGAACAGCGAAAACAATAAAAGTAACTACTTTGAAATAAATGAAGGAGCATCTACATGAAGTACGACTTTATTAGAAGAGAAGAAAAGTGAAGAGTGGATTTGAACATATCTACAATTGGATGTGATTGAAGAAACTGATCGCGAATAACGTTAACGGACGCTCTAGATTTATATTAGCCTCCGTATATATTCATCCTAGTCCGCCTCTGTAGTGGTTAGTGTGATTAGCTGCCACCCCCGGAGGCCCGGGTTCGATTCCCGGCTCTGCCACGAAATTTGAAAAGTGGTACGAGGGCTGGAACGGGATCCACTCAGCCTCGGGAGGTCAACTGAGTAGAGGTGGGTTCGATTCCCACCTCAGCCATCCTGGAAGTAGTTTTCCGTGGTTTCCCACTTCTCCTCCAGGCAAATGCCGGGATGGTACCTAACTTAAGGCCACGGCCGCTTCCTTACCTCTTCCTTGTCTATCCCTTCCAATCTTCCCATCCCCCACCAAGGCCCCTGTTCAGTATAGCAGGTGAGGCCGCCTGGGCGAGGTACTGATCATTATCTCCAGTTGTATCCCCCGATCCGATGTCTGAAGCTCCAGGAGGCGGTAGAGGTGGGATCCCTCGCTAAGTCCGAGGGAAAAGCCAACCCTAGACAATAAACAGATTAAGAAATAAAGATATATTCATCCTTCCATCAATTCTGGCGATTTGAAAATGTTTCTCTTTAGTGCACTTGTGCGTTACTCTGAATCAGTGTAATGATTGACGCCGAGTTTCACGAGTTTCATATTGATGTTTACGTGCCGATCATCATAATGGCATATTTTAATATAGGTATCCATAGAAATGAAAAGGCGTTTGATTTTCTCAAACATCACTTTAATTTTAATGTTATGTAGAGCCACTATATCGGCACATTGGGGAATTCATTTATTGATCTTCATTTTACTCGTAGTATGACTCTCGAACTCTTAAATTATGTGATTTATTATCCACATCATATTTGTCTTTTATTTCTAATAAGTAAGTCTAGGAAACACTCAGAACCCTGCGACCATTACAATAGCGAGAGCCTACTGCAATTTTTTTCTCCTTTCTCGTGGTGTCGCACACAACCTGCTCCCGCGAATCGATCATAGCATGCTTTGATACTTTTCTCCTGTGGCGATGCTTTCTGATCCTGTACTTTGCACGATAATTCGTGATTTCATTTCGTGATACCACAGACAACACCGCGCGCTTTTCGCTCTGCCTTCATGGCGACTGTATCTAGAGATAGTCGATAAAACACAGCCTGTTACTTTGTCACCGATATTTTTCTGTCACCGATATATTCGATACGTTTAAGTTGTATACTTGGATCACGTTCACAGGTCTATGTTATCTGCTGTAGCTCAAGGTCTATATCCGTTTTCTTTTTACCAGTTACCTTACGGCCAGATTAAAGGTGTTAGATCATACATTTTATCATAGTGTATTTATGAGCACAGTAGAGAGAATACCTGACTAGCAATAGCTAGCTCATGTTTCATACGTAGCGTGAATCGAACAGATCAGACCTCAGCTGGCAAATGAGGCATGTTCGAATACATAACAATTTTTCGAGAAGTACTTGTCCGATTTTCAAAATAATCACGGTGCTGAATTTGTAATGTTTGCAGATTTAAGGCTATATGTACAAAACAGTGTGGTACCGTTTAAAAAAAATCAAAGTTAGTTCCAAGATCTCAGAAAATATTATCGTCATGACACAGTACAAGTTCAATTATTAGTCATTTGGTGCCATTATTGAAAGTGAAAACAAAATGTCAATATATTAACCGTACACGAGTTGAGATGGACAACTTTGCTGAATAACCCTGCAGGCCTATATGGGAGGAATTTTTGTATTAATTTCATAAATTTACTATTTTTAGTAATTTTATTTTTAAATCTACATTAAGTAATGTAAATAATTAGTATCCCGGAGACACGACACGGGTAATCACATTCCGCTCGTTAAGTTATTGCGCATCGTGTTAACAACCTTTTTCCCTGTGCATTATTAAAACTTCAAATTATAAATGTGAATATTATTTTTCCCACTTTTAATGTCTCAAATCTTCCGAAAAATGTTAGCCGACATTGTCATCATGTCAACTAGAAGTATTTCTATACTGGCCGCCCGCGACCAAAGAGTGGCTGTGACAATAATCATAATTATGTTCGTGCTTCATGTGACTGAATCACGGATAAAAATCACAGATATTTTTGTGTTACAGATACGCCTGGCACCGATATTCTGAAATATCATTTAAGCTCATTTCTAACCGTGACCTGTGACGATAATCATAATATGTTCGTGCTTCATGTGACTGAATCACGGATAAAAATCACAGATATTTTTGTGTTACAGATACGCCTGGCACCGATATTCTGAAATATCATTTAAGCTCATTTCTAACCGTGACCTGTGACGATAATCATAATATGTTCGTGCTTCATGTGACTGAATCACGGATAAAAGTCACAGATACTTTTGTGTTACAGATACGCCTGTCGCCGATATTCTGAAATATCGCAAACTCATCTCTCAATGCATCACGTTTCCTGCCAGACGAGCGAGAACAGTGCGTGGAGCGAAGTCTGCTGGCTAAGCTTAAAACTTGATGATTTGCCGCGAGGTTTGACAAACGTTTGAAGAAATTTCGTTCAGTGGTTATGAAATTACTCACTGAATAAATCCGTATGTTAGTTTCCATTATAACGATACAGGAGTATTGAAATCTTAATCTATATATATATAAAATAGCTTGTCCTGACTGACTGATTGATTCATCATCGCCGAGCCAAAACTACTGGACATAATGAAATGAAATTTTGGGGATGCATTCATATTAAGATGTAGGTGCTCGCTAAGAGAGGATTTTTGGATTTTCCCTTGCTAAGGGGGTGAAAAGGGGGGGTGAAGTTTTAAAATGAGTGCACCTATATCTTAAAACTTTAAAAGTTTACAAATGTAAAAATTGGTATTTAGAATCTTCTTTGAAAATAAGGAAAAACGTATTTTTTTGTTTTCAGAAAATCCCAATAGGAGGGGTGAAAAAGGGTGAAAATGGGGGAAAATGTGTTGAATGCCTTTAATCAGGATACCGGTACTTATATTTCAGAAACTGAAGATATTACAGACCTGAAAATTGGTACTTTTGATCTCTTTTAAAAATAAAGAAACGCGTATTTTTTTGTTTTCGGAAAATCGCAATAGGAGGTATGAAAAGGGGTGAAAAAGGGGTTGAATGCCTTTAATGAGGCTACTTATATCTCAGAAAATGAGGATATTATAGACCTGAAAATTGGTGCTTGGGATCTCCTTTAAAAATAAAGAAACACGTATTTTTTGTTTTTGGAAAACTCAATTAAGGGGGGTAAAAAAGGGGTAATATTTTAAAATGAGTGTATCTATATCTCAAAACTTTTAAAGGTTATAGGTGTAAAAATAGGTATTTAGAATCTCCATTAAAGATAAAGAAACACGTATATTTTGTTTTCGGAAAATCCTAATAGGAAGGGTGGAAAAGGTTGAAAACGGGGTCGAATGCATTTCATGAGTCTACTTATATTTCAGAACCTGAAGATATTACAGACCTGAAAATTGGTGTTTGGGATCTCCTTTAAAAATAAATAAATACGTATTTTTTGTTTGTGCAAAATACAATTAATGGGGGGGGTGAAAAGGGGGTGATTTTTTAAAATGAGTGTATCTATATCTCAAAACTTTTTAAGTTTATAGATGTAAAAATTGGTATTTAGAATCTCCTTTAAAAATAAAGAAACACGTATTCTTTTGTTTTCGGAAAATCCCAATAGGAAGGGTGTAAAAGGGTGAATAATGGGTTGAATGCCTTTCATGAGGATACTTATATTTCAGAACCTGAAGATATTACAAACCTGAAAATTGGTATTTTGGATCTACTTTAAAAGTAAAGAAACAGGTATTTTTCGTTTTTGGAAAATCCAAATATTGGGGGGTGAAAACAGGGGTGAATTTTTTAAAATGAGTGTGTCTACATCTTAAAACTTTAAAATTTACAGATGTAAAAATTGGTGGTTAGAATCTCCTCTAAAAATAAAGGAACACGTATTTTTTTGTTTCCAGTAAGTCCTAATAGGAGGGGTGTAAAAGGGTGAAAAATGTGTTGAATGCCTTTAATGAGGATACACATATCTCAGAAATGAAAGATATTATAGAACTGATAATTCGCATATGGGATCTCCTTTAAAAATAAAGAAACACGTATTTTTTAGTTTTTGGAAAAGCCAATTAATGGCGGTTAAACAGGAGTGACAAATTGGGGTGAATTTTTTGAAAGACTATATCTACAGAATATCTTGGAATCGTAAAATGTTACAGACGTAAAAAGTGGGTGTAAATCTCCTGTAAATGTAAAGAAATATAGGTTATTTGTTTTGGAAACTCTACTTAAGGGGAACCCAAAAGGGGTGAAATTTTAAAATGAGAATTTTTTCGGATATCTAAAAAACTTAACATGTTACAGAAGTGAAAAATGGTATTTTTTATCTCTATTAAACATAAAGAAAAGTGTATTTTTAGTTTTCGGAAATACCACTTGGGTGGAGGGCGGGGGGGGGGGGGGGAGGGGGTAAAAGTGACTGAAAATGGTGATGAATTCTTTTAATTAGGCTACTGATATCTCAAAAATGAAGATGTTACAGATGTGAAATTTGATATTTGCAATCTGCTTTAAAAGTAAAGAAACACGTATTCTCGGAAAATCCAATGAAGGGGGGGGGGGGTGAAAGAATTGAAACATTAGTTGACTTAATTGTATGAGAATACATACATCTAATACTAAAGTTGTTACAGACGTGAAAATTCGTATTTGGATCTCCTTTAAAAACAAAGAAAAAGGCGTTTTGGTGGGGAAACCCTCTTGGAGGGCGGAGTGTAAAAGAGTTGAATTCCTTTCATGAGGACACATAAATCAAAAACTGAAGAAGTTAGAGTCATGATAATTGGTATTTAGAAGATCCTTTACTATTAAAGAAACAAGTATTTTTTTGCTGGAAAATTCATTTAGGGGGAGGAGAGATTATTGTGAAATGAAGTGAAAAAAAGTAAATTATTTTTATGTGGATACTTATATCTCAAAACTGAAGGTAATAGACGTGAACATTGGTGTTTAGAATCTCCCTTAAACATAAAGAAACAAGCATCCTTTTAATTCTTTTTCGAGGGGGGGGGGTGGCTGTAAATAAACTTAACGGCGGTGGGGTGTAGAAGGAGGTGCGACCAATTGATTTTACTGTTATCAATGTACTTATAAGGATCCTCCGTTGCTCAGGCGGCAGCGCGCCGGCCTCTCACAGCTGGGTTCCGTGGTTCAAATCCCGGTCACTCCATGTGGCATTCGTGCTGGACAAAACGGAGGCGGGACAGGTTTTTCTCCGGATACTCCGGTTTTCCCTGTCATCAGCCATTCCAGCAACACATAATAGTAATAATAATAATAATAATAATAATAATATTCCGGACCGTCGTCAAATTGCGGACCGCGATGGAAACGGCTCCTGGAGGGGTAATGACTAAGAATGCAGTCCGGTCGCGGGTTCAGTGCCGCCAAGGCACCCAGTATGACAGCACGCCGGATCTCCTGAAGGATTATATCCGTATTAAAAATATTATAGGAAAAGATGGCAAAGATTTACGGACCCAACTGACCTGGAGGAATACCTGAGCCTAACCCGGGAAGTACGAAATCGATTGCTGGAAAGGAAGATTTAAAAATGGGAGGAAACGTGCCGTAAAATAATAGATCGGGAATTTTGGTGGATTCTCGCAGAGAACGAGTCAGATCGCGAATTTCGGCGGATTATATATCTAAAACAATAAGCATTCAATTATAAATTTCAGTATAATACCGTAGCGAAGCACGGGTATCTTGCTAGTCTATATATATAAAATAACTTGTCCTGACTGACTGACTGACTGACTGACTGACTGACTGACTGACTGATTCATCATCGCCGAGCCAAAACTACTGGACATAAGGAGATGAAATTTTGGGGATATATTCATATTAAGACGTAGGTGCTCGCTAAGAGAGGATTTTTGGATATTCCTTCGCTAAGGGGGTGAAAACGGGGGTGAAATTTTAAAATAAGTTGCTCTATATCTCAAAACTTTAAAAGTTTACAGATGTAAAAATTGGTATTTAGAATCTTCTTTAAAAATAAGGAAACACGTATTTTTTTTGTTTTCAGAAAATCCCAATAGGAGGGGTGAAAAAGGGTGAAAATGGGGAAAAATGGGTTGAATGCCTTTAATCAGGACACCGGTACCTATATCTCAGAAACTGAAGATATTACAGACCTGAAAATTGGTACTTTTGATCTCTTTTAAAAATAAAGAAACACGTATTTTTTTGTTTTTGGAAAATCCAATTAATGGGAGGGTGAAAAGGGGGTGAATTTTTAAAATGAGTGAATCTATATCTCCAAACTTTTAAAGTTTGCAGATGTAAAAATTGGTATTTAGAACCTTCATTAAAAATAAAGGAACACGTATTTTTTTGTTTTCGGAAAATCGCAATAGGAGTGAAAAGGGGCTAAAAAGTGGTTGAATGCCTTTAATGAGGCTACTTATATATCAAAAACTGAAGATATTACAGACCTGAAAATTGGTGTTTGGGATCTCCGTTAAAAATAAAGAAACACGTATTTTTTTGTTTCTGGAAAATCCAATTTAGGGGGGGGGTGAAAAGGGAGTAATATTTTAAAATGAGTGTATCGATCAAAATTTTTTAAGGTAATATATGTGAAAATTGGTATTTAGAATCTCCTTTAAAAATAAATAAACACACGTATTTTTTCGTTTTTGGAAAATCCAAATATTGGGGGGTAAAAAGGGGGGAGGGTAAATTTTTTAAAATGAGTGTGTATACATCTTAAAACTTTAAAATTTACAGATGTAAAAATTGGTAGTTAGAATCTTCTCTAAAAATAAAGGAAAACGTATTTTTTGTTTCCTGTAAATCCCAATAGGGGGGTGTAAAAGGGTGAAAAATGGGTTGAATGCCTTTAATGAGGATACATATATCTCAGAAACGAAAGACATTACAGAACTGAAAATTTGTATATGGGATCTCCTTTAAAAATAAAGAAACACGTATTTTTTAGTTTTGGAAAATCCAATTAATGGCGATTAAACAGGAGTGACAAATGGGGTGAATTTTTGAAAGACTATATCTACAGAATATCTTGGAAACGTAAAATGTTACAGACGTAAAAAGTGGGTGTTTGTAATCTCCTGTAAATCTAAAGAAACATAGGTGATGTGTGTTTGGAAACTCCACTTAAGGGGAACTCAAAAGGGGTGAAATTTTAAAATGAGAATTTTTACAGTTTATCTCAAAAAACTTAACATGTTACAGAAGTGAAAAATGGTATTTTTTATCTCTATTAAACATAAAGAAACGTGTATTTTTAGCTTTCGGAAATACCACTTGGGTGGAGGGGGGGGGTAAAAGTGACTGAAAATGGTGTTGAATTCTTTTAATTAGGCTACTGATATCTCAAAAATGAAGATGTTACAGACGTGAAATTTGATATTTGCAATCTGCTTTAAAAATAAAGAAACACGTATTCTCGGAAAATCCAATGAAGGGGGGGGGGGGTGAAAGAATTGAAAAATTAATTGAATTAATTGAATGAGAATACATACATCTAATAAAAACTAAAGTTGTTACAGACGTGAAAATTGGTATTTGGATCTCCTTTAAAAACAAAGAAAAACGCGTTTTGGGGGGGAAACCATCTTGGAGGGTGGGAGTGTAAAGGAGTTGAATTCCTTTCATGAGGACACATAAATCAAAAACTGAAGAAGTTAGAGTCGTGATAATTGGTATTTAGAAGATCCTTTCCTATTAAAGAAACAAGTATCTTTTGCGGGAAAATTCACTTGGGGGGGGGGGGGAAGTAAATTATTTTTATGGGGATACTTATATCTCAAAACTGAAGGTAATAGACGTGAACATTGGTGTTTGAAATCTTCTTTAAACATAAGAAACAAGCCTTCTTTTAAATTTCTTTTTTTGGGGGGGAGGGATGTGCCGGTAAATAAACTTAACGGCGGTGGGGTGTAGAAGGAGGTGAGACCAATTGATTTTACTGTTCTTAATGTACTTATAAGGATCCTCGGCAGCGCGCCGGCCTCTCACAGCTGGGTTCCGTGGTTCAAATCCCGTTCACTCCATGTGACATTCGTGCTGGACAAAACGGAGGCGGGACAGGTTTTTCTCCGGATACTCCGGTTTTCCTGTCATCATCCATTCCAGCAACACATAATAATAATAATAATAATAATAATAATAATAATAATAATAATAATAATAATAATAATAATAATAATAATAATAATAATAATGTTCCGGACCGTCGTCAAATGTGCGGACCGCGCTGGAAACGGCTCCTGGACGGGTAATGACTAAGAATGCAGTCCGGCCGCGGGTTCAGTGCCTTCTAGGCACCCAATATGACACCACGCCGGATCTCCTGAAGGATTTTATCCATATTAAAAATGATTATAGGAAAGGATGGCAAAGATTTACGGACCCAACTGACCGGGAGGAATACCTGAGCCTAGCCCGGGAAGTACGAAATCGATTGCTGGAAAAGAAGATTGAAAAATGGGAGGAAACATGCCGTAATCTAATAGAAAACGAGTCAGATCGGGAATTTTGGTGGGTTCTCGCAGAAAACGAGTCAGACCGCGAATTTCGGCGGATTATATATCTAAAACAATAAGCATTCAATTATAAATTTCAGTATAATACCGTAGCGAAGCACGGGTATCTTGCTAGTATTTTGATATATTCAGATACTGTACGTGCAGTGAAATAGGTTTGAAGAGCATGAAATTTTGTATTGGCCTATTCGGTATGATGTGTTTTATGTAACTTGAAATTATAACTATCGGTATATTTCTACAGTGCATACGCAAGTTTTTTCGTCATCATCAGTTTACTGTTGCGAAACATTTAACTGTTTTTCGGTATTTAGATTTATGCTTTCTTTGTTTCTTTCTTAATCCATTTATCCTCCATAGTTGATTTTTCCCTCGGACTCAGCGAGGGATACCACCTCTACCACCTCAAGGGCAGTGTCGTGGAACGTGAGATTTTGCGTCGCGGGATACAACTGGGGGCGAGGATCATTACCTCGCCCAGGCTGCCTCACCTGCTAAACTGAACAGGGACCTTGTGGGGGATGGGAAGATTAGAAGGGATAGACAAGGAAGAGGGAAAATAGCGGTCGTGGCCTTAATTTAGGTAGCATCGCGACATTTGCCTGGAGGAGAAGTGGGAAACCATGGAAAACCACTTCGAGGATGGCTGAGGTGGGAATCGAACCCGCCTCTACTCAGTTGACCTCTCGAGGCCAGTGAACCCCATTCCAGCCCTCGGACCACTTCTCAAATTTCGTGGTAGAGCAGGGAATCGAACCCGGGCCTCTGGGGGTGGCAGCTAGTAACACTGACCACTACACGACAAAAATGGACATTGATGTTTTCACGGCCCGTAATTGTAGACGGCTTTTGCCGTGTCAAGAAACCAAGGTGAAATTCTTTACGTTCCGCAGAGAACGTTCTCCGCGTCTTCAGAAAAATCTCGTCTGTTCACGAGGAAGATTTCTCTAATAATGAGGATTTTAATTTTAAAATGCTTTACTGTTGGCTTCTTGTAAGTGATAGTGTTTTACGTCACCAGATGGCTCCCTGTGCACTAACGTTCCCAATGGGAGGTGACGACACCATCTTGGCTCGAATTAAGGTGTTTACCAAAGGTAAAGCATTATTCAATTCAAACATTCATTATTAGAGAAGTCTTTCCCGTGAAAAGACGAGATTTTCTTCTAAAGACACGGAACAAAGTTCTCTGTTAAACATAAAGGATTTTACCTTGTTTCCTAAACATAGCAAAATCCCAAAAGAATTCGATAATCACATAGAGAGAAATAACATTGATTCGGATGCCATGACACTGGAAAAAACGATACAGTCTGCTAATGGTATATAATCAAAAGAAAAGAGCTCGCAAATGGTTTGACGCAGAATGCTATGAAAAGAGCCAGATTACCCTTCCAGCGCTACATACAGCCAAATCCAGCCATAGTTTAGAGGATATGAAATCCTACAGTCAAATCAGAAAAGAATAATCGACTGAAGATTAAAAAAAAAAGGATTACATGGAAGAAGAAGCAAAAAATATGGTGGAAGAAGCCAGAAGGCATTGAGGCCACGACAGTCTCAGAGCAATAGCAAAATAGACATGACAGTTTGGGAAGAACATTTCAACAATATTCTCAACATTGATAAAACCAACACCGAATATGAACCGATCAATGTGAAGACATTCTAGTGGAAACTGAACCCTTCACGACCGCGCGAGTTGGCCGTGCGGTCAAGAGCGCGCAGCTGTGAGCTCGCATCCGGGAGATAGTGGGTTCGAACCCCACTGTCGGCAGCCCTGAAGATGGTTTTCCGTGGTTTCCCATTTTCACACCAGGCAAATGCTGGGGCAGTACCTTAATTAAGGCCACGGCCGCTTCCTTCCCATTCCTAGCCCTTTCCTGCCCCATCGTCGCCATAAGACCTATCTGTGTCGGTGCGACATAAAGCAAAAAAAAACATTCACGACAGAAGAAGTATACGAGACAATAACATCTCTAAAAGACAAGAAGGCGCCAGATCCCGACGGCATATATAATGAACAAATCAAAGGCTCAGTTAGCTTATTACTTCAAGCAGTCACAGATATGTTAAACCTATGCTTAAAAGAGGGCAACATACCAGAAATATGGAGGATCTCGACAATTAAGATACTATTTAAGGGGAAAGGCAATCAATTGGACCCGAACTCCTACAGGGGAATTGCCCTGAAAAATGCTTATTGAAGATACTCACAATCATTATCACAAAGCGAATTGCTAAGGAAGTAGAACACAGGATTCCGGAAGAACAATTCGGTTTCCAAAAAGGCAGGAGCACTCTCCCCGCCATTAACAACTTAACTGATGATATAGAAGATACATTAAGGCATCCTCAAGGAAAATTCCATGTAATATTCGTGGATTATAGCAAAGCTTTCGATACAGTAAACAGACGTATCCTAATCTCAAAGCTGGAAATAATAACAGGGAAAAATAAGCTCACTGCACTGATCCATAACATGATGACAGCCAATTTCATTCAGATCACAGATGGCGTAACCACATCGAAAACAATAACTCAGACCAACTGCGTCCTACAGGGGGACCCATTAACCCCCTACTCTTTAATGTCGCCACATACGATGTTGTACAGACGATCAGACAAGAGACGGAAGATATAAAAATCTACATATATGCGGATAACATGGTCATTGGATCGAATTCCACCTACACCCTGCAAAGAGCTATGAACCAACTTGAGAAGTGGGTACACGAAAACAAAATAGAAATTAACACCGAAAAAACTGTACAAATGACATTTCGCAACGGAGGTCGAGAATCTGCGGAGGACAGGATATATCTAGGACCGAAACCTCTTGTGACTGTCAACAGCTTCAAATACCTGGGAGTGACTGCAAACAACCGCCAGATCTTTCAAGAATACACGTGAAATCCCGTGCAGCATCTGCCACAAAAGCAATTTTTGACATCAAAGAATTATCCAGATTATCATTAACAACCGCTATGGCCTTATTCAACGCAAAAATAGTTCCCATCGCAACATACGGAATAGATATTATTTGGGATAAGTCTAAAAGATCTAATGATTTTGGAAGCAGTTAAATCAACATTCTTGAAAGCCGCTCTAGGTGTTTCGAAACACACAAAGTCGAGGCTAGTATACGAGCTCGCGAGAGGACCGTTTTTTATTGAAGAACTGCGTATCTACCGACAGCTCGAATAAACTGTTCATTGAAAGACAAAAGAAACGAAGAGAAACTTGGCTGGACTTTTATACTACAGAAGCCATGGTAAATAGATCCTGGGCCAACACGAATCAAGACCTCCGACACCTGGTGACCTCAATAGCTGTGCATGGGTACCACCACAAAGTATGCAAGAACAAGCATTTTTACTATCCCGGAAATAACTGTATATGTGAGTTGTGCGATCAATCTTGTGATCGTTACCACATGACCACTTGTAAAAAAAAACGAGTAATAACCCTGGTAGACTTTACAGTAGTGCTTAATTAAAATGTGTACAATCAAAATGCGGGGTAAAATGTATCGCCAAAACTTACCTAACTTACGTAACTTATGTAACATATATACACAACTTGTGTGCACTTCTTAATAATAAAATCCCAAAAGCTAATTATCAGGTTTTTCAGTAATTCGTAATAGCACTCCCGGTACCATTAATTTTACAGAAAAATGATTATTTACATTTGTAAGATGTGGGATTGTTTATTATCCACCTTGAAATTTGTCCCATCCAGCTTAAACAGTTCCCTTGTCAGGATAGAAGAAAATATTTGCCGTGACCTAGGATCAAAGTAAAGCATTTTTTGTCCGTGGTTGGCACATTGTACAACGCTCAAAAAAAAAAAAAAAAAGTGTGAATGATAATCGTATAAAAGTTCCTCAGAGGTACCGGGTGTCCAGACTTAAAGTTATGGTATTCAGTGCGGTACAGCACGGGCTGTAATATTCATAGGAGTCTGAAATGTCGTAAATATACTAACCAAGCAATGCGCTCGCGATTTGTGCCACAAAAACTTATTAGTTCCAAGTTTTTCTAATAGGCGAAAACATGGCGCTATAAGCAATTTACAAATAAAAGTTCTTATATAATCCTCCTTTTCGATACAAAATAACCATCTATATTAGGTGGTGGTGGTGGTGATTATCGTTATCAGAGGAAGTACAACTAGGCAACCATCCTCTATATAACACTAATCAGAAGGAAAAATGGAAGGGATCCGACACTTCGAAAAATTAAGATATCGGCCAAAGAAAGACAAGGGCCACGAAGGGCCTGAAAATGAAAGACTCCCTAGCCCTCGCAAACCTAACAGCGTCAGAATCTAAAAAGAACAAGAGTTGACCAAGAGAGGTCGGATATAATAGATGAATGTGAGGAGCCTGGCACAAGTAAGTGGAAGCAATGCCAGGACTCAGCTAAGAGCCCCGTGGTCGCAACCCACGCTCCAAAGTACAGAGCCCCTGGGGCTCCTTTTAGTCAGCTCTTACGACAGGCAGGGATACTGTGGATCTACCGCCCCTACCCACAGGGGCCATCTATATTAGATGGGACGATAACTATACGTGTTTCAGGCTATCTAAAGACCTCCCTCAATAGTTTAAATATTGGCTTTTTACAAAGAAATAAAAACACTGATGAAGTGTGTGAAATTAAAATACAATGATCATGATATTCATGATTGACATATTAAAAACATGTTGAGGTAGAAAACTACTCTCGTCTAGAAACTCGTTTGGTTGATATAAAACTTGCTAATCCTTAACAAAAAACCGGAACATTGTGTTGCGCAGCGTAGTGAGACCGTCAATAAAAGGAACAATAAGGGTCGATTCACACATCTCCGGGACGTGACGGCGCTCTCCGTGTCCGTATCCGTCCTTTCCGACATGAATATTTCACGTCTGTTCTCACACTTCAGTTCCGTGCAGTTCCGCGCAGTTATAAGTCGGCAATCAAGTGTTAGATGATGAGTTTTTCTTAGTGATGATTAACTGTTAATGATAGCTATAATTTTGGATGAAGAGGAGAAAGAGAGGAAGAAACAGTGGGTTCATCTTATATGGAAACGCAGGGGTTAGGAAGGAGAGTTTTCTGCTCTATATAAGTGCTTGAAGGACGAAGTAAAATTTCACGGATATACTGCATTTGCTTTTAATTACTTGAAAAATTAAATAAATGAAATCGTTGATTAATTGTAATACCCTTGACTTTGTAGGTTGGGGGCAGAAAGTGCCTTGCCGCGCCAAAGTCGGTGCCTTTGTACAGACAGACTGATTTCCTTAATCTTAAAAGCAAAAAATGTTAGTTAACTACCTTCAGCTTCCATTTTCTCGCCAATTTCATCCCATACACGCTTCTTCAAACCACTGTCCATATATTTCGAATCAGCTAAATTATATAGAAAAGAGTGTACCTTCCCCTTTAAACAATCATCATCATCATCATCATCATCATCACTAATTCAATCAGCAGTTCGTCCTTCATTTTGGGAGGTACAGTTCAAACGTACACAGATAACCTCAGTACTCGAAGAAAGCAGAGAGGCAGGAAGGCGGGAAGAGAGAAATCACGTCCGTGAAAACAAGAAGATATCGGTGGCCAGCGAATACGTTTTACCGGCATGGATCACGGAGAAGCACTGAAGGTCACGGCGAATGACGTCAACGGAAGTGTAGGAACTCATCCCTTCGTTTACATGGCGACGATATTTTATTTTCACGGAAGATGCGTCACGTCACGGAAAGCGCCGTCACGTCCCGGAGATGTATGAATCGAAACTAAGTGTGCATCATTCGTTAAAAGGCTGTCGTCTCAAATGGTACGACCTTGTTGGTCTCATGTCACTATTGACACTATCGTCCCATCTAATATAGATGGTTGTTTTGTATTGAAAAGGAGGATTATATAAGACTTTTTATTTGTAAAGTGATAACCGTCAATACGGAATGAGATTTATAACATGAAATGGCTGTAAGCAATGGTAGGGGTTACAGAGAAAAGGCAGGAAAGATCAAACACATGGTGATGGTGGTTCTGGGAGGTGTATTATCATCTGTGGTTACACACACTGTTCAATGTTGCCTCCGAAATCAGCAACAAGCTGTATACGCAACACGGCATGGTCGACAGTTGGCCGCAGCATATCGGGTGAAATCAGAGCGACATGACGTCGTATGCTAGCCTTAGATCAGGCAGAGACCGGTCATGTCCCTGATTGACACGATCTTTCAAATATCCCCACAACCAGAAGTCACATGGATTTAGGTCGGGGTACGTCGAAGGCCACGCATCTGGAAAATGTCTAGAGATAATGCGGCCGTTACACATTACTGAAGGTTTCTCGAAGCAATTCTTTCACCCGGCGAGCGATATGTGGTGTTGCCCCTTCTTGCATGCAAATAACGGTGTGGTCACAGTTGCGTTCCTGCAAAGCTGAAATCACGTTTTGCATAAGGAGCTCCCTATAATGTACAGATGTCACTGTACACCTAACACGCCCACGTGTGGTCATCTCAAAGAAAAAACGGACCGAGAATGAAGAAGCTTGTAAAACCACACCAAACAGTCACGTATGCTGAATGCAATGGTTGTTCCTGCACAACGTTTGAAGGAGTCGAACCCCATATGCGATGGTTCTGTACATTCACTGCACCATCCAGAGTAAAATGCGCCTCGTCAGTCCACAGAATATTCCCCCGGCCACATGTTGTCCACTTCCAGGCGCGCCAGAAATCGAAGGGTGAAGTCTCGGCGTTGTGCAACAGACTGGGGTTTCAATTTGTGAACAGTATGAAGTTTGTAGAGATACCAGTGTAAAATGCGCCGCCAAATCTAGTGAATGTTGACCGGGTTAGCGACAATTCACATGACACAGCTCGAGCACTGGTTAACAGAATCGGTAGAATGTGCTGCAACAACTTCATTAACAACATCCATGGGGATGGGCCGCCGTCCTCTTCCTGGTGCGACACCTAATTCATCTATTTCCTCGAATTTCTTAATCATTTTCTTCATCCTATTACTTGTCATGGGACCTCTTCTCTGCTGTTTCTGTCGGCGATATTCCCGCAATACAGCGTTGCTATTGCTGCCATTCTGATAAAAACAACTTCACTAGGCGTGCACGGTCTCTTTTCCCAATAGGTATTAATTTTCACACGGAAAAGTTCAACTTTCTTACGTTACAACGAAGATTCATTTCGCGAAAGGAATTGTAGTTATTGATGATGATTATGTACTTGAATAAGAGAACAGGGATGGTGTATTAATGTGTTTAACTAACACTCCAACTATCGTGGGGACGAAAGTAAAAACATGAATAATAATCAGAGAGAATAAAGATAATATTAGAAGCACAGAACATCAATATATAAAAGTCTTCGAAACCCTAACAAAGTTCAAGGAGTTTATACACATATATTGATACTAGAGGCCGCCACAGAATCAACATGCGTCACCAAGCAACAACCAAGGAACTGACACAGCACAATTCTAACGGAAGAACATTTTGACGTGAGAGTTACGGAATATTACATATTCTGACCACATACAGCGCCATATTTTCGCCTGGCGGCAAAACTGAGAAATATATATCTATATATATATTTTTTGCATAATTCGTGAGCGCATGGCTTAGTTAGCATATCTACGAAATTTCAGACTGCTACGATCTTTACAGCGCGTGCTGTACCGCTCTGAATACCATAACTTTAATTGTGGACACCCGGTACCTACACCTTTCTCAGGAACAATTGAACCTAGAGATATAATGTTTGTTGTGGATATCCACAGGGTTTGTATATGCATGGGAGATGAATTATATTTGGTATTTGGTAATCAGGACCCGAATTTTGTTGTCCTAAAATGCTGGAAAAGACCTACAAAATGACCTGAAAATTCTGAAATAATGTCCTAAAACCTAACAAAAGGTGACCCAAAACCAAAACACTAATAGTGTATTGTTAAAAACTAAATTATGTACATTTCTAGGTAAGCAAAAATATTTCAATTTACTGACATGTAATAGCAACTTCTGGCTCGGTGAGGAAAGCAACGGGAAACTACCTCACTCCTCATTTCCCTAGTACGCCTCTTCAGTGATGCCTAGGCCAATCTATGACAGCTCATGGCAGAACGGTTGAGGATCCAACCAGCCTTCGGGCTGATGACCAAACTTACATACATGTTGCCATTGAAGCTTTCACGGTCCGTACTTATAGACATGATACTGTATAGGCGTTTGGGTTTATGCCGTGCCAAGAAAATAAGGTGAATTTCTTTACGTTTCACAGAACTGTGCTCTGCGTCATCAGAAGAAAGTCTGGACTGTCCACGAGAAAGGCTTCTTAAACAATGACTTTTTGAAATTTAGACGTCTTGATTTCAAAATTCATTGTTTAAGAAGCCTTTCTCGTGGACAGTCGAGATTTTCTTCTGATGACGCAGAGCACAGTTCTCTGCGAAACGTAAAGAATTTCACCTTATTTTCTTGACACGGCATAAGCCCAAAAGCCTATACAGTATCATGTTTACAATTTATATTTTTTGTATATTTTATATTATTTCAGTACTTTGTTTTAGAATCTCGGTTTTTACCTTAGAAAATATGTGAGGAGATGAAGTCCGCAAAAATACATGATTTGTTTTTATCTGACCCTGTATCCATTTAGAGGAGAATTCCTCAAGGCAGTATTATTGGATCTTTATGTTTTCGTATATAATTATATCAATTTGTCTAAAGAAGTGGAATCAGAGGTAAGGCTTTTTGCGAATGATGTTATTCTGTATAGAGTAATAAATAAGTTACAAGATTGTGAGCAACTGCAAAAAGACCTCGACAATGTTGTGATATGGACAGCAGGGAACGGTATGACGATAAACGGGGTTAAAAGTCAGGTTGTGAGTTTCACTAATAGGAAAAGTCCTCTCAGTTTTAATGACAGCGTTGATGGGGTGACAGTTCCTAATGTGAATCATTGTAAGTACCTAAGTGTTAAGGAAAGATCTTCATTGGAGTAACCACATAAACGGTATTGTAAATAAAGGGTACAGATCACTGCACGTAGTTATGAGGGTATTTAGGGATTGTAGTAGGGATGTAAAGGAGAGGGCTTATAAGTCTTTAGTAAGACCCCAACTACTGTAGAGTATGGTTCCAGGATATGGTACCCTCGCCAGGATTACTTGATTTGAGAACTGGAAAGAATACAGTTCCACAGTCAGTACCTACAGATAGCGTTAGTGTTACTCTATCTGAAACCTTTGAAAATCAAAGGGAACGTACACAGAATGGACAGCGTCTACTTTCGCCTACGTGCTTCGTGTAACTGACGCGAGCCCTAGCATTGCCGAAGTGAGATAAAAATAAATAAAGCGGGGAATACAATAATGTCACGAGTGTGGATATACAGAAGTTAATGTTCTGAAAAATAATTGAATTAACTAGACAATATTTCGTTCACAAAATATTAAGGGTACACGCTGTCTACCCTGTCTCCCCTGACGCTTCGCCCCTGCTGTGGTGATTGATCGAAAAGGAAGTGAGGAAGATAATTGTATTCTAAAATAATGAAATTAAACATTCACGTTAACTTTCTAACTCGTTCGTAGAGAAACTGGTTGGATAATGACGCAAAAGATTAATAAATATTAAGTCACCAATAAGCGAAAAGCGTACAATTGAAAATGGCAAAATAATGACACAAAAATGAAAAAAATACTTAAAAATACTTAAAATAAAAAGCGATGAAAAGCTGACTTAATAAATATGCATTCTCCACTCGGGGGGCCAAGAAGAGGATCTGAATATGTTAGCAATAACCATGATGCACACATTAAAAGATGATATGTCATCAAAATGCGAGCCCTGTTCATAATTGATTCATATTAAGTCTAATAAAGTATTACGGTATATGCCCGGAGCATACAATACCATGCACTCATTCTTTCTTTTTCTTTTGAACGACTATACATGTCATGATTCGTGTGGGAGCCTTAAACTGTGAATTAGCGTAAAACACGTACAATGACTTGCATTAATTCTTCACGTTTAAAACAGAGAATGGCGTGTAACTGGCCTTTCTCCTCCACCAGACAAACGACCTCGTAGGGCATGCTATGCCGTGCAGACCTACGAAATAACTTGGCTGTTGCCCCCCCCCCCCTTTTCATTTAAGCATTTCAACGGATGATGAACAATTTACTTAGATGGGAAAAAGCAGGGCCATCAGGAGGGTAGGGTGAGTGAGATATCCTTCTAATTTATTATTTTGAAAATATAATAATTGGTTTTATTAAGAGGGCCTCAAGGTAGAGTAAGAGGTAGGGATCACGCGCAGGTCTCCCCACCACGCTTGGCCGTCGATGACGTCACGTGAACCCTCAGCGCCTTGTGTGAGGTAGGCTAATACACTGCTGAAAGCTATTTTGTTTTAGCCACAAGTTAGAGATAAGAGAACTTCATATATATTTTAACATCACCTAAGAAAATGCATTCCACTTCACTATTACAGTAGAGTAATAATGAGATCAAATACAGTGTGAATCCAGCAGCGTTTCTGAAGTATTTCGATCTGTATAAAAGGTTGTAACGATGCTAAGACTGTGATCGCAGTGGAATGGCCATTCCATGTGTTCATGTTCTCAACACCTAACAATAACAAGGGGCTCTAATTGTTACAGACTCGAACATTAAAGCTTGATGACTGCAATAAATATGTCCGTTGTTACAAGCAGTATTGGGAAGCTACGTATACTGTTAACAACACAAACAGCAAATGTTAGGAAACTGTCCACAACACAAACAGTACAGTAAATGTTCTCAAAGTGCCAGGAAAAGACAAATTCCACATTAACATTAGATAGGCCATATTAATGAGCCTGTATATTAATATTCTTAGCACTGGTTTCATACACAACATAATAAATTGCCTTTCATAAAAAAATAACGGGTATGTTATACACAAAGAATAATGCTGATATTAACATACATACATACATACATACATACATTATCATTATAGACTGTTATGCCTTTCAGCGTTCAGTCTGCAAGCCTCTGTGAATTTACTAAACGTCGCCACAATCCTCGATTTGCAACTAGTGTTGTGGCCTCATTTAGTTCTATACCTCTTACCTTTAAATCGTTAGAAACCGAGTCTAACCATCGTCGTCTTGGTCTACCTCTACTTCTCTTACCCTCCATAGCAGAGTCCATTATTCTCCTAGGTAACCTATCCTCCTCCATTCGCCTCACATGACCCCACCACCGAAGCCGGTTTATGCGCACAGCTTCATCCATCGAGTTCATTCCTAAATTAGCCTTTATTTCTTCATTCCGAGTGCCCTCCTGCCATTGTTCCCACCTGTTTGTACCACCAATCATTCTTGCTACTTTCATGTCTGTTACTTCTAACTTATGAATAAGATATCCTGAGTCAATCCAGCTTTCGCTCCCGTAAAGCAAAGTTGGTCTGAAAACAGACCGATGTAAAGATAGTTTCGTCTGGGAGCTGACTTCCTTCTTACAGAATACAGTCGATCGCAGCTGCGAGCTCACTGCATTAGCTTTACGACACCTTGATTCAATCTCACTTACTATATTACCATCCTGGGAGAACACACAACCTAAATACTTGAAATTATCGACCGGTTGTAGCTTTGTATCACCAATCTGACATTCAATTCTGTTGAATTTCTTACCTACTGACATCAATTTAGTCTTCGAGAGGCTAATTTTCATACCATACTCATTGCACCTATTTTCAAGTTCCACGATATTAGACTGTAGGCTTTCGGCACAATCTGCCATTAAGACCAAGTCGTCAGCATAGGCCAGACTGCTTACTACATTTCCACCTAATTGAATCCCTCCCTGCCATTTTATACCTTTCAGCAGATGATCCATGTAAACTACAAACAGCAAAGGTGAAAGATTACAGCCTTGTCTAACCCCTGTAAGTACCCTGAACCAAGAACTCATTCTGCCATCAATTCTCACTGAAGCCCAATTGTCAACATAAATGCCTTTGATTGCTTTTAATAATCTGCCTTTAATTCCTTAATCCCCCAGTATGGCGAACATCTTTTCCCTCGGTACCGTGTCATATGCTTTCTCTAGATCTACGAAACATAAACACAACTGCCTATTCCTCTCGTAGCATTTTTCAATTACCTGGCGCATACTGAAAATCTGATCCTGACAGCCTCTCTGTGGTCTGAAACCACACTGGCTTTCATCCAACTTCCTTTCAACGACTGATCGCACCTTCCCTTCCAAGATGCCAGTGAATACTTTGCCTGGTATACTAATCAGTGAGATACCTCGATAGTTGTTGCAATCCTTCCTGTTCCCTTGCTTATAGATAGGGGCAATTACTGCTTTTGCCCAATCTGAAGGTACCTTACCAACACTCCACGCTAATTTTACTACTCTATGAAGCCATTTCATCCCTGCCTTCCCACTATACTTCACCATTTCAGGTCTAATTTCATCTATTCCTGCTGCTTTATGACAATGGAGTTTATTTACCATCCTTTCCACTTCCTCAAGCATAATTTCACCAACATCATATTCCTCCTCCCCTTGAGCTTCGCTGTTCACAACACCACCAGGATGATTTCCTTTTACATTGAGAAGATGTTCAAAATATTCCCTCCACCTCTCCAGTGATTCCCTGGGATCTATTATGAGTTCACCTGAATTGCTCAAAACACTGTTCATTTCCTTTTTCCCTCCCTTCCTAAGATTCTTTATTACTGTCCAGAAAGGTTTCCCTGCTGCTTGACCTAGCCTTTCCAGGTTATTACCAAAATCATCCCATGACTTCTTTTTGGATTCAACAATTATTTGTTTCGCTTTGTTTCTTTCATCTACATACAACTCCCTATCTGCCTCGGCCCTTGTTTGGAGCCATTTCTTATAAGCGTTCTTTTTACGTTTACAAGCTGCTCTCACTTCATCATTCCACCAAGATGTTCGCCTTTTCCCGTCTTTACACACAGTTGTTCCAAGGCATTCCCTGGCTGTTTCTACTACAGCATCCCTATATGCCATCCATTCACTTTCTATATCCTGAACCTGCTTAATGTCTACTGTTCGAAACTTCTCACTAATCATATCCATGTACTTCCGTCTAATTTCCTCGTCCTGGAGATTTTCTACCCTTATTCGTTTGCAGACAGATTTCACTTTCTCTACCTTAGGCCTAGAGATACTTAGTTCACTACAGATCAGATAGTGGTCTGTATCATCGAAAAATCCCCGGAAAACTCGTACATTCCTAACAGATTTCCTGAATTCGAAGTCTGTTAAGATATAGTCTATTATGGATCTGGTACCCCTAGCCTCCCACGTGTAGCGGTGAATAGCCTTATGCTTGAAGAATGTATTTGTAACAGCTAAACCCATACTAGCACAGAAGTCCAGTAAACGCTTCCCATTCCCATTAGCTTCCATATCTTCCCCACATTTACCAATCACCCTTTCGTATCCTTCAGTTCTATTTCCAACTCTCGCATTGAAATCGCCCATTAGCACTATTCTATCCTTGCTGTTGACCCTGACCACGATGTCACTCAATGCTTCATAAAACTTGTCAACTTCATCCTCATCTGCACCCTCACATGGTGAATACACGGACACAATTCTAGTCCTAATTCCTCCAACTGACAAATCTACCCACATCATTCGCTCATTTACGTGCCTAACAGAAACTATGTTCCGTGCAATGGTATTCCTGATAAAGAGCCCTACCCCGGACTCTGCCCTTCCCTTTCTAACACCCGTCAAGTACACTTTATAATCTCCTATCTCTTCTTCGTTATCTCCCCTTACCCGAATATCACTTACTCCTAGCACATCCAGATGCATCCTCTTTGCTGACTCAGCCAGTTCTACTTTCTTTCTTCCATAAGCCCCATTAATATTGATAGCTCCCCATCGAATTCCATTTCGTTCGCCAAGTTGTTTCCAAGGAGTCCCTCGCCTGTCAAATGGGAGTGGGACTCCATTACTCCCATAGGTCCGAGGTTTGCTTAAAGTGTTCTGAGCTCGGTTAATTCATGAAGCAGGATGCTGCCCTACTTGCACATAGTCCAAGTGAGGATCTCTCCTCTAACGGGTTATGGACCACCGGTGGATTGTATAATCCTAGCCGCCTGAGCACAAGGAGGACCACGACTCAGAATATGTCCGAGATGCCCACTCCCATTCCATAGCAACTGGTATCCCGACTCTCAGGACCACTTACTAGGCCACTCAGCCGTTGCCCATGGTTCACGAACTAGGACGTGACTACAGTAACCCACAAACATGACCCATATGATATTAAAAAAAAGAATATCAAACACACTTATCCATAGCATCAGTGGAATTTCTTTGCTTTTCTTCTTTCTTTATCGGTGTTGTATTAACTGAAACCCGGTCTCTTGAATGTCTTACTTTTGTTTAAAGCGTCCATTCGAATAAACGAACGGCTTCTCACGAAGCAACTTGCAAGCTCATAAATTTCGGGGAATTTCTTTTTCAGGATATCCGTAAGGTTTGTGATGATGTTAGAACCCTCTTTCAGTTCTTTCCCGTGGCAAAATTGAAACTACCGAGATCGATAGCTGTAGTCGCTTAAGTGCGGCCAGTATCCAGTATTCGGGAGATTGGGTTCGAACCCCACTGTCGGCAGCCCTGAAGATGGTTTTCCGTGGTTTCCCATTTTCACACTAAGCAAATGCTGGGGCTGTACCTTAATTAAGGCCACGGATGCTTCCTTCCCACTCCTAGCCCTTTCCTGTCCCATCGTCGCCGTAAGACCTATCTGTGTCGGTGCGACGTAAAGCAACTTGCAAAAAAAAAAAAAAAAAAAAAAATTGGGACCCTTTTTGAAATTTAATTTCCACCCCTTGTGGTCTGACCTGTTTTCTCTCCGTAATTACTTTCTATATCGAGGTTCTTCTTCTTTATCCTAAAAGCTATATAGCCAGTGAAGTCTTCAAGCAGCTCCTTGGTTTCACGACTGTCCTCGAGCTGTTTTACTAGATCTTCAAGGGCTTTAACGAACCCTTGCTCATCCTCCGATAAAAAATAGGATGTTGTGGGCTCAACGCTGGCCTTAGACTGGCACACGATATCCGAGTTTTGATCGAGTTCAGCAGTACATATTTGGGCGTAATATTTCATAATCTTCCGGAGAACAGTTGGAATTTCTTATCGCCTCGGAAGCATTGAGGCTGGAAGCAATGATTTCACCTTTCGCGTCACAGCTGTCGGAAGAGGATCGTCATAAAGCCTTCCGAACCCTCGAAGCTGAGAAAGATAGCTTTCGATAATGTCTTGATTACTTCTGTCACCATTTATTTACGTCAGTGGTTTTAGGGAATACATGAAAATGTACGTTTCGTTCCTTCGCGTGCCTGCTATGATTTGTGCAGCCTGCAATGGCATGACAAAGCATACTGAAAAGTGTACACTATTACTGCTTTTTACGTTTTATCTCATAAAATAAACACACACAGTTTCTTATACACCACATATATGTTACTCGTGTATTATTAGCACCTAGCTTCTGCGTGCACAGCGATTCTTATTCGAATTACTTCTACCTCATTCAGAGCAGATTCAACGCGAGGGTCCAGCGTGACGTCACAGCTCTTCTTTGTCACTGCGCACCTCTCTCGTGATCCCTACCTTGTATTCTACGTACCTTGAGAGGGCCTCCTAAAGACTAAAGTCACGTGCCTATAAACGTCAGTTGACATTGGTTTAACATGATGAAATTGCATTAATAATATGACATATTTTCATGCTTACCAATATTGAGAACAATTTATTACGCTTTATGAACTGTACATGATTTAAATCGTAAGGGGGGCAATAAGAAAGCCCCGCTTCATGAGCTAAGGTCACGAGCGCGGTAAGAGCCAAGAGCAGATGACTTCTAATAGTTTGTGCTGTAAAGACTAGATGGCGACATGCGGAGTCAAGGCGTAAGCAAAGCCACAGCCGTGGCCACAGCAATGTACTATGGTCGTCTGACGGGAAGTCGCGTGGTAAGAAGTGTGAGGGGTAAGCATGGCTGCCGCGCATGCGCCTATCTCAAGTCTCAAGGCCGTACAATTAACATTGGTTCCGTCTGCGGTGACTCTTGAGAACTAAGATGGTGTTGTGAAGTATCAGGTGGTAGTGCAATTGTGCTTTAGTTACACATTTACTATAATTAATAAGTACTTCATAATGAACAGTGTAAAAAGGAATATGCATGCGTCCGCACTGTCTGTCACGACTAACGTTTGTAGCTAAGAGTGTAGTCTCTTTTACTGGTTTTGTGCCTACAAGCTGCTGCGACTTCTCGTGAGACGGAGATAGAACCTGGCTGAGTTTATTACACTCATGTTCATAAAAACCAGAACACCTTGAAAGACTAGAGATAGGAAGTTCATATTCAAAGGACATGTGCATTAGTGTGTTCTGAAGAAATGATTAGCATTTGAACCATGTCGGCCCTAAGGTTCAAATTCCACATCGATATTTCTGCCCATCACCACCGACTGGTAAAATGTGCCTACGGCTTTCGTTGTCGCTATAAACCGGAGGTAATGGATCAGTGTGACTTGAACAGAGGTGCAGGATGCCTCGCAGATGTATGCGAGAACCTTACCGTCAAATGAGTGAGTTTAAAAGAGGGCGCATTATTGACATGAGAGAACTTGATGCATCCATCCGGGAAATTTCTGTTCGTGTAGGACGAAGTGTGTCGGCAGTGCAACGGGTGTATACAAAGTGGTTCACGGAAGGCCGAGGAACACGACGAGATGGGTCTGGTCGCACCATCCAGCTCACCCTCTCAATAAGATCGACAGTTCAATCGAATAGCATTGCAGGACAGATCTGCGTCCTCCTCGGCTCTGGTGCAACAGTGGAACAGTGTAACACATCGTACACTATCAGGAGTGACAGTCCATCGCTGTTTATTACGGTCTGGGTTACTGGCGCGTCGTCCACTTCTCCGCCTACCTTTGACTAATGTGAATAAACATGCTAGACTGCATTGGTGTATGGAACGACGACAGTGAGGACGGGAACTGGCAGCAGATAGTGTTTTCGGACGAATCCAGGTTCTCTTTGTTTGAAAGTGATGGCCGAATTTTGGTTCGTCGCACACAGGGGGAGAGTCATCACATTGACTGAATTCGCACAAGACATACAGCGCCAACTCAAGGCCTTGTGGTGTGAGGTGCTATTGGGTACAACTACAAATCACAGTTGGTGCGTGTCCAGGGCACTGTGACCAGTTTGACCTACGTGAATGACATCTTGCGATCCGTAGCCATAGCCTTTCTGTACGACACCCCAGACGTCATATTGCGCGACCACATGTTGCTGCACGAACACTTGCCCTCTTGTTGTCACAGGTTGTCAGACTGTTGCTCTGGCCCGCCCGATCACCGGACTTGTCGCCAATCGAAAATGTGTGGGATATGGTGAAATAATGGGTGCAGCGCTGTGAACCAATGCCAATCACCAAAGATGAACTGTGGAACCAGATGAATGCAGCATGGATGGCTATACTCCAGAACGCTATTCGCGCCTTATACGCGTCGATGTCATCACGCATGGAACAAGTGATAAGTGCCCATGGAGGACCGAGTGCCTGCTAGGCAAAACGACACATGCTGAATCTTGGTGACTGAAATGCTAATTGTTTCTGCAGAACATACTAATGAACATGTCCTGTGAATATGAACTTCCTATCTCTATTCTTTCATGGTGTCTGTTTTTTATGAACACGAGTGTATGTTTACGCAGTACAATCGTACGGTTCGTTTGTCATTCACTGTTTATGCTGTATTCCTAAACAAGCTTTTATGTTGGCCTACAGTATTTCTGTGAGTATAGTAAGTAGTCAAAGGTGTATTTAGTTATCAGATGTTAAAGTAATTAATTTGTTGCCTACCCATAACCCAATAAAATGAATATAATTAAACATATTTTCTTAGCACAAAGTGTTTGTATACAAAATAACTTATTTTGTTTCCTCCCCTTAATCTAATGCACTGAATAGAACGAGACAATAGGCACAATTAAACTGTACCCCTTCACTAGTTGTCACTGAGAGCCGTGCAAGCAGCTGCTAGGCTGTGCACTCTGCTCCTTTACCTGCCTGAGCTGGACTTTTGCTCATTGTGCCTAATTGTGTCCGGCTTTGGTTTAAATCGTGATATGATACTGTATTATTTGTTCATGTAAAACAACAAAAAAAGGTTTTTTAAATAAATTAAACACTTGCATAATGACTACCGGCTGCATTTGGTAAAAACATTAAATCTATTTCAGTCATTAGGCGTCCGCACACATAATTCGGTAAACGGTATGTAAGGGATAATCGGTAACTCATACTCGCAATATATGTCCAGTTTTTCGAGGCATTGCCATATTAGAAGTTAGTTAATACAGGTAATTCAGAGTGAGTGTTCATCCGTAAGATTAGTATTGAGCCGGGATGAGTGGCTCAGACGGTTGAGGCGCTGGCCTTCTGACCCCAACTTGGCAGTTTCGATCCTGGCTCAGTCCGGTGTTATTTGAAGGTGTCGAAATACTTCAGCCTCGTATCGGTAGATATACTGGCACGTAAAAGAACTCCTGCGGGACTAAATTCCAGCACTTCGGCGTCTCCGAAAATCGTTAAAGTAGTAAGTGTTACGTAAAGCCAATAACATTATTATTATTGTTATACGATTGATATCATTATAGTAAGCTCACCATGTTTATAGGGAAAAGGACAGTTCGGTTTGAAACCATTCTCTCTCAGATAATGACAATGAGGAAAATAATTCCGATAAAGGAGATTTTAGATCCTAAACTTGACACTACATTTCAAGAGGTGTAACTATCTGGGTAATCAAAGTATCATCGTGGCATGCCGGCCAATCCCAAAATATGTTGAGGGAAGAATGTTAAATTTACACCAACGAATGTAGTTGCAAATTGCATATTTAGTCATTTAGGGTTTTATGTAAATCCTGCAAAAGACAGTTTATCACTGGATAAACCCGGCTATAATTATTGCAAATACTGTTCCTATAGATAAGACATAATGGAAGTGAGCAACGACATAATACGTGTCATGTAAGATAATATCAGTTGAGGAATTAGCTAACACTACCCCAGTTAATCCACCAATGGTGAAAAGAAATACAAACCCTAACACCCAAAGTAAAGATTGACTTATGTTAATTGAGTTCCGTGAAGGTTGCTAGTCAACTAAAAGTGTTAACGCTTACCAAATTTGTGTGCGGAGGCATATTAAAAATACAGTATCCAAGTTAGAACGAATGAATGGAAGTTTAGCCTAAAAAAACTGTTATTATCAGGCTCAATTGAATTGAAAAATAAATACAGTTTTTTTGTGTTGAATTATTTGCATATCTATTGTGCAGCAAACTAGTTCGAATTGTTTCAGTATTAATGTTATGTTCCTTTACATTGTACCGAAGTGGTGATACGGGGTGAAACCTCGAACTAGAGCCGTGTATTGAGCTAGTCTGAGCTCATTCCGCCTCCACTTCGTCTGGTCAGAGGCTCTGCTGCTAGAAAAAACTGAGACAGGCTCGTAAAAGAACGAGTTTGGACAGAGTCGAACCAGACTCATTGCTGCTCAGTTGAAGTGGGCGATATTTAAACACTGCGCAGTGTGTCAGCCAAGTATCTCAAATTCAGTTGCTCAACGTCATGAGTGTGTGTACTGTCAACTTCTTCTTCTTCTTCTTCTTCTTCTTCTTCGTCTTCTCCTTCTTCTTCCACCAAATTATAATGGTGCAACATCCTGAAACACCATGCTGTCATGGCATAACATTTTGACTACTACTACTAAATGTTTCATTACGCCATCTCTCCGGCCAGGAGATTTGTATCGTAGAAGATGTGCGGAGAAGGTGAGAGGGATAGCGGCCGTGTCTTATACTAGGAACAGTCCCGATATTCGCCTTAGTGCAGGAGAACGAAAAACCATGGAAAACCTTTCCCAGGACAGCCAACGGTGGAGACCAGCGCCTCTCCGTCTCCTGAATACAGATGCGTAGAACAACGGTAGAGCCGTGGCCACCCCTCCTCTGCTCGGTTGGTCAGTCGGAGAACAGAGCTGTCGGACCACGGACCAGCCGTGACCACTTGTGGGCCGAAACCCACTCTGCATCCGCCGACGTATTATTTTGAAATATCAACTTGTTATGGTGCAACATTCTGAAACACTAACTTGCCCTGGCGTAACATTTTAAAATATCAGCTTCTTATGGTGTAACATTCTGAAACACAAACTTGTCATGACGTAACATTTTGAAATAACAGCTTGTTATGGTGCAACATCCTGAAACACTAACTTGCCCTGGCGTAACATTTTGAAATATCAGCTTGTTATGGTGCAACATTCTGAAACACTAACTTGTCATGGTGTAACATTTTGACATATCAGCATGTTATGGTGAAACATTTTGAAACACTAACTTGTCATGGCGTAACATTTTGAAATAACAGCTTGTTATGGTGTAACATTTTGAAACACTAACTTGTCATGACGTAACATTTTGAAATATCAGCTTGTTATGGTGCAACATTCTGAAACACTAACTTGCCCTGGCGTAACATTTTGAAATATCAGCTTTTTATGGTGCAACATTCTGAAACACTAACTTGTCATGGTGTAACATTTTGAAATATCAGCTTGTTATGGTGCAACATTCTGAAACACTAACTTGTCATGGTGTAACATTTTGAAATATCAGCTTGTTATGGTGCAACATTCTGAAACACTAACTTCCATGGCGCAACATTTTGAAATAACAACTTGTTATGGTGCAACATTCTGAAACACTAACTTGTCATGGTGTAACATTTTGAAATATCAGCATGTTATGGTGTAACATTTTGAAACACTAACTTGTCATGGTGTAACATTTTGAAATATCAGCTTGTTATGGTGCAACATTCTGAAACACTAACTTGTCATAGTGTAACATTTTGACATATCAGCATGTTATGGTGAAACATTTTGAAACACTAACTTGTCATGGCGTAACATTTTGAAATATCAACTTCTTATGCTGCAACATTCTGAAACACTAACTTGTCATGGCCTACCATTTCGAAATAACAACTTGTTATGGTGCAACATTCTGAAACACTAACTTGTCATAGTGTAACATTTTGAAATATCAGCATGTTATGGTGTAACATTTTGAAACACTAACTTGTCATGGCGTAACATTTTGAAATATCAACTTCTTATGCTGCAACATTCTGAAACACTAACTTGTCATGGCCTACCATTTCGAAATAACAACTTGTTATGGTGCAACATTCTGAAACACTAACTTATCATGGCGTAACATTTTGAAATATCAGCTTGTTATGGTGCAACATTCTGAAACACTAACTTGTCATGGTGTAACATTTTGAAATATCAGCTTGTTATGCTGCAACATTCTGAAACACAAACTTGTCATTGCGTAACATTTTGAAATATCAACTTGTTCTGCTGCAACATTTTGAAACACTAACTTGTCCTGGCGAAACATTAAAAAAAAAGTAACTTTCGGGTCCACAGCCACCATACTGTTACCATCATTATTAGCCGCGCTTAAAAGACTAATGGCCGGGCTGATTGGCTCAGACAGTTGAGGCGGTGGCCTTCCGACTCCAACTTGGCAGGTTCGATCCTGGCTCAGTCCGGTGGTATTTGAAGGTCCTCAAATACGTCAGCCTCGTGTCCGTAGATTTATGGGGACGTAAATGAACTCCTGCGAAGACTAAATTCCGGCACCTCGGCGCCTCCTAAAACCATAATAAGTCGTTGGTGAGACGTAAAGCTAATAACATAATTATTAAAAGACTAATTATTATGCTACCTCTCCGTTGTTCCTCCAACTACTCTAAAATAGCTTGTATTTCACAATAATGCGCAAAACAAATTGCTATGATCCTTTATGAATTCCTCCCAGCTTCCAATATAGATATAATAATAATAATAATAATAATAATAATAATAATAATAATAATAATAATAATAATAATAATAATAATAATAATAATAATACGTCGTAATAAGTGAAGCGCGGGGGTGTGCTATATATATTACCACCTACGCACCGCCTGACTCCTGAAACTCTTCTTGTACTGTGCACGTGACATATTTCCCTGTCGCCTGGTGCAATCTGTGAAGTTCACCATAAAACTGAAATTCTACATTTTATCGTTCTACGCTACGATTTTATTTGACGTAAATAAATATCACACGAGAACACGTTCACTTCCTTGTATAAATGACTTTATTTACACTGAACGTCACAACACACAATTACACACAGTAGCAAATGACACTATATAGAACACTCAATAGCGGAGTACCCTGAAGTCGATTCTGACAAGTGCAGATATCAAGAACACTGACGCGCGCACTGTAACATACACTCTCTTGAATTCACCGCCTCACTCACTTTTGCATGAGTCCAATACTCTGACTTCACCTCGGAGCCCAACAGTCACTCCCAGTCCATCACTTGCCTCAGTGCTAAGAACTAAGATCTAAGAACTGACTTCGCTAACTGACAGCTACATATTTATACTACTCGATCAACCATCTAGAATGATCGACTTCTGGAAGAGTTCTTACAGCACTCTAATGGAAGACACTCGAAACATCGATCGACCAGCTAGTCGAATGGGCACTCGAACATTCGTTTATATTTACCAACACTCATGGAAACATCTACAATATTCGTAACGCCTCTACATGTATCTGGATAATAAAACCTTACAGAAAGTTTCCAGAACCTTTCATATATACCAAATGTAGTACAATAAGTCCAACATACGAACATTATGGAATTTTCTACCGCTTTCAACTATATGGATTTTGAGGTTAACTTATACACAATACGTATATATTTGAGGTTATACAAATTTATACTACATAATTACAGGGAAACCATATACTAGTCATGTTTAACACTTAATAAAAGATAATTTAGCATTAAATAAACTATAATTAAAATATATTAAACATAATAATTGAAGGTTTTACAGCAATTACGATGTCGTACCTACGACAATTTTCCAGTAAATCTGGCGGAAAAATATTAATGTTGGTTTTCCATATTATTTTAAGGCTGTCGAAATGCATTATTTTGGTGAGGTAGGCATTTTTTAGTTACAGGTTGCTTTACGTCGCACCGACACAGATGGCTCTTATGGCGACGATGGGATAGGAAAGGCTTAGTAATGGGAAGGAAGCGGTCGTGGCCTTAATTAAGGTACAGCCCTAGCATTTTCCAGGTGTGAAAATGGGAAACCACAGAAAACCATCTTCAGGGCTGCCGACAATGGGGTTTGAACCCACTATTTCCCTAATGTAAGCTCACAGCTGCGCGCCCCTAACTGCACGGCCAACTCGCTTGGTGCAGGCTATGTTGCCAGCCTTGGTCGATAAATAGATTATAACTGAGGGGGGGGGGGGGGCGGGAGGAGTCTTCTCCATGAGTAAAAATATTTGAAGTGTTTCCGGGAGTTGTCATTTCTTGAAAGGTGCATTGTGCGTGATTCATACCTGTTTTTATTATTCTTACCTAAACCTGAAATTATGATTGTCTGTGAGGTAAACGCTAAACAATCTGTTCGAGTTGGATCGACTTAAAAAAAAATTTGAACGGTGTGCCCTCCAAAAATAAAAATACTGACAATTGACTGTACCATATTTCAAATATTCACACTCAGCTGGCACCTCAGCAGCTACTGCCTAGGGAACAAATTAAATAAATAATAATAATGATATTTGCTTTACGTCGTACTAATTACTTTTAAGGTTTTTTGAGACGCCGAGGTGCCTGAATTTATTCCCGCAGGAGTCCCATGGCACTACAGCCCTTGAAGGGCCTTGGCCTACCGAGCGACCGCTGCTCGGCCCGAAGGCCTGAAGATTACGAGGTGTCGTGTGGTCAGCACGACGAATCCCCTCGGCCGTTATTCTTGGCTTTCCAGACCGCGGCCGCTATCTCACCGTGAGATAGCTCCTCAATTCTAATCATGTAGGCTGAGTGGACCTCGAACCAGCCCTCAGGTCCAGGTAAAAATCCCTGACCTGGCCGGGAATCGAACCCGGGGCCTCCGGGTAAGCAAGCACGCTACCCCTACACCATGGGGCCGGTCCGAAATTACAATACAATAATTTTGTTCGCGGTTATGGAGCCATGCTCTGCATTCGGGAGATGCGTGGGTTCGAGCCCCACTGTCGGCTGTTCTGAAAATAATTTTCTCTGGTTTCCCATTTCCACAGCGGTTTCCTTCCACCTCCGTACCCTATTTCATTCACCATTATTCATTTCATCTTCATTAGCTCCTAACTTAGGTTGGCATCCGGCCGTAAAAACTTGCCATATACATTCATCTCATGCCGGGCTGAGTGGCTCAGACGGTTGAGGTGCTGGCCTTCTGACCCCAACTTGGCAGGTTCGATTCTGGCTCAGTCCGGTGGTATTTGAAAGTGCTCAAATACGTCAGCCTCGTGTCGGTAGATTTACTGGCACGGGAAAGAACTCCTGCGGGACGAAATTCCGGCACCTCGGCGTCCCTGAAAACCCAAACCCAAAAGTAGTTAGTGGGACGTAAAGCAAATATTATTATTATTATTATTATTATTATTATTATTATTATTATTATTATTATTAATTCATCTCATTTCATCCTCGACCCCGTACACTAAGGGATAGGCATAGTACAGTGGGAAAATTGGTAAATAAGTTAATTTCGCTTTAGGAATCAACTGTGGAAGAATAGGAAGGAAATGGATTCCTCGGAAATGTGATGGATTACGTTCAAGTGGTATACAGTTGTTCGTACGCAAACCTAAATGGAGAGTATCATGGTAAAGCAATATTCTAACCTGTTCGTGCCGAAAACAAAAGTCGCTCTGTAATTATAGGTATTGAATATGAAGAGGCAAGCATTTCTCTTGTCTTTGTAAACTGACTAGTGGAATGTTGATCGATAGCAAGTACCTTACACAAGTTTCTGTTGCGGGCTCTACATGCTAACTTCTTACCTTAGAATATTTTCGTACCGTCTAATGAACCAACTTGATACGGCAATGCGGATGATGTTCAGTAAGCATGTAAGAAGTTGATATTGACATTGTTTTACGAACTAGGATCATGCTATGCAGTTGCTATGCGTGAATCCATCCATGCATACCTTCATTCCCTCTTAATAATAATAATAATAATAATAATAATAATAATAATAATAATAATAATAATAATAACAATAAACCAAACACCATGGCACAACAGCCCCGAAGGGTCATTGCCTACCAAGCGACCGCTGTTCAGACCGAAGGCCTGCAGATTACGAGGTGTCGTGTGGTCAGCACGACGAATCCTCTCGCTGTTATTCTTGGCTTTCTAGACAGGGGTCGCAATCTCACCGTCAGGTAGCTCCTCAATTGTAATCACGTAGGCTGATTGGACCTCGAACCAGCCCTCAGATACAGGTAAAAATCCCTGACCTGGCCGGGAATCGGTGCCGGCACAACATAATAATAATAATAATAATAATAATAATAATAATAATAATAATAATAATAATAATAATTTAATATAATAGGTCTAATAAGTTGTGGCCTCCGCAGAGTCATGGTGAAGGTCTTTTGATTTGACGTCTGATAGACGACCTGCGCGTCCGTAAGAATGGACCCTACCTATGATGAATTAATCTGAAGACGGCACACACACCCAGCCCCCAAACATCGAAATTAACCAAAGAAGGTTAAATTCACCGAACCGGTCGGAAATCGAACCGGGAGCCCCATGGTCCAAAGTTGAGCATGCTAACCATTTAGTCATGGTGAGCTGTATGTATCTGTTTAACCACATACCAGCCCTCTTGCCAATCTTAAATTTCTGGCAGTACCGGGAATCGAACCCAGACCCCGAGGACGGTACTTAGTGGTTAGAGTTACGCTACGGAGACGATAATAATAATAATAATAATAATAATAATAATAATAATAATAATAATAATAATAAGCACTATACGCATCTTAAACACTGATCATACCGGGCGAGTTGGCCGTGCGCGTAGAGGCGCGCGGCTGTGAGCTTGCATCCGGGAGATAGTAAGTTCGAATCCCACTATCGGCAGCCCTGAAAATGGTTTTCCGTGATTTCCCATTTTCACACCAGGCAAATGCTGAGGCTGTACCTTAATTAAGGCCACGGCCGCTTCCTTCCAACTCCTAAGCCTTTCCTATCCCATCATCGCCATAAGACCTATCTGTGTCGGTGCGACGTAAAGCCCCTAGCAAAAAAAAAAAAAAAAACACTGAACATTGGAGGCATATCATTGATTAAAGGTGCAGAAGAGCAAGAAAGAAAAATATTAAAAACCAGCCTGTACAGGGGGAATTTGGATGATAGGGAAATCTCATAACCTGTTACCAACACTGAGAGCAATTCTCAGACACATTTAGGAAAAAACGCTTGAAAGTTTATGGACATATTCTCAGAATGAGTAATCTGAGATTGACCAAAATAATTCTGAACCTTGCCCTATCAATGAAAGTTAAAAAAAAAAAAAAAAAAAAAAAAAAAGCTATTGGTTGTTCGGAGTTAGAAAAGATCTTCAGGAAATACTCATCACAGATGACATTGTGTTAGACAGATCTAAGTTCAGAAAATTAGTCGACAATCACCGCTTTAAACATTATCCAAACACTACCATCAACAAAATCTGGACGGAAGATGACAAGAAAAGCCACAGCGAGAAGATGAAGAGATTTTGGGAGAAGATAAAGGCAAGGACATCAGCTAAATATGTTCACTCGCGCTCCTTAGTTGGGCATTACGAAGAAATAATAATAATAATAATAATAATAATAATAATAATAATGATAATAATAAAATGTCCGCCTCTGTGGTGTAGTGGTTAGCGTGGTTAGCTGCCACCCCCGGAGGTCCGGGTTCGATTCCCGGCTCTGCCACGAAATTTGAAAAGTGGTACGAGGGCTGGAATGGGGTCCACTCAGCCTCGGGAGGTCAACTGAGTAGAGGTGGGTCCGATTCCCACCTCAGCCATCCTGGAAGTGGTTTCCCGTGGTTTCCGTGGTTTCCCATTTCTCCTCCAGGCAAATGCCGGGGTTGTACCTCACTTAAGGCCACGGCCGCTTCCTTCCCTCTACCTTGTCTGTCCCATCCAATCTTCCTACCCCTCCACAAGGCCCCTGCTCAGCATAGCAGGTGAGGCCACCTGGGCGAGGTACTGGTCATTCTCCCCAGTTGTATCCCCGACCCAAAGTCTGAAGCTTCAGGACACTGCCCTTGAGGCGGTAGAGGTGGGATCCCTCGCTGAGTCCGAGGGAAAAGCCAACCCCGGAGGGTAAACAGATTAAGATAGAATAATAATAATAATAATAATAATAATAATAATAATAATAATAAAGTAGGCACAGAAATTCAAATATCTAGGTGAGTGGATTGAGCCTAATATATCTGAAGAGAAAAACCTTCGTGACAAGGATCAACAAGATGGAAATGTCATACGAACTAACTAGAGACCTCTATAATAGACGATCATTGTCCAGCGCCAAGCTCAAACACTACTGTACCGTCATTCACCAATGGCGCTGTACGCAGGAGAATGCTTCGCGGTGGAAAATAAAGATTTGATAGAGAAACTACAACCCAAAGAAGGAGGAAAATATTGGGTCCAGTCAAACAAAATGGTGCGCACAGAAAACGACACAACCAAGAGCTATAATCAATCACTGATGGAAAAGGTAAAGGAAACCATTCTAAACAAGAGAAACGCTTTATATAATCACGTGACACGAATAAGTTCAGGTGGATAGTACAAGGGGATCTTCTTTAGCTTTCGGGATAACAAGATCAAGGGAACCTGGTTCACCGAGGTGGAAAACAATTTACAAGAGGTGGGCATCACACGTGGTGAGATCCTAAAATCCTCTTCGAAAGAAACTTGAAGGGGACCATGGTTTGTAGAAAAATCAAAATGAAAACAGGCTAGTAGTAGAGTGAAGAGAGAAAGTTAGCTAACTAAGACGAATGCTGGAACACTGGGAGAAAACAACTGAAATGACATGGTCCACAGCGGGCCAAATCGAAGTATAATAATAATAATAATAATAATAATAATAATAATAATAATAATAATAATAATAATAATAATAATAATTGTACCGGGCGGTACACCTCTACTCTGTTTATTTAAAAGTTGCGCCAGTTGAAACTCCTCTTCTGGAGGAAGGTTGAACTTTATCTATTCTATTAATTCTCTACTTTCTCAGAAGATGTCACCACGTGGAAAATTTTGAGTTTTTGAACTGTGTCACTTTTGATGTGTTTTTGTTTCGCTTGAAGTAAGAAGTGTGAACTTTCTCTTCTAGAGGACACTACTGAAGAATTACAATAGTGCAACCTAGTGCGAAATCAAAGAACTATTTTGTTGGAGAAATTTTTATTTCAAAAGTTTGTTTCTTGTTAAATTTCTTTCTGTTATTGTTTAAGTTGGCTGTATACCCCTCTTTTTCCCCTTAGTTTGGATCTAGCCAATCCCGAATTTCTTTAATTAATTTTCCACCAATAATGTGTTTCTTTTTCCTCTGGGTAGGGGTTTCTTTTCCCGAACCAATAAAGATTTTGTGGGAGGGTGTTTTATTTCCCCTAACGCCTAGAATCTTCCGCGAGAGGATATAAACTGCTGATTTTGGGGTCTCCGGGCCACTTCTGTTCCATCTTTCTGTGTATTAAGTACATAGCAGGAGGCGGGAAGCGCCTCTTTCCTCGGCAGCGATCTACTACCAGGTAATGGCCTATTAATATCTTCTTTTCTTGCTAGGTCGGCAGTTTAACTCTCGCGGCGGGTTCGAAGCGTTTTCCATCATGTAACCTTTTCATAAAATGTAACTACTCTTTTCTTCTTTTCTGGTAAAGTTACATATTGGGATAGAGAGTGCTAACCCTCTCGAGCTCCCACTCACATTTGTTTTGAGGTGAACTTATTTTCTCAAACTTTTCTTCGTTTATGTAATGTAAAGTGTTCTTCTCTAAGTCACCTCTGTAGTATGGGATTAGCCCTTGCGTTAGTGGCCCAGAGCCAGATTAGGTTTTAAAAGCAAAGTGTATTAGGAGTGCAAGTTCGCCTCCTCTCAAGTTGTATTTTAGAGGTCATGTATTAATCTTTTCCCACCTAATAGACCTCAGTGTGTTGGGTATTTTACCCCTGTGTATATGTCCTTTGAGGACAACTTGAAAGTTGAGTTTGGTGTGGTCTGGGAGAGGCTTAACTTTAAGAGCGAGTGGCTCTTTTCTAAAACTGAGAGTTGTATGCCTCGAGGAGGCTTTGCTGTGTAATTTGGAGCAAGGGCTCCAGGGTTTGAGTGGGGTCTTCTGCCCCTTTTGTTGAAATTGGTATATCGTAAAGTTGAGCTAGTTGCTCAAGAATTGTGTTTTCAGGGCTCGAAGCCCAAATTCTTTAATCCCTGTAATTGTACATTTCAAGTTGTATTTCGGCTACTAAGTACCTGTTCTATTTGTTGTTACCTAATTTTGAAAAGAAAATATAACCTTGTTAAATTTTAAAATTTAATTTCTCTTTAGTAGCTTGAGACCTATTCACCACCCAGCACCTTCTTTCGTGCTTAACTACCACACAAACTCGGTAACAAGTGGTAGCAGAGCGTGGTTGAATGGGTCTCAATTTAGCCCCTTTTGACGGCTAAACATTGCTTTGATTCGAACTCTAACAATTTTCTCAGTTGCTGGAATTTGTTGAGTTTTTCAAAATTGTTCTGTCATCATGCCCGGCCCTCGCGATGTTCTCCTCCTTAACTACTTGCGCAAAGAGGAGTTGATATATGAGTTAACTATCAGAAACGTTCAATCTGGAGGCACGGTTGCAATAGACACTAACAAGCTTAGAGAGTCCCTTGATTTGCCCATTTCCATCCCCAATTTGGGAGAGAAAGAAATTGACGACTCTCTTTCCACGATTGTCGAGAATATTACTGGGCTAGCATCGGTAGTCAGCTTTTTTGATGAAAACGATCCATCTCCTAATCAAATTAAGCGTGTGCAAGGCAGGCTGTATCACTTTGCAAATAGAGTTAATGATCTATTGTCTCTAAAGGTGAATGACGTTCAGAGGAAGCAAGCTAATACGCTCCTTGAAACTATTTCTGAATTGTCTAATAAGGTCACTCAATTGCTAACCGGCGAAGCTCCTCCCAAAACTGATCAACCCGCCACGGTGAATGTAGGTAACGAGGAAGAGCCTCCTCAGGGAGAAGTCAATAGGATAACCGTTGCTGCTCAAACTATCTCTGCCCCATCGAACTACGAATCTGAACGCCGTGCGTCATTGAGTAACATCCGCTCTGAATTAACTTCCTTGCCCTTGAAACCTTTAACGACTATGACACCTGGGTTCAGCAGCTTGCCTCATCCATTGGCAATGTTGCTTAGAGGTATCTCTAAGTTTTCCGTCAACACCACCAGTGACGTAATTTCATTTTTAAGATTTCTAGTGGAATTTCAGGATCATGCCCTTGTGTTTTCTCTTTCCCCATGTCAAATTTTGCAAATTATCTATCCTTATGCTATTGGTGTTCTATCTGACAAGATAGTTAGAGCCATTGCCGAGCAATCTTCTATTGAGGATTTCCATGCCCATTTGCTAGCTAACTTCATCCCGGCTAGGGCCAGGTCCTCCCTTATTCAGAAATACTATTATCGGGTACAGCGCTTGGATGAAAACCTGGCAGACTTCATCCAAGATATTAAGTTTTATACTAGGGTGTTTGCTCTCCACTTCCCTGAGGATCAGATCGTGCAAGCTATTGTTGAAGGGATTTCACCACCCTACAGGTCATATTTGTGTTTCGCGGCGTGCCCGCAAACCTTCTCTGAACTGGAAGCATTAGCCGTCTCTGCGGAAGGAGTTAGGTATGCCGATTCCTTGCGTGTGGCGAAAGAACCCCCGCCTTCCTTTAGTAACACTCGGCCTCCACCTCGCCGACCAGTCAATCCCCGTAAATGTTATGCTTGCGGGTCGCCTGACCATCTGCGGAATAAGTGTCCTCTGATCAAGTCAAGTGGGACAAGGAATGGAGCAGGGTCATCACAAGGCTGTTTTAAGTGTGGGGCCTTCTCACATATCGCCAAGAATTGCCCAAACTCAAATAGCACCCCCTCCTGCTCAACTTCTGGTGCAAATTCCAGCTATGCCAATAATAAAAAGTGACTAGTGGCGTCGGCTGAGCCGACTAATCCATCTTCCCGAGACTCAGCCCCTAGTAAACAGGTTGTAAATGCAGAGAACGACCAGCCTTCAAATTCATCTTTTGAATGCCCTAAAGAGTGTCTTAGGATTGCGGCGGATACCCCCGCACCTGTTCCTTTTCTTAAGATTGAGTTAAATAACGAGCCTATAACAGCTCTCTTAGATTCAGGCAGTGTTTGTTCCATTATTTCGGCTGATTGGTATTCTAAATTGAAATCTGTTTGTAAACTCCCTGACTATGTCTCTTCTCCTGTTCAATACGTTTCGGCTAATTCATCTCCATTAGAAATTCTAGGTTCCTTACTGGTCAAAATTCGTGTTTTTAAGTTTACATGGAAGATCAAATTGTTTGTGGCCAAGCAATTGTCTTGCCCCATTATATTGGGAGCTGACTTTATTTCTCACACTGGTCTTGTGCTCGATCTCCGGTCTAGGTCGTGCACATTCAAATTTGCTTCTAGTTATAAAATCCCACTATTAAAGTGTAATTCTGTATCATGTTCATCTATTTCGCCTACCCAGGATGAGATGTTGTTAGACCTTAGACATCTACCTGAGGAGCAGGCTGATAGTATTCGCAAACTGTGTCAGTCGTTTCCCGAGGTGTTCTCTGATACTCTTGGTGTTACTGACCTTATTGAATACAAAATTGAGGTCACGGATTCAATTCCTGTCCGTTTTCCACCGTATAGGCTATCTCCACCTAAAATGAAGGCTCTGAAGGAAATCATCGATCAGATGTTGAAGGATGGTATTATTAGGCCCTCTAAGTCAGCGTATTCTTCGCCTATTTTTCTAGTCCCGAAACCCCAAGGAGGCTTCAGGCCTGTCATTGATTACAGGGCTCTCAATCGGAAGGTGGTGTTGCAATCTGTGCCCCTTCCCGACCTTCATTCTTGCTTTTCATGGTTTCGTAAGGCCAAGTTCTTCACCATCTTGGACTTGAATCAGGCCTATAATCAAATTCCCCTTGCCGAAGAGTCTAAACATCTTACAGCGTTTGCCACGGACTGGAATTTATATGAATACAACCGCGTGCCTTTCGGGCTCCCCACGGGGGCAGCTGTGCTCACTAGGCTACTAGATAGGGTCTTTTCCGACATCAAATTTGAGTACTTATATCACTACTTGGATGATGTCGTCGTATTTTCCGAGACTTTTGAAGAACATCTAGATCATCTGCGAGAAGTTCTCGATCGCCTTCGTAAGGCTGGGTTAACTGTTAAGTTGTCCAAGGTTGCCTTTGCTAAGCCCTCAATGTCATTCCTAGGGCATATTGTGTCACCCGATGGGGTATCTGTCGATCATTCTAGAACACAGGCCATCCGTGATTTTAAACCTCCCAAGGACATCAAAGGTATCGCCAGGTTCATTGGTATGGTGAATTTCTTCAGGAAGTTTATTCCTAACTTCGCTAATAGAGCGGCGCCCTTAAACCTTCTTCGTAGGAAAGGCATCAAATTCGAGTGGGGACCTTCTCAACAAGCCGCTTTCGAAGATCTTAAATTAGCTCTCTGTAATGCCCCTGTACTTGCTATGCCTGATTTCTCGAAGAAATTCATCGTCCAAACGGACGCGTCGTCGTCAGCTGTAGCTGCAGTCCTTCTTCAAGAGACTGAACTAGGGAGGCGTCCCATCGCCTATGCATCTAGGACTCTATCGGTTCAAGAAGCCAAGTATTCCATCTATGAGCTCGAAGGGTTGGCAGTCTTATTCGCCTTAGAAAAGTTCCGTCTCTATCTGGAACATGTCAAATTCGACCTGGAGACAGATAATCAAGCCTTAAGCTGGGTCTTAGGTAGGCCGCGTCGTACTGGTCGTATAGCCCGTTGGGCCATCCGTATTTCTGCCTTCCAATTTGATGTACGACATATCAGAGGTACCGAAAATGTTGTTGCTGATGGACTCAGCCGTATGTTTCATAACGACGTCGAGACCCACGAACCGGTCGATAGTTCATCACCTTCCGAGTCCATACTATCTGGTGTTAATGCCATCTTAACAGATGCTCCCATGCTTTTTAGGGATATTGAGAAATACCAACGTGAAGATCCGACGCTGGCTCCTATAATGGAAACCCTTTCTTCTGGGGAACATGCTGTCCCTTATGTTCTGAGGAATGGTGTTCTATGTTGCCCTTCGAGGCATGATAAGTTGATGAAAGTTGTTGTTCCAGCGGTTCTTGTACCTATGATCTTCAAATACTATCATGAGACCCCATTGGGGGGGGCATCTTGGAATCTTTAAAACTCGTGAAAAGATTCGTGAAATGTTCATATGGAAAGGTATGGACGGTGAAATTCGAGAACTTGTAAAAGCTTGTAAATCTTGTTTGATCAGTAAACCCACCATGTCCACTAAATTAGGCCTTTTGTCTTCTCATCAAGCGTCGCGCCCCATGGAACGCCTGTATATCGATTATGTGGGACCCTTCCCCCAGTCAAAGGGTAATGCCAACAAGTTCATCTTTGTGTGTGTAGATGGTTTTACAAGATTTTCCTGGTTATTTCCGACTAAGCTGGCTACCGCTCAGTCCACCATTACTTGCCTAAATTCTATTTTTGCTTCTTTTGGTCCGTGCCAATACATTGTATCTGATAATGCTAAAGCTTTTACATCAAATCTGTTTCGTAAATTCTGTTTTGACTTGTCCATCTCTCATGTAACTACATCTGCTTATTACCCTCAACCATCTCTGGCTGAACGGGTTAACCGCAATCTCAGGTCCGCACTTATTGCCTATCATCATGAAGATCATTCTAGGTGGGACACGTCCCTGCATTGGTTAGCTTTTGCTTTGAATTCGGCGGTTCATGAATCTCACAAATTTACTCCAGCTTCTTTGATGTTTAAGTTCGTTCCCAACACGCCGCTCTCTAACCTCTGGTCTCTGAATGACATTCTGCCCGAGACAATAGATCCGGACAACATTAAAGATCTTTGGAAGAAGGCTAAAGCTAATCTTAAAGTGTCTCATGAAAAGGTTAGGGAAAGGTATGATCGTGGACGGAGACCCACCAATTTGAAGGTAGGTGACCAGGTTATGGTCAAAAATTTTGTTCCCGCGGGCAAGCTTGCCCCCAGATTTCATGGGCCTTGTATCATTCTCGATTTTCTTACGCCGGTTACCTTATTGCTAAGTAATCCAGCCACCGAGAGGATATTTAGAGTTCACCTGTCCCAGGTGAAACCGGTGTAATTTCTGTGTTAACTTGCTCCATATTATTTTGAAAGGATATGAAGGTTATATTTTTTTTGAGTTTCACTTTTAAGGCATTCTGCCCCTTCTGTAATATTTTGGTTTTAGATGTAAGCCTTATGTAAAACCTGCCCCGACCCGTTAAACTGCCATCCCGTTCTTGCCACGGCCATTACCACGCTCCCGTCTCCTGCTCCACTCTACACAGTGGCTTAATGAATACCATGAATATCTGCACGCCGCTGGCCCCTCAATCTCTCTACAAGCCTGTACCCTCAAAGAAAATAATTGTCCAACACAATTCTGCCGCCTAGCTTTAATGTTTCAGCGCCCCCGCAGCCGCGCAGCGCCGTGCAGCGACTGGGGAGGGGGATGGGCCCCCTCCTCTCCAGCGAGGACGACATGTGCACGGCGAGCCGGAGCTCACCTCCCGGCCAAGGCTGATGTGCGGCGCACGACCTGCTACATGCCCGCAGCCTGTATCTGTTCACCGCGGGCGCGGCGTACTTCAACACCTCTGCTCCCCTCATAGTGCGGGCGAGCGGTATCTCAGGGTACTTGAGGGGTCCGAGCGGCCTCCGTTGGACGCAAGCTGCAACGGCCGGTCTGGCCATCCGACTCAATCTACATCAACTACATGGACAGTCACCATAAGCAATAATTACATTTGGGAATTTAACAACAATATTTGGTGGACATTGCAAAACTTTTCTTCACCTTTTAAGCATTAAAGGTTTATCTTCAGAAATTCAACTTCTACAAACATAAAAACTTTACTGCACCGGCAACAACAAAATTTTGAAATTGCAACCAACCAAATTACTAAAATCTTATAAATGCTTCCGCAATTAATCTTAATATCAACATCAAAACTTGGACCTTATTTTGGAAACAAAGCTTATGTTCTTCTGTGTTACCCCTTGGAGGAACTTTGGGGGGGGGAGGTCTGTACCGGGCGGTACACCTCTACTCTGTTTATTTAAAAGTTGCGCCAGTTGAAACTCCTCTTCTGGAGGAAGGTTGAACTTTATCTATTCTATTAATTCTCTACTTTCTCAGAAGATGTCACCACGTGGAAAATTTTGAGTTTTTGAACTGTGTCACTTTTGATGTGTTTTTGTTTCGCTTGAAGTAAGAAGTGTGAACTTTCTCTTCTAGAGGACACTACTGAAGAATTACAATAGTGCAACCTAGTGCGAAATCAAAGAACTATTTTGTTGGAGAAATTTTTATTTCAAAAGTTTGTTTCTTGTTAAATTTCTTTCTGTTATTGTTTAAGTTGGCTGTATACCCCTCTTTTTCCCCTTAGTTTGGATCTAGCCAATCCCGAATTTCTTTAATTAATTTTCCACCAATAATGTGTTTCTTTTTCCTCTGGGTAGGGGTTTCTTTTCCCGAACCAATAAAGATTTTGTGGGAGGGTGTTTTATTTCCCCTAACGCCTAGAATCTTCCGCGAGAGGATATAAACTGCTGATTTTGGGGTCTCCGGGCCACTTCTGTTCCATCTTTCTGTGTATTAAGTACATAGCAGGAGGCGGGAAGCGCCTCTTTCCTCGGCAGCGATCTACTACCAGGTAATGGCCTATTAATATCTTCTTTTCTTGCTAGGTCGGCAGTTTAACTCTCGCGGCGGGTTCGAAGCGTTTTCCATCATGTAACCTTTTCATAAAATGTAACTACTCTTTTCTTCTTTTCTGGTAAAGTTACATATTGGGATAGAGAGTGCTAACCCTCTCGAGCTCCCACTCACATTTGTTTTGAGGTGAACTTATTTTCTCAAACTTTTCTTCGTTTATGTAATGTAAAGTGTTCTTCTCTAAGTCACCTCTGTAGTATGGGATTAGCCCTTGCGTTAGTGGCCCAGAGCCAGATTAGGTTTTAAAAGCAAAGTGTATTAGGAGTGCAAGTTCGCCTCCTCTCAAGTTGTATTTTAGAGGTCATGTATTAATCTTTTCCCACCTAATAGACCTCAGTAGGTTGGGTATTTTACCCCTGTGTATATGTCCTTTGAGGACAACTTGAAAGTTGAGTTTGGTGTGGTCTGGGAGAGGCTTAACTTTAAGAGCGAGTGGCTCTTTTCTAAAACTGAGAGTTGTATGCCTCGAGGAGGCTTTGCTGTGTAATTTGGAGCAAGGGCTCCAGGGTTTGAGTGGGGTCTTCTGCCCCTTTTGTTGAAATTGGTATATCGTAAAGTTGAGCTAGTTGCTCAAGAATTGTGTTTTCAGGGCTCGAAGCCCAAATTCTTTAATCCCTGTAATTGTACATTTCAAGTTGTATTTCGGCTACTAAGTACCTGTTCTATTTGTTGTTACCTAATTTTGAAAAGAAAATATAACCTTGTTAAATTTTAAAATTTAATTTCTCTTTAGTAGCTTGAGACCTATTCACCACCCAGCACCTTCTTTCGTGCTTAACTACCACAAAAACTCGGTAACAATAATAATAATAATAATAATAATAATATTCTCATACATTATAATAGACGGATGGACTGGAGTTTGGTGGATCTGAAGATATTTGAAGTGGACGTTCTTATTGGCTCAACCTGTGTGTTAACATATTTCACCTGTTCCTTTCTTCGGTGCTTATTTGTATAATACCAATTACTAGTAGTTGTATTAGAACCAATAAAATGTAACAAGCGAGTGGGTTAGCTCCGTGAGTTCGAATCCCACCAGCGGCAGCCCTGGAGAACGTTCTCCAGGGTTGTCCATTTTATTTTATTTTTGCTAGTTGCTTTACGTCGCACCGACACAGATAGGTCTTATGGCGACGATGGGACAGGAAATGGCTAGGAGTGGGAAGGAAGCGGCCGTGGTCTTAATTAAGGTACAGCCCCAGCATTTGCCTGGTGTGAAAATGGGAAACCACGGAAAACCATTTCCGGGCTGCCGACAATGGGGTTCGAACCAACTATCTCCCGAATACTGGATACTTGCCGCATTGTCCATTTTTACACCAGGCAAATGCTGGGGCTGTACCTTAATTAAGACCACGAAAGCTTCTGTACCAACTAGAGGCCTGCGTAAACTGGTTTAGACACTATTCGATTTCAACTGGTCAGCCAACATACTGCGATGGCTGCGGCCTTTTCGAGCAAACATTTTATAGCGGACGGATCTTGTCCCTAAGCATACCCTCGCTTAAGAAACAACACCGCGTAGCTGACAGAACAGAGCCAAATGCAGGGCCATTTTTATTTTATTATTTGATTTAAACCGTTCACCCTCCAGGGTTGGTTTTTGCCTCAGATTCAGGGAGGGATCCCATCTCTTCCGCCTCAAAGGCAGTGTCCTGGAGCGTGAGACTTCAGGTCTGGAGGATACACCTGCGGTAGAGGACCAGTAGTTCGCCCCGGTGGTCTCACCTGCTATGCTGAACAGGGGCCGCGTGAGGGATGGGAAGATCTGAAGACATAGACAAGGAAGAGCGGATGAAACTGCGTTGCCGTAAGTTAGATACCATCCCAGCGTTTGCCTGGATAAGAAGTGGAGAAACCACGGATACACGTGGATGGCTGAGGTGGGAATCGAAGTCGCCTCTACTCAGTTGTCCTCCCGAGGCTGAATGAATCCCGTTCTAGTCCTCGTACCAATTTCCAAATGTCGTGGCAGAGCCAGGAATCGAGCCCGGATCTCCGGGGGTGGTAGTTAATCACACTAACCACGATACCTCAGAGGCGGGCTGCAGGGCCAGTTTTACGGCCTTTTATGATTCTTTCCTTCTAGTGTGAAATTATATTATTATATTATTCATAAGTGGCGATATAGATTGTGTTCTTAGGAATTTGTCATTTCTAACTCGTTACTTTAAGATGAATCATCTAACCGGGGGGATCTATCCTTCCTCGAAATGTTTAAATAATGCACTTCTTGTATTCTCTCTGAGTTAAAGGAAATGTATTAATTAATGGCTAGTGTACAATTATTGAGAGAAACTTATTTTCTCACTTTCATTGTGATGTATTGTTTAATCTCTTTCTATTTTACTTTTATTCTTTGAATTTATTGTCTTTTGTTTGTTGAGCATTACTTTCTTTCTTCATTGTATGATCTCCAAATCTTTTATTTATAACACAGTAGTATATTACTTTTATTATCCTGTAATTTACGTGATTAAGTGTAAGAGAGGGCCACAAGCCCTCATTCTGCTTCTGAAAAAGACACGAATAAATAAATAAATAAATAAATAAATAAATAAATAAATAAATAAATAAATAAATAAATAAATAAATAAATAAATAAATAAATAAATAAAATATAAATTAAAGCAGACGAAATCACCATACCGTATGACTATTTTGTTGTTGTCGTTATTGTTAATGTTGTTGTTGTTGTTGTTGTTGTTGTTGTTGGTGGTGGTGGTGGTGGTGGTGGTGGTGGTGGTGGTGGCATCTGGAAGTATCTGAAGGAACAGATTTGACACACACAGAAAGGACCGATCATAAACAGACTCGACTTGATTTTTCATATTCGGCTGTAGTATACAAAACTGCTTGACATAAGTGTTTGGCGGTTTGCCTGTATAGCTGGGCGTCAGGCTATTTCTTTTAACTTACGGTCTTCATACTCGGTCATACAGGGCTCTAATACCTACCCATCCTATCCTATCGTCCCCGAAAACCTATCTGAGTTAGTGCAAATTTAAACCACTAGCATCGAGCGAGTAGGTTACGCGGTTTGAGGCTTGTAGCTGTTAGCTTTCTTTCGGGAGAGAGTAGGTTCGAATTCAATATTGCATAGCCGAGTATGAAGATCACTTACACCTTTATAATTGCAGTCTTTATTAAATGCTCTTGTATTTGACTGACAGAACTTTGAGGAGGAAATGGCCCAACAACTAATACTATGTTAATCTGGAGTGAAATGTTTTTTTTTTTTAAATATTACAAGCCAATGGATAATGGCCATTTGGTGTTGTGTGCACTTATTGTTAGTTTGAAGCCAAGACTTGAATTGGAATAGGGTATAAATCATCCACTTCTACCGAGCAAGTGGTTGTGCGGTTTGAGTCGCGAAGCTGTGAGCTTACATTCGGGAGATAGTGGGTTCGAACCACACTGCCGGCAGCCCTGAAAATGGCTTTCCGTGGATTCCTATTTTCACACCAGGCAAATACTGGAGCTGTAAGTTAATTAAGGCCACGGTCGCTTCCTTCCCACTCAGATCCCATCGTCACTATAAGACCCATCTGTGTCGCTGCGACGTAAAGTAAATTGTAAAAATAAAAGACTTTCTTCTCAGTGGAAGCATTGTTCCTTGTGTTTTGATTTGGGGTGTGCTGAGTGGCATTGTCACTAACTTCTGCAGGAGCGTAACATTAGGGCCTGCAGGGCCTGTAAAGCAGGCGGGCGTGGGTCTTTAAGAGGCCCCGCAGACCCCAGCAAAATATATATACCGGGTGCTTCACCAGCCCCTCATATTTTTGGAGGTAGGTAACCCAACTAACGCGTACATCATATTCATGCGAAAACAGTAGTACCGGCTCCTTTATGGCCTTAGTACAACCATACCGTTCACACAATGCTCGCGAATGTGGTAGAAATCATTAGCGGCAGTGTTATTTCTATTATTAAAACTATAATGAATGTAGCTAAGGTGGCTAAATCACGCATGGCTGTTATTGTACCTGCCAAGCCGCCTGGTAGCTGGTTCGATTCACGGGCTGGTTCGCCTTTTTTTTCGATTAACGCCGTTTACAGTGGCTGTAATATGGCCACATGTTCCGAAGAAATAATTTTTATTTGGTTCTGAAAAGAACCATTTTATCCGATGTACGTAGCCAGGTTGAACTACGACATGATGGTCTGTAGGTAGGAAATAGGGTACCCTGCATATTCAGAGTAACAAGTGTTCGAAATGTTGAGCACCTTGTTTTATTCATATTTCAATACGGCGTTTTAAAGACCTGCTTGCATGTTGTAACATTTCAAGTGTAACAGGTTAGCATGCCTCGGTGATCAGTTGCCGAATGTGACCAGGATCTTCAGGCTGCTGTGCATACACTATCTGCTTTAAGTGACCCATAGGAAGTAGTCAAGTGGCGTTAGATCGGGTGATCTGGTGGGCCAGTGAACTGATCCGTCCCTTCCTATCCATTTATTTGGATATGAAACTTGAAGATGGTTCCGGACGATTACCGATCCGTGAGTTGGAGCCCCGTCCTGATGAAACCACATTCGTAATCGCTCGGGCAGTGCCAACTATGGGGGGTTCCTTTTGAAACAAAATGAAGGTAGCGTGCGCCTATTAGATGTCCGTCGATGAAATATTGTACGATGATAGTCGCCCTAGATCCCACACCAGACATTTACTCCCCACTGAACTTGAATTGGGCCCTGTCTTACCCAATGGGATTCTCCGCGCTCCAATAGTGCATATTGTGCCGATTCACGCCGCTATTGTTGTGAAATCGTGATTCGTCTGCAAACAGGACTCTTGACAAAAAGGGTGCATTATTGGTCACTCTGCGTAATGCCCCTTGACAAAATGTGACTCTTTTCTTTTCTAGTTGCTTTACGTCGCACCGACACAGATAGGTCTTATGGCGACTATGGGACAGGAAAGGGCTAGGAGTGGGAAGGAAGCGGCCGTGACCGTAATTAAGGTACAACCCCAGCATTTGCCTGGTATGAAAATGGGAAACCACGAAAAACCATCTTCAGGGCTGCCGATAGTGGGGTTCGAACCTATTATCTCCCGAATACTGGATACTGGCCGCACTTGAGCGACTGCAGCTATCGAGCTCGGTAAATGTGACTCTAGCATCGAAATCACGTCCGTTGGTGCCTGCTGGTGTAACTGCATATTGTATTGCTGAGTGATGACCGGCTGACGTTAATATGTTGTGCAAGTGTCCGAGTACTAATATGAGGGTTATTATGAACAGCGTCCAAAACAGCCCCATTCATTTGGATCAGACGTTATAGGAGCATCTCTAACGGAAGTTACCCTTCCAAGTGACCCAGTTGACCGCAGTCGTCGTTCAAGGTTTCGGAACGTATCAGTAGTCTGTAGTCTTCCATCAGGAAAACGCTCGTTATAGGGACGTTGCGAATGAACTGCGTTCTGAATTTTTTCCCCATAAATGAGCAACATATCAACGTACTCGTCACTGGAATGCATCGTGAGTGAATGAATACGTGCTGTGATGTGACCTTCTAAGTGTGCATAAACATTGTGTGTCCGTTAAAACGGCGGGGCACGTTCTCTCGGTAAAAAAATGCATACATTTGGAATCGAACCACTGCATTACCGCTATTCAGACACCTTGTCTCACTGGCCCTTAAGTGACTCAGCCAAAAATACATCATAGAAGAGGCTCGCTAAAGGATTATTACTTAAGTATGGCCGTTCGACATCGAAAGTCAATATCCTTGTCAAAGTCTGCAATAATGCTTTACAGCGTTCATTTAACTTTTTACCATTACGGAGCACGTGGCATACATATTAATTCGACCATACTTTCTCCATAGATCAGCAACAACTCAACGTACTCTTCATAGGAATACACTGTGAGGAAATGAATACGTGCTGTGATATGACCTCGTAGATGTGGATCATTATTTGTGCGCGTTGGACTCGGTAGGTCGTGGATTCGAATCCCATGAAAATGGTTTTCCTCGGTTTTCCATTTTCACCACCAAGCAAATGCCGGGATAGTACCTTAGTAAAAGACCAAGGCCGATTTCCTTCCCAATCTTTCCCCCACCCATCCTTAAGGAAAAGACGCCAAATCGGAGCGCATCCCTCAAAACCAATAGGAAAAATGTATTATTATTGTATCCTCATCCGCCTCTGTGGTGTAGTGGTTAGTGTGATTAGCTGCCAGCCCCGGAGGCCCGGGTTCGATTCCCGGCTCTGCCACGAAATTTGAAAAGTGGTACGAGGGCTGGAACGGGGTCTACTCAGCCTCCGGTGGTCAACTGAGTAGAGGTGGATTCGATTCCCACCTCAGCCATCTTGGAGGTGGTTTTCCGTGGTTTCCCACTTCTCCTCCAGGCAAATGCCGGGATGATACCTAACTTAAGGCCACGGCCGCTTCCTTCCCTCTTCCTTGTCAATCCCTTCCAATCTTCCCATCCCCCCGCAAGGCCCCTGTTCAGCATAGCAGGTGAGGCCGCCTGGGCGAGGTACTGGTCATCCTCCCCAGTTGTATCCCCAACCCAGAGTCTGAAGCTCCAAGACACTGCCCTTGAAGCGGTAGAGGCGGGATCCCTCGCTGAGTCCGAGGGAAAGACTGACCCTGGAGGGTAAACAGATAAAGAAGAAAAAGTATCCCCGCTTAAAATGGAGCACCACCGAGCTCGATAGCTGCATTCTAACTAAGGTAGAAGTAAGAAGGACATACAATGTAGACTATCACAAGCAAGGAAGGCCGTTCTTAAGAAAATAAACTTGCTCACTTCGAACATTGATATACTGTGGGAATTAGAAAGACGTTTGATTTTTGAATGTGATGCATGGACGATAACTATCTCAAAAAGAAAGAGAATCGATACTTTTGAAATGTGGTGTTAGAAGTGAGATGGTTAGATCGAATCACGAATGAAGAGATACTGAATCGAATTGATGGGAGGAGAACGATCTTGCAAATTTTGACGAGAAAGAGAGATAGAATAAAGGACACATCTTTCGACACTCACGACTTTTTCAGTTTTTTTAGAGGCGTGTAGGTGGTAATAGTGGCAGGAGTAGACCAAGGTATGAATATGACAAGCAGATGTAAGATGTAGTAGTTACATGAAAAATAACAGGTTATCACAGGACAGGGTGGAATGCAGGGCTGCATCAAACCAGACTATGCACTGATGACCCAAACAATAACAATAACAACAACATCGTTAAAGACTTTTTTATGATTGACTTAGATCACTTGTCTAATAAAGAATAGTCCCTTTTTGGGCTATTCACTTATGAACTATGCAGGTGTAATCCACTACCTGTTTTCCAGAGTCCTGTTTAATTTACAGTACTGATATGATTAAAGTGCGATTTTTCGTGTGAACATTTACATGTACACTAACCAAATTAGACTTCTTTCGTGATGAACTCCCTTGATGCTCTGTTAAGTTATAAATAGTTTATTTCATTTGACCTGTGCTCGATGATGCAGCACGTAGACGGTCGAAACACCTGCAGAGGAGTGTGTTCATCTTATGGGTCAGGCTGTGCAGATCCCACCCAAACACTAGACAACATCACGCTATGTGCTCGCTCGCATTCTTGGCACGAGTGCCCGAAATGGCCACATTCCTTCTTATTCCTTGCTGCCAAGTGCGGGTTAGTCTGTAGTGGACGACAGCAATCACACCGCTCTTCTGTCATTCAACTTTGGTACAAAATAAATGCTCCCAGAGATTCCCCTCCTGCGGAAGACTGCTTTTGCTCATTAAGATCGATCCTTCTGCATCATCTTCGGGTCTGACGGACATATACACTTGCTACACTAAAACCTGTCTTCAGCGGAACCTTTATGAACCGGAAAGCTGTCCATTCCCGGTCCCGTGAATTATGGTTTAATATTCATGTAAGTTTACCTGTATTTTGCGGAACCTGTCTGACGCGGAGACGGAAGGAAATTTTGCGACCATAGCGGAAAAAAATATGTAAATTTCCTTCCTAACACTTTTCAGTACATGTGTATTCCAAATGGATCTAAGATGGCCGAAATACTGATTACTACAGCAAACTCTCGAACAGTGCAATTATGGCAGGGTCAATGCAGAAGATTACATGGCCATTGATCTAGAAGTTGAGATAGGGGCGGCGTTAGAAAACATTGAAGACTTCGTCACCCATCACCTCCAAGGAAAGGAGCAGAAATTGATGGCGATGAAGACGAGAACGAATACGATGAAGAATGTGATTTATATAACATTAAGTTCTACCGACATGCTTTATCAGCCGTAAAGAACATTCAATCTCTCACTAAAGAAAACTGACGAAGAATAGTTCAACATTATTAGATTTGCCCGTATTTTAATTAAGAACCTTGCTACCATGCATATTGTGTCTAGCGTACACTTTTGAATTCTTCTTCCTCTTTATCTGTTTACCCTCCAGAGTCGGTTTTCCTTAGAACTCAGCGAGGGATCCCACCTCTACCTCCTCAAGGCCAGTGTCCTGGAGCTTCAGACTCTGGGTCGGGGGATACAACTGGGGAGGATGACCAGTACCTCGCCCAGGCTGCCTCACCTGATATGCTGATCAGGGGCCTTGCGGGGGGATGGAAAGATTGGAAGAGATAGACAAGGAAGAGGGAAGGTATCGGCCGTAGCCTTAAGTTAGGTACCATCCCGGCATTTGCTTGGAGGAGAAGTGGAAAACCACGGAAAACCACTTTCGGGTGGCTGAGGTAGGAATCGAACCCACCTCTACTCATTTGACCTCCCGAGGCTGAGTGGACCCTGTCCCAGCCCTCGTACCACTTTTCAAGTTTCATGGCAGAGCTGGGAATCGAACCTGGGCCTCCGGAGGTGGCAGCTAATCACATTAACCACTACACCACAGAGGCGGACCTTTTGAATTACTGGAAGAAGTAAATGGCAGTACTGTGCGACATTACTGTTGGTTTTATTCCTGTAAAACTTGCACTCTGTATCAAATAAGTGTATGTACTGTACTACTGTGCACTGTTGGGAGGTGAATTGAAATGAAATCTCGTATGGCTTTTAGTGCCGGCAATGTCCGAGGACAAGTACGGCTCGCCAGTTGCAGGGCTTTTTATTTGACGCTCGTAGGCGACCTACGCGTCGTGAAGAGGATGGAATGATGATGAAGACGACACATACACCCGGCCCCGGTGCTAGCGGAATTAACCAATCATGGTGAAAATTCCCGACCCTGCCGGGAATCGAACCCGGGACTCCTGTGACCAAAGGCCAGCATGCTAACCATTTAGCCATGGATGTATGGAGGAAGCAAGAATAGATTCGTGTTAAAGATGATGAACTAATGTATACGCATGTTCATAAAAACCAGAACACCTTGAAGATTAGATATAGGAAGTTCATATTCACAGGATATATGCATTATGTTCTGAAAAAATGATTAACATTTGAAACATGTCAGGTTCAAGGTCCACATCGATATCTCGGCGCACTACCATCGACTGGTAAAATGTGTCTTCGGCTCTCGTTGTCGCTATAAACCGAAGGTAATGGATCAGTGTGACTTTAGCAGACATGCAGGATGCCTCGCAGACGTATGAGAGAACAGTACCGTCAAATGAGTGAGTTTGAAAGAAGGCGAGTTGTTGGTATGGGAGAACGTGATGTATTCATCCGGGAAATTGCTGCTCGTGTGGGACGAAATATGTCGGCAGTGCAACGGGTGTGTACAGAATGGTTCACAGAAGGCCGTATAGCATGACTAGATGGGTCTGGTCGCACCACCCGAAACCCCCTCCCCCCCCCCCCCAAGAAGATCGACACCTCATCCGAATGGCATTGCAGGACAGATCTGCGTCCTGCTCGGCTCTGGCGGAGCAGTGGAACAGTGTGACACATCGTACTCTATAGGGAGAGACAGTCCATCGCCGTTTATTACGGTCCGGGTTACCGGCGCGTCGTCCACTTCTCCGCCTACCTTTGACTAATGTGCTTAAACATGCTAGACTGCAATGATGTATGGAACGACGTCACTGGGGACAGGAACGGCAGCAGATATAGTTTTCGGGCGAATCCAGGTTCTGTTTGTATAAAATCATGGCCGCCTTTTGGTTTGGCGCAGACAGGGGAAGAGGCATCACGGTGACTGCATTCTCACAAGACATACCGCGCCAACTCAAGGCCTTATGGTGTGGGGTGCTACTGGATACAACCACAAATCACAGGTGGTGCGTGTCCAGGGCACTGTGATCAGTTTGACCTATGTGAATGATATCTTGCGATCCGTAGCCATGGCCTTTCTGTACGACACCCCAGACGCCATATTGCGCGACCACATGTTGCTGCACGAACACGTGCCTTCTTGTTGTCACAGGATGTCAGACTGTTGCCCTGGCCGGCCCGATCACCGAACTTGTCGCCAATCGAAAATGTGTGGGATGTGGTGAAACGACGGGTGTGGTGCTGTGAACCAGTGCCAACCACCAAAGATGAACTGTGGAACCAGGTGAATGTAGCATTAATGGCTATACCCCAGGACGCCATTCGCACCTTATACATGTCGATGCCATCACGCATAGAACAAGTTATCAGTGTCCATGGAGGACCGAGTGCCTACTAAGGCAACAGGACACATGCTGAACCTAGGTGCCTGAAATGTTAAGTATTTCTGCAGAACATACTAATGAACATGTCCTGTGAATATGAACTTCCTATCTCTAGTCTTTCAAGGTGTTCTGCTTTTTTATGAACATGAGTGTATATAAGTGAGTGATTAGAGCCATTATTATATCTACTACCGCACAAAATCATACAGTATAAATATACTGCAGGATTTTCTAAGGGAGGTATGCACTTAGATTTTTTAACCACCTTCGTGAACCGGATTCCTGTATACAGCGGAAAAATATTCCGCTCCCTTTGGTTCCCGATGAGGTCAGGTTTTACTGTATTTGAGAAATCTATCTGAAAGCCCAGACGGTAGACTGCTGTCGCTCTGAACCCCGGCTCATTTCTACGGCATTTGAAGGCACTCAAGTATACCGACCTTTTGTCGGTAGATTTGCCGGCACGTAAAAGAACTCTTACTATACAAATTTCCATTACCTCGGCGTCTACGAAAATCGTGAAGATAGTTAATGGGACCTAAATCCCATAACAAAGATCTTTCTTTAAATCGTGATGGCCAGCTTGAGAAACATGACTGAACTTATTTACCTTTCTTCCCTATTCAAAATCTATTGATATCTTCTTTCTTAATCAGTTTACCCTCCAGGCTTGGTTTTCCCCTCGGACTCAGCGAAGGATCCCACCTCAACCGCCTCAAGGGTAGTGTCCTGGAGCGTGAGACATTGGGTCGGGGGATACAACTGGGGAAGGTGACCACTACCTCGCCCAGGTGGCCTCACCTGCTATGCTGAACAGGGGCCTTGCGGGGGGATGGGAAGAGTGGAAGGGATAGATAAGGAAGAGGGAAGGAAGCGGCCGTAGCCTTAAGTTAGGTACCATCCCGGCATTTGCCTGGAGAAGTGAGAAACCACGGAAAACCACTTCCAGGATGGCTGAGGTGGGAATCGAACCCACCTCTACTCAGTTGACCTCTCGAGGCTGAGTGGACCCCGTTCCAGCCCTCGTACCACTTCTCAAATTTCGTATCAGAGCCGGAAATCGAACCCGTGCCTCCGGGGGTGGCAGCTAATCACACCAACCACTACACCACAGAGGTGGACCACATGACTTCTGCAATGATAAATATGGCGTCTATGTGTATGGGGCCGCCTCTGTGGTGTAGTGGTTAGTGTGATTAGCTGTCACTCCCGGAGGGCCAGGTTCGATTCCTGGCTCTGCCAAGAAATTTGAAAAGTGGTACGAGGGCTGGAACAGGGTCAACTGAGTAGAGATGGGTTCGATTCCCACCTCAGCCATTCTGGAACTGGTTTTCCGTGGTTTCCCACTTCTCCAGGCAAATGCCGGGATGGTACCTAACTTCAGGCCACGGCCGCTTCCTTCCCTCTTCCAATCTTCCCATCCCCCACCAAGGCAACTGTTCAGCATAGCAGGTGAGGCCGCCTGGGCGATGTACTGGTCATCCTCCCCAGTTTTATCCCCCGACCCAGAGTCTGAAGCTCCTGAACACTGCCCTTGAGGCGGTAGAGGTGAGGTCCCTCGCTGAGTCCGAGGGAGAAACTGACCCTGAAGGGTAAACAGATAAAGAAGAATTATGTGTATGGTATGAATGGTTTAGAAGACAGATATATACAATTCATTTGGGTGAATGAGGCAGAGGATTCGGAAAGGAGAAGGGAATTTATGCTAGAAATGTGATGAAGTTCTACTTCAGAATGTATGTTACCCCTTAGTTCCGTTCCCTGATACGGGGTCGAGGATGAGGTGAGATTTATATGATATGTTTTATGGCTGGATGCCCTTCCTGATGCCATGAGCTAATGAACATGAAATTAATGTTGGTAAAATATATTATGTAAGGAGGTGAAATGAATCGGCTGTAGCCTATGAATAGGAAATGTCGCGGCATTTGTCTGGAAGGGAAAAGGGGAAAACTATTGAAAGCCATTGTCAGGAGAGCCAAGGGTGGAGCTCGAACCTACTCGTCTCCCGAATGCAAAGCTTGACTCCAAAGACGTAGCGCGTTATCTCGCGCGGTCACACCGATTGTTAGCAAGCTCTATTTCAGAAAAAATAAAAATATGTAGAAAGTCAATTTCATGGAAAACATGTCTGATTGTGGGTGGCGGTGAAGCAGGAATCTAATGTGGAAATGGAATAGAAAATATCGATCGAAGAAGGGATATTCTTCAGGAAGTGATGTAATACATGGTAGTTACATTACTTCACACAAGTATTGCACAAAGACATCACAATCGTCTGTTAGGAACGTGAGGCAATACAGTGCGACTTCTGTTGATTAGTAACAATTTCGAGGGGAGGGGAAATTTTGAAGCACGTAGTTTGTTTCCAGCAAGGTGTTTACGTATTTTAACAAGCTAACTAAACATCTATTTTGAAACATATGTAGCAGACTAAGGAAACATCAGTTGTTCTGAATCCAGATCTAAGACGTAGGTAGTACGTTGAAATACGCATATCTTCATTATTACCGTCCAGTCTCTTAGGACCTTTGGATTAACTATGGGCCTAATTATCATTTTCTTCGTCTCCCTTAGCTTCCCTTATCCTCGATAGTCTGCCCTAGATAACCTATCCTCCTTCGTCCTTCGAAGCCTATTTATACGCGCTTTTTCATCCATCGAGTTCATTCCTAACTTAGTCCTTATCTTTTCATTCCGAGTGACCTGCTATTGTTTGTACCAGCAATCATTCTCGCTACTTTTGCGCCTGTTACTTCCAACTTTTCTTTCTTTCTTAATCCGTTTACCCTCCAGGGTTGGTTTTTCCCTCGGACTCAATTACGGATCCCACCTCTACCGCCTCAAGGGCAGTGTCCTGGAGCGTGAGACTTTGGATCGTGGATACAACAGGGCTGAAGAACCAGTACATCGCCCAGGCGGCCTCACTCTCGGCAGGCCTGAAGGTGGTTTTCCGTGGTTTTCCATTTTCACACCAGGCAAATGCTGGGGCTGTACCTTAATTAAGGCCACGGTCCCTTCCTTCCAACTCCTAGGCCTTTCCTATCCCGTCGTTGCCATAATACCTATCTGTGTCAGTGCAACGTAAAAGCCACTAGCCACTTCTGACTCACCAGGTACTGTTAGAGAGACTGAAGGGCTTCATGCAAGTGTCACTCCCTGCAAACGTCTTTCCGTGCAAATGTCCCTCCGTGCAAGTGTTCAAACCCCAAATTAGGTACCGTCCCGGCATTTGCCTGGAGGAGAAATGGGAAACCACGGGAAAACCACTTCAAGGATGACTGAGGTGGCAATCGAACATCCTCTACTCAGTTGACTTTCCGAGGCTGAGTGGACCCTGTTTCAGTCCTCGTACCACGTTCCAAATTTTGTGGCAGAGCCGGGAATCGAACCCGGGTCTTCGGGGGTGGCAGGTAATCACAATAACCACTACACCACAGAGTAGGACTACTTCCAACTTATGGATAAAATATCCTGAGTTCGTTCAGATTTTACTCCTGTACAGCAAAATAGGTCTGAAAACAGACCGATGTAGGCGTAAATATAAATTCGTCCAAGAATTACAGTAATTTCTTTCTTACAGAATACCGGTGATGGCAACTGCGAGCTCACTGCATATTGCCTTGTTACACAATTTTACTTACTATACTGCCATCCTGGTAGAAAACCAATCGTAAATAGTTAAAGGGTCCTCCTGTTCCATCTTTATATTTCCTACCTGATATTCAGTCCATCTAAAGTAGGCTTCTTCGCAACTGATGGCAGGTGAGCGAAACATAGCACGCTAACAGGGGCGTAGGCAAGAATGGAGGGGGCTTACTGGAGTAAAATGAAATGGCGAATGGCTCTTAGTGCCGGGAGTGTCCGAGGACATGTTCGGTTCGCCATGTGCAGGTCTTTTGATTTGACTCCCGTAGGCGACCTGCGCGTCGTGATGAGGATGAAATGATGATGAAGACCACACATACACCCAGCCCCCGTGCCAACGAAATTAACCAATGATGGTTAAAATTCCCGACCCTGCCGGGAATCGAACCCGGAACAAAAGGCTAGCAAGTTAACCATTTAACTACGGAACCGGACTTACTGGGGTTAGGAACCCCCGATGGAATTTTTACGAAAAAAAAAAAACTGACAATAAACAAGTGAAAGTCGATTCAGAGGATTGGCACTTTTGAATATTCACAAAAACAAAATTGTAAAATCAGCCGATCTCTTGAATCTACTCTCTAAGAAGCCTCGAAAGTTGGAATTTAGATTGTAATCTGAACATACCATTCGCCGTAAAACTATTAACTTTCATCATATTGTTTTTGTTCTGTATTTTGATGTCAGTCCGCCTCTGTGGTGTAGTGGTTAGCGTGATTAGCTGCCACCCCCGGAGGCCCGGGTTCGATTCCCGGCTCTGCCACGAAATTTGAAAAGTGGTACGAGGGCTGGAACGGGGTCTACTCAGCCTCGGGAGGTCAACTGAGTGGAGGTGGGTTCGATTCCCACCTCAGCCATCCTGGAAGTGGTTTTCCGTGGTTTCCCACTTCTCCTCCAGGCGAATGCCGGGATGGTACCTAACTTAAGGCCACGGCCGCTTCCTTCCCTCTTCCTTGCCTATCCCTTCCAATCTTCCCATCCCTCCACAAGGCCCCTGTTCAGCATAGCAGGTGAGGCCGCCTGGGCGAGGTACTGGTCATACTCCCCAGTTGTATCCACCGACCAAGAGTCTGAAGCTCCAGGACACTGCCCTTGAGGCGGTAGAGGTGGGATCCCTCGCTAAGTCCGAGGGAAAAGCCGAACCTGGAGGGTAAACAGATGATGATGATGATGATGATTTTGATGTCAGATTTTGTAATCTGAATATCAACATAATTTACTTGTATCAGTGTACTTATAATGACACTCACGCATGCGCACACCACACACGCACAAGCACCTTCATTATGTTCTATGATCATTTTGAAGCTATAACCCCTCCATCGGTCGATCCTGGCTACGCTACTGCACGCCAACGAAACATCAATATTGTTCCGAATCCAGTCTTCAGATGTAGGTCGCAAATAAAATATAAACTGTTCCGATTCCATCCTTCAGACGTATCGAAACATGAATTGTTCTAAATTCAGTCTTCATATGTAGCATGCTACCGAGATATCAATTGTTTTGAATCTAGTCTTCAGACGCAGCACGCCGCGTCATGTTTCATCATAACCGAAGGAAGGGGGTCAGTAAGCCGTAAGAGCTTGTTTAGCAGTGCTGCAGGAACTTAGTGGAGTGACTCGGTGAAAACGGGCATTGCTCGCCTAAAAGTTTCGGGTAGCTCAAGAAATTGGCAACAGTCGATTAGAATTTTGGAGTTGTCATCTGTGAACATGTACAGTGAGTATTTTCTAAAAGTTGACAACTATAGGCCTACAGTAATTCAATAATTACAATTGATGAATATTGATGAATACCATGTTGGTTCCGTATTGACATATAATGAAAATAATTATTCCTTTATATGGAATATTATTTATTTTCCACCATTCAATACTTAAAAAGAGCCTCCGTGGCTCAGACGGCAGCGCGTCGGCCTCTCACCGCTGGATACCGTGGTTCAAATCCCGGTGACTCCATGTGAGATTTGTGCTGGACAAAGCGGAGGCGGGACAGGTTTTTCTCCGGGTACTCCGGTTTTCCCTGTCATCTTTCATTCCAGCAACACTCTCCATTATCATTTCATAGCATTTATCACTCATTAATAAATCACCTTGGGAGTGGCGACCCCATTGTAATAACAGCCTATATATGTTTCATTCATTACATCCCTGACCCGGTCAATGACTGGAAAACAGGTTGTAGGTTTTCATTTTTTCAATACTTAAAAACATATAGTTGAACATGTTTCGATATAATTGACCATCTTCAGGTATTAATTAGCATATGCCTATTTAATAAATTGTTCTGTTGCTATTCTTTCTTTCTTTCTTTCTTTCTTTCTTTCTTTCTTAATCCGTTTACCCTCAGGGTTGGGTTTTCCCTTGGACTCAGCGAGAGATCCCTCCTCTACCACCTCAAGGTCAGTGTCCTGGAACGGGAGACTTTGATCCGGGGGGGGGGGGGAGTAACTGGGTAGGATTACCAGTACCTCGCCCATGCGGCCTCACCTGCTATGCTGAACAGGGGCCTTGTGGAGGGATGGGAAGATTGGAAGGGATAGGCAAGGAAGAGGGAAGGAAGCGGCCGTGGCCTTAAGTTAGGTACCATCCCGGCATTCGCCTGGAGGAGAAGTGGAAAACCACAGAAAACCACTTCCAGGATGGCTCAGGTGGGAATCGAATCCACCCCTCTTCAGTTGTCCTCCCGAGGCTGAGTGGACCCCGTTCCATCCCTCGTACCACTTCACAAATTTCGAAGCAGAGCCGGAAATCGAACCCGGGCCTCCGGAGGTGGCAGCTAATCAAACTGACCACTACACCACAGAGACAGACGTTGTGTTGTTATGGAAACATATATAAAGATTCTGAGTGTTTTTATCATAATTACCCATTTTTCTTTTGCAAGCTGCTTTACGTCGCACAGACACAGATAGGTCTTAATGGCGACAATGGGATAGGAAAGGGCTAGGAGTTGGAAGTGGCCGTCGCCTTAATTAAGATACAGCCCCAGCATTTGCCTTGCGTGAAAATGGGAAACCATGGAAAACCATCTTCAGGGCTGCCGACAATGACGTTAAATTAAATTAAAATGTTATTTAAATAAAGAGAATAATATAGGCCTATAATAAAAACGGTGATGATTCCAAATAAGTTATATGTTCATTTGGAACTTTTAGAAATGGAACATGCTTTTCATGTGGCTTTTTTAAATTCAGTAACTGAAAAACTGTTAGATCATAATCATGATATAACCAGGTGGAAATATTTAAATCCTCAGACATCAATTCAGATGAAAGAAAAGCCGTAGGCAATCTACGGTACGTGTCATGCCAGAAAAGTAATTACGTAATTGTGGAAGTTCGAATTAACGCTGATGCAGACACTCTGGCTGAATATGATATGAAATGGAACATTCAAAACCATCGCTCCTCTAGTCATTGTCAGACCCATGACCTAAATGTTACACCCCCTAAAACCGAACGATAATCACAATTTACTCGCCGTCATTTAACAAAATCGGTCGGGGATCATCATAGTGTCATGGAACAAATAAACATGAAATCAAATACCAGTTATTATTTTTTATTCTTCATCTTCTTCTTCTTCTACTCGACTTATTCCCAGTTACTTGAGATCGATAGGCTACTGTTTGTGTATTAAGCTCAGTTTTAGGACCATATGGCATTCTTGACGCCAGCCCAGTTCACTAGTGCTTGTTGTATGTGTATGTAGACACACACAAATACCCAGCTCCCGAGCAAGAGGAATTAACCAGACGTGGATTATATCCGTGACCTGGCCGGAATTCGAACCCGGGGCACTCAACCGCGCTGTATATTTAGCTAAGGAGCCGGACGGTGATTAGCCTATTTTGTATTAGAAAGTGAAATAGAAACAAAAGCGGTAGGATTCTCTCTAACACCGAACATTCATAATTATGTCCAGCTCCGTGGCTGAATGGTCAGCGTCGAGGTCTTAGGTTCAGAGGTTTCCGGGTTCGATTCCTAGTCGTTTCGAGGACTTTAACTGTATCTGGTTAATTTCTCTCATCCGGGAACGTTGTCCAGATACACTCTTCACATGCACACAACACACTAGCCGCCGCACGATCATCCAATAGTGAAAACATTTCCCCGCATAGTGTTGGCGTCAGGAAGGTCATCCTGCCGTAAAATAGAGCCAAATCAACATGCGAGGGACAGTTCGTATGCGTGACCCCGTCAGGGTGTGGGAAATCGGTAGAAGGAGGAGAAATACGAGTACATCGAACATTCGTATGTGTTCCACAGCAAGTTCACGCATTATTCTCAGTTGTTCAGTTGTGACATAGTAGACCCACGTCGCACTCTCCGGCTCCATGCCCGAATGGTTAGCGTGCTGGCCTTTGGTCACAGCGGTCCCGGGTTCGATTTCCGGCAGGGTCGGGAATTTTAATCATCATTGGTTAATTTTGTTGGCACGGGGGCTGGGTGTATGTGAGCGTGTGTGTCGTCTTCATCATCATGCCATCCTCATCACGACGCGCAGGTCACCTACGGGCGTTAAATCAAAAGAGCTGCACCTGGCGAGCCGAACATGTCCTCGGACACTCCGGCCACTAAAAGCCATATGCCATTTCATTACGTCGCACTAGTCTTTCTATTATTGCTAAGCAGATTGGCAGAAATTTATGTTAAAATGGAGCACTAAAACACATGCCTGATACGTGCTGTAATTTCAGTGTTTAAATATTTCGTCGGTTTTGCGTGATTTCGAATCTGCTGCGACACAATTTTTGGTCAAAAGCTGCTGTATGTTGCAGATTTCATCTTGAACCGTATTGCCACAAGACGATTCAAAATATCGGACTGCGTAGGATAAAATAGAGAAATTAACAGTTTTCACATTTCGACGCTGCTTTCAATATCTCCTTAGCTCCTTCAGTGAGTCAGTGGTAGGATTATTGGCCTTCGGATCCCAAGATTTTGGGTTGAAACCCCGCAGAGATAGTCAGACGTTTGAAGGGTGGAAGACAAGTCCATTCGGCACTTTAAGTCGTACGATTCGGCATGTAAAACATCTCTGGCAACATATTTGGTGTTTACCCCACAAATATTAAATAAAATTCAGTCATAGATTGCGCAGCTGAAACCCGTTTCTCTACCATCTGGAAAAGTAAAGCAGAAAGTCGAAATTGTCATGCAGGTAGCCGAAATGGAGTAATTTCGAAATGCCTGCACTTAATGCGACTTGGACGAAAGAACAATTTCCTTCACGGATACCCGTATAGATTTAGAGACTTGCTTACTTGTGCCGGACCTGCGGTCTGAGGGTAGCGTGCTAGAATCTCACCCGGAAGCCCCGACTTTGATTCCTGGCCAGGTCAAGGATTTTTACCTAGACCTGAGGGTTGGTTCCAGGTTTACTCAGCCTACTTGTTTGCAATTGAGGAGCTATCTAACAGTGAAGTGGCGATCCCGGTTAAGAAAACAAGAATAACGGCCGAGAGGATTCGTCGCTTCGGTAATTTTGCAAGCGTTTCCACTTGCTTCTTCTCATATGCCACATATCAGTTTACTTTTCAAAAAAAAAGACAACTGGGTCGTTATTCATTATAAATATGGAATTCTTATGCATATTATACATACTGTATTACAGTATACAGTACAAATCCGTTCAGTTAGCTCGGTAGCTACAGTCGCTTAAGTGCGGCCATTATTATTCAGTATTCGGGAGATAGTGTATTCGACTCCCATTGTCGTCAGCCCTGAAGATCGTTTTCTGCGGTTTGATATTTTTACACCAGGCAAATGCTGGGGCTGTACCTTATTTAAAGCCACAGGCGCTTCCTTCCCCCTGCTAGCCCTTTCCTGTCCCATCGTCGCCATAAGACCTATCTACACTAGTTCAGTTTGCAGAACCGGGAAGGCGATACAACCACAGGAACATCGTGGAACGGGACCAGTATGGTGGTAGTGGTGTCATGGTGTGTGGCGGCATCATATTGAATGGCCGTACGGATCTGCACATCTTCGTGGGTGGTCCGAGGAACACTGTTAACACTCGGAGATACAGGGATGAGGTTCTGAGACCACATGTTCGACTCTTCAGAGGTGCGGTTGGTCCAGACTTCCTCTTAATGGACGATAATGTCCGACCGCACCGCGCTGCTCTGGTGCATGCATTTATGGCTGGGGAAGACATTCATCGCATGGACCGGCCAGCGAGGTCTGTGGATCTTAATCCTATAGAACATGCCTGGGATGCGTTGGGGAGGCGAATTGCATCCCGTCAGCCTCCACCAAGGACCCTCCAAGACCTTCGCATTGCCCTTTCGGAGGAATGGGATCGACTGCCACATGAGCTCTTGGACCATCTGTTAGAGAGCATGCCACGTCGCTGCGAAGCATGTATGGCCATTAGGGGTAACCATACACCCTATTAACAGCATATTTTGTTGTGGAAGACATTGCCAATTTTTTTCTTGTTGTCAAAGGTGTGCCTTAGCTATCAGAACCTTTCTGACATTGTTTTTTTGGACAAGTTGTGTGACATATTGTGTGAGAGTCAGCTTCCGTTTGTTCAGCAATCCGTCTGACATTCCTATCAGGCGATATGGCTTCGTTTAGTGATTATGCTTGACTTTTGGACACCAGTGTATGTCCGTGCGACGTAAAGCAGCTCGTAAAAACACCGTTTCATTTTTATATCCATGTTAAAGGTAATACAGACACAAACTGCTTGAACGATACAAGAATGACAAATGTGTATTAAGTCCTTCTCTGGGGTAAAGACGTTACTTTAAGGTGAACGTGTCTGATTAATCAAATGTATAGTTTCCATTTCTCTAACCAGTGCACATATAATGTCACTGGACTTGACCGGTTTTAGCACCGAGGTCTTCAATTTTTTTGAAAGATAATGATAGCATTTCAACAAAAATATGTATCTACTGAACGGCGTTGCTCATGTACTCAACTGTTAGTCTCGTCGAGCTTATGTCCGGCTGCTCGTTCAAATCCGGCGTAGAGATGGTTGTGTCTAATGTGGCATATTGATAATAATTATTGTCCGCCTCTGTGATGTAGTTGTTAATGTGTTTAGTTACCACCCCCGAAGGCCCGGGTTCAATTCCCGGCTCTGCTATGAAATTTGAAAAATGCTACGAGGACTGGAACGAGATCCACTCAGCCTTGGGAGCTCAACTGAGTAGAGGGTTTTCAATTCCCACCCAGCTATTCTTAAAGTGGTTTTCCGTGGTTTCCTACTTCTCCTCCAGGCAAATACCCGTATGGTACCTAACCTAAGGCCGCTTTCTTCCCTTTATCCCTCTTCCTTGTCTACCCTTTCCAATCCTCCCTCCCCCCACCACACTACAGCCGGGGAGGCCGTATGTGCGAGGTACTGGTCTTCCCACCCAGTTGTATCCCCAACCCAAAGTCTCAAGCTCCAGGACTGAGGCGGTAGAGGTGGGAATTACCCCCTAGTAGTCACAACTTTATACAGTTAAAATGCGTGGAGAGGCCGTACTCAATACTAGGTTAGGTTAAGTTTAGTGATTACGTAATGTTTTAATCATAAATGAAATGTTTTAACCTTTTCATGTTTGTTAAACAGGCGTTTTAATTAAGACGTTATTATGGTAATTACTAAATGGAGATGTAATAATTTCAATAACTTTCTTTAACTGATATTAAAATGCAATTTTGATACTTGTTAATAATAAGGACATTCAAATACAAACGAGCGGCTGAACGTTAACAAATGGAGAAACCTACCCCCACTGAACAGGGCAGCAACTATAGATCTCACCCCTTCGAGGATCGAAGGTAATCCGCAGGGGAATGTTTTGACCGTCGCTGAGCTCGAGGGAAAACCCAACACTAGAGGGTGAACGGATTAGGAAAGAAAGACAGGTAATAATTATCACAATTTTATTCTAATAGACAGTTATTTTTATTATTTTCCCTATTAGTGTTTAAAATGCTCAAAACATGTAATAATATAAATAGGCTTCATTTTCGCTCTCTGAAGTTAAAAATGGTTTATGACGACGGCAGAGTTCACGCATGCGCTTTTCGGCTGTTGATATCGCGAGTCTAGTATCGCTTTTGACCAAGTAAGTGCTCCGAAAACCTATTCTACGTCAGAAATTCTTAACACCGAAAAAATGAAAAGCAAAGTGACTTATGACTTGTTTACTAAATTTATCGTCATTGCCCATGAGTTCAACTCAGCTTACCAGGTTATAATTTACTATCTTCATCCCCAGCTACTATTAAATCTTATCTCCAGACTTTTCTACCGTGAAGTACAAATGATGTTGCGCAGTGGTTTGATGTTGAGGAAGAAGTTGGTAACTCCTGTCCCCCAGTAACACAAATCGCCGCCATCTGCAAGTCAATCGCCTGTTAAGACATTCAGATCAGTCGAAAATATTCCTCGTCAAACCGACATTCACTTACTAATTCAAGCACATACCTCTTTTATTCATAAGGCTTTTCGAAGACCTCTTGTTCACAGAGATGCCATGAAAAAAAAAATGAAATGGCTTATGGCTTTTAGTGCCGGGAGTGTCCGAGGACAAGCTCGGCTCGCCAGATGCAGGTCTTTTGATGTGATGCTCTTAGGTGACCTGCGCGTCTTGATGAGGATGAAATGATGATGATGATGAAGACGACACATACACCCAGCCCTCGTACCAGAGAAATTAACCAATTATGGTTAAAATTCCCGACCCTGCCGGGAATTGAACCCGGGACCCAGCACGCTAACCATTTAGCCATGGAGCCGGACACAGAGATGCCATAAATCCTCGAAATGGAAGTCAAGACACACTGAAATAAACTTCATCACGTTTCGCACGTGTTCGTCTTTCACTGCCTCCATAATTTAATCCACTAAACGAGGAATAGTTGACTTCTTTGAGAATAATCATACTCAATGGCTTATAGAACTCACATATTTAACAAAATATTTTAGTGTAAGATCAGATTCAGTAAAGGTGTGCTTTAACACCGTAAAATAAAATCTACGATTTCAGTGAAGTCGAGCTTCTGGTCTAATGACAGGTACTTGTCATCTGTTTTTGACCTGGTAATCTATAAAGTCAGGATACAAACATTCGAACCTTAACGCAACGAAATCACGTGCTCACATTCTGGCTGTTAACTCGGAACCTCTTGCAGTTGGGAGGTAGTGGATTCGAATCCCACCGTCGGCAGCCCTGAAGATGGTTTTTAGTGGTTTTCCCAATTTCACAACAGGCCGTGATTAAGGCTACAGCCTCTTCCTTCCCAATCCTAACCCTTTCCTATTCTTGCGTCGCCGAAAAATCTTTGATGTGTTGTGCGACCTTAAATCACTAGCAAAAAATACAACTAACCAACCAGCCAAACAAACAACAAACAAACAAACAAACAAACAAACAAACAAACAAACAAACAAACAAACAAACAAACAAACGAACGAACTCGGGAAATAAAGATCCCATCCGAATAGTTGAGGTAGTATTTGGTTGGAAATCTAGGGCATGAGAGGAAAGATAATACTCGGCGGGCCCCTGGGAAATATTCAGTGCAAGAGGGGACTTTAAAAAAAAGGTCTCAATTTTGACGAATATGATTTGGTTGGCGCTTAATAACTCCGAAACCATGCGAAAATGGTTAACATGTCTGAAGACAGAGATTTGACATCTCACATTTTCCCATTCAAGGAAGGGGGTTCAAAATTTGAAGGTGAAACTTTTAGGTCCGTGATTTGATCTCCTAAATATGAATTTCGATTCCTCGTGTGGGTTACCGTTAGGCAGCACTGTTTGTGCCCGATCATCGTACCACAACGGTTGATCTTCACCCTTACGGACATAGTTATGCGGGGGTCGTGAGATTTTCCGTCATATCAATTTCTAAATACCCTGTCGCTGAAAACAAATTATAACCGCACCTAATAATACGACTTAGGCTGGTACGGAATTATACGAAGTGGTATGGTTCGCGCATGCTCGGGCTATATATATTTACAAGTTTTTTTACGTCGCACCGACATAGATAGGTCTTATGGCGACGATGGGGGTAGGAAACGGCTAGAAATTGGAAGAAAGAGGCCGTGCCTTTAAGTAAGGTATATCCCCAGCATTTTCTGGTGTGAAAATGGGAAACCACGGAAAACCATCTTTAGGGCTGCCGACAATGCGATTCGAACCCACGATCTCCCGAATGCAAGCTTACAGCTGCGCGCCTCTAACCGCACGGCCAACTCGCTCGGTCGGGCTATATAATTGGCCATCCGTGTCGCTAGGTGACCAGCCAGGTAAGTTTGTTCCCAATAAATAACATCAATATAATTCCATTCGTTCCTTCATCATCATCATCATCATCTGTTTACCCTCCAGGTTCGGTTTTTCCCTCGGACTTAGCGAGGGATCCCACCTCTACCGCCTCAAGGGCAGTGTCCTGGAGCTTCAGACTCGTGGTCGGGGGATACAACTGGGGAGTATGACCAGTACTTCGCCCAGGTGGCCTCACCTGCTATGCTGAACAGGGGCCTTGTGGAGGGATGGGAAGATTGGAAGGGATAGGCAAGGAAGAGGGAAGGAAGCGGCCGTGGCCTTAAGTTAGGTACCATCCCGGCATTCGCCTGGAGGAGAAGTGGGAAACCACGGAAAACCACTTCCAGGATGGCTGACGTGGGAATCGAACCCACCTCTACTCAGTTGACCTCCCGAGGCTGAGTGGACCCCGTTCCAGCCTTCGTACCACTTTTCAAATTTCGTGGCAGAGCCGGGAATCGAACCCGGGCCTCCGGTGGTGGCAGCTAATCACGCTAACCACTACACCACAGAGGCGGACCCATTCGTTTCTTACCGTAGCTATCACAGGCCACCTGTAAATAAAATCATCTTGAATTGACTACCTGCCACTTGTTTCATTTCATCCCGAAGGCAGCTTTGCATAATGAGACGTTCCCGCGAAAACTCAGCGGAACAGTACTACATCCATAATTCAGCCTGGGTCGTTTTAGCCGCGTGGCCTAGTAGTCACTGGATTGTCATGAAGACAGTCGAAGCTAGAAATCCGACCACTTTTTGGGGATGAGACGTCAACATGATCACGGTAACTCCCGACACATAAAACTGCAGTGTTAGTTTTCATGCCTTACTGAGCTCGATAGCTGCAGTCGCTTAAGTGCGGCCAGTATTCGGGAGATAGTAGGTTCGAACCCCACTGTCGGATGGTGGTGGTGGTGGTGGTGATTATTGTTTTAAGAGGAAGTACAACTAGGCAACCATCCTCTATATAACACTAATCAGTGGGAAAAAAGGAAGGGGTCCGACACTTCGAAAAATGAAGGTATCGGCCAAAGGAAGACAAGGGCCGCGAAGGGCATGACAATGAATGACTCCCTAGCCCTCGCAAACCTAATAGCGTCGGGGTCGGAAAAGAACAAGAGTTGACCAAGGGAGGCCGGATAGGATAGATGAAAGTGAGGAGCCTGGCACAAGTAAGTGGAAGCAATGCCAGGACTCAGCTGAGGGCCCCGTGGTCGCCAACCCACGCTCCAAAGTTCAGAGCCCCTGGGCCCCCCCACTGTCGGAAGCCCTGAAGATGGTTTTTCGTGGTTTCCCATTTTCACACCAGGAAAATGCTGGGGCTGTACTTTAATTAAGGCCACGGCCGCTTCCTTCCCACTCCCAGCCCTTCCCTGTTCCATCGTCGCCATAAGACCTGTCTGTGTCGGCGCGACGTAAAGCAAATAACAAAAAAAACAAAACAAATGTTTTCATGCCTTTTTAACCCCCGCTCTGTGCTGAGTGGCTCAAACGGTTGAGACGCTGGCCTTGTGACCCCAACTTGACAGGTTCGATCCTGGCTCAGTCCGGTGGTATTTGAAGGTGCTCGAGTACGTCAGCCCCGTGTCGGTAGAACTCTTGCGGGTCAAAATTCGGCCAACTCGGCGTCTCCGAAAACCGCCAAAAGTATAAAACAAAAACGTATTATTTTTCAGTCCCTCTTCTCCTCCATGGCTTGTAAATCATGAGCGAGTAAGATAGCCTCGACATCTCAGCTGACTTTGACATTGCTTCCCCTGATCTCTGCCAGGCTCTTATCTTGAACTTTCCTATTCCACTCCAGTTGTTCATATTCCTACCCGAAAGTTACCAATTCGCAAATTCTGGGAAGTTTTTCATTTTCTCGCCTCTATTACCCCTTGCCTTTCTTCAGCCATTACATTTTTCGAAGGTTTGGACCTCTTTTTACCTTAAAAAATGTATTTTATTTCATTCCCTGTCATTAAGGATGTATTCAGTGTTACATGTTTCTGTGGTGGTTGTTAGTGATATCTCTTATAAGTAAATAGATTAAGACGAACCCAAACACTACCGGGCGAGTTGGCCGTACGGTTAGAGTCGCGCAGCTGTGAGTTTGCATCCGGGAGATAGTGGGTTCAAATCCCACTGTCGGCAGCCCTGAAGATGTTGTTCCATGGTTTCCCATTTTCACACCAGGCAAATGCTGGGGCTGTACATTAATTGAGGCCACGGCCGCTTCCTTCCCACTCCTAGGCCTTCCCTATCCCATCGTCGCCATTAGACCTATCTGTGTCGGTGCGACGTAAAGCAAATAACAAAAAAAAAAAAAAAAGAACCCAAACATAGTCCCCGAGATAGATTAATTAACCAGACGTGGTAAAAAATCCCTAGCCCGGCCGGGAATCGGACCCGAGGCCCTCTAAACCGAAGGCCAATCACTCAACCAAGGAGCCGTACTAAACAATCACGTTCTGTAAATTTAAAGGTAATCTATTTTATACTTTTTGTACCACTTTATAATTATGGCGAGATTGTACCGTACCTCAGTCTGCTGCCCATATAAGAGCACGCTTCTCCTTGTCGCCTAGAGACCTACACGCAGACGCACCACATGGAGACAAACCGACGATATCTTGAGATCGCTCAAAGACTCTTGCAGTATGTCACGATGTTTGGCTCCTGTTCGCTGTGAACGTTGTGATCTGGCAAACAATTTTGTGTTCATCGTTCCATTCTAATGTTTATTCTGCATGAACCGGTACGATGTTACAAGCTGAAAACGGCAGACGCACGGACGAGAGTGTGGTGGTGGTGATTATTTTTTTAAAGGGGAGTGCAACTGGGCAATCATCCTCTTTTAATTAGGTGAAAAATGGGAGTAGACAGGATCTTCGAAGAATTAAGGTATTAACAAAAGTAAAAAACACCCACGATATGCGAGAAAATGAAAGATTCCCTAGACCTCACAAACATAATACTGCCGGGTTGGGAAGAGAAGAAGAGTTGACCTAGGGGGGTCGGACACGAAAGATCAAAGTTGGGAGCCTGACACAAATGGAAGCAATGTCAGATTCAGTTAGGTGACCCGTGGTCGACAACCCACGCTTCCAAGTTGAGAGCCCTTGAGAATTCCACTTTTAGTCACTTGTTACGGTAGGCAGTGTTTACACCTCCAAGTGATATGAGTCGTTAATAAGGACTCATTTTTAGAGGCGTATTCTTTAAATGGTTGCCTAGCAACATGGCTCTAAAATGAGTCCTTAATAAGGACTTTATCATTTCACAAAGGCATAAATCAGTCGTTATTAAGACTCATATCACTTGGAGTGTTACCGAGGATGTATTCTACTGCTCCCATCCAACAAAGGTGGGTGGCGTCCGCCGTGTTTGGAAACTGAGTGTTATTATGAAGGAGAGTGGTGGTGCTGTGTGTGTGTGTGTTGTGTGAATTGTAAGAGGGTTGGGAAAAATACAAAGACACAGAGCCAGACCCCGAGCCAAGGAATGGACTGTTTACGTTTAAAATCCCCCGACCCAGCCGGGAAATGAACCCAGGAATCGGAGGATATGGAGGCAGATAATCCCAAATTGAGGGTTGAAACTTGTCTTAGTCAACCCCGTAAAAATGAAATGGCGTATGGCTTTTAGTGCCGGGAGTGTCCGAGGACATGTTCGGCTCGCCAGGTGCAGGTCTTTTGATTTGACTCCCGTAGGCGACCTGCGCGTCATGATGAGGATGAAATGATGATGAAGACGACACATACACCCAGCCCCCATGCCAGCGAAATTAACCAATTATGGTTAAAATTCCCGAGTCAACCCCGTGATGAGCTGCTTGTATCAGAGGCAGCAGGCGCATTCGAGAAAACTAAGTAATTCGACTATGGAACTCGATAGAGGATGGTTGCCCAGTTGTACAGTACTTCCTCTTAAAACAATAATCACCATCACCACCACGAAACTCGTCAAAATGACCAACTGACACTCCAGTAGCCTATCTGTAGGTAATATGGTTGGACAGCAGTCGTTTTGGTAGGTAATGATAATAATAGGCCCGGTGCAGGTCTCTCGAGTTGACGCCGTAAAGGCGAACTGCACGTCTATTAGGATGGGGCCCTACCTGCGATGAATTCTAATGATGAAGACAGCAGTCGCATCCAGCCCCCGAGCCATCGGAAATAACCAATGGAGGTTAAAATCCCCTATCCGGCCGAGAATCGAACCCGGGACCCACTGGGCCAAAGGCCAGCACGCTAACCATTTAGCCATGGCGCCAGACATTTTGGTAGGTCGAAGTCCATGAATAATTTTAGTTTAACTTGTCTCTATGTGTTAGTGGCATTCCGTTTTCTTAATTTTACTTTTTTACTTTTTTTTTTTTTGCTAGGGGCTTTACGTCGCACCGACACAGATAGGTCTTATGGCGACGATTTTACTTTTTTTACCATTTGCTTTACGTCGCGTCGCCACAGAGAGGTCTTATGGCGACGATAGAATAGGAAAGGGCTAGGAGTGGGAAGGAAGCGACCGTGGCCAGCACTTACCTGGTGTGAAAATGGGAAACCACGGAAAAACCATCTTTGGGGCAGCCAACAGTGGAGTTCGAACCCACTACCTCCCGACAGGTAAGTAAGTGACCCAAACCGCACAGGAACTTGCTCGGTACACACTATTAATTAGGTATAGTTAGATATAATTAGTGTTTGCGACAAACTGAAAAGCTTTCAAGTTATATGAACTGAGTCAAGCCGGGCTGAGTAGCTCGGGCGATAGAGCACCGGCCTTATGAGCCCAACTTGGTGGCAGGTTCGATCCTGGCTCGGTCCGCTGGTATTGTTTCCTTTTATTTTTTTGTTTGTTTTTTGTTTTAGAATTTGCTTTACGTCGCACCGACACAGACAGGTCTTATGGCGACGATGGGATAGGAACGGCCTAGGAGTTCGAAGGAAGCGACCGTGGCCTTAATTAAGGCACAGTCCCAGCATTTGCCTGGTGTGAAAATGGGAAACGACGGTAAACCATCTTCAGGGCTGCCGACAGTGGGGTTCGAACCCACTATCTCCCGGATGCAAGCTCACAGCTGCGCGCCCCAAACCGCACGGCAAATTAGCCCGGTCCGGTGGTATTTGAAGGTGCTCAAAGACGAGCGTCGTGTCGGTAAGTTTACTGATACGTTAAGGAACACCTGTGGAACAATATTCCGGCAGCTCGGCGACTCCGAAAACCGTAAGAGTAGTTAGTAGGATGAAAACTCAATAGCATTACTAACTGAGTCGACAGTGAACAAATGATTTTCTTTCCTCATTTGAAAGACGGATATACTTTCTGTATGCTTCTGCTTTCTAAATCGTAATTCAGTTAGCTCTGTGTAAGTCCTCACGGACAATGTTTAAAATAAGTTCCAACTCCCCTTCCTTTTTTTATATCCATTGTGCACCACCACGTTTTCAAATCACCAGTCGCCATTGCACGGACCTTGAGCGCGGACGGTGAATATATAATCAAATGTACTACGTAGCCACCTTCAAAGGAAATCTTACGATACCGAGCAAACAAGAAGAAATTGAAGAAACTTTTCCACTTTTCTCCTCTAACTAGAGAATTTAGACTAGATCATTAACAATATTCACTTCGATTAACAAAGGGGGGGGGGGGGAAGAAAAAATCTAACTCACCTCTGCGCTGTATAGATATTTCTGCCGTTGCCTCGGCCAGCGGACGTCTGGAGTGAGGACTGCCCCATTAGCTTAGACTGAAAACCATAACTCTCTTTCTTCTTCTACCGAGCTCGATAGCTGAAGTCGCTTAAGTGCGGCCGGTATCCAGTATTTGGGAGATAGTAGGTTCGAACCACACTGTCGGCAGCCCTGAAAATGGTCTTCCATGGTTTCCCATTTTCACACCAGGCGAATGCTGGGGCCGTACCTTAATTAAGGCCACGGCCGATTCCTTCCCACTCCTAGCCCTTCCTTGTCCCATCGTCGCCATAAGACGTAAAGCAACTAGCAAAATAAATAAATAAATAAATAAAATTAATAAATAAATAAATTCTTCTTCTCTCTCCTAAACCACTCATTTGGGGTCGACGGTTTTGTCAAGTCTTTTCCATTTTCCTCTAACCCAAATGTCTTTGTATGTTAGGTAATTTTGCCTCTGATCCTCACGCAGGGAGTCTCTCCACCTTCTTCTTGGTCTTCTCTCTCTTTAGCCACCCACTCCCTTGGCAACATAGTCCTCATTCCTTTGCATGATGTGATCATATCGGAGCAGTCGCCATTCTTGAATATTCTTGGTTATCTCGATCACTTTGACACTGTCCATTATGGAACTTTCTTAATTCGGTGTGCTAGGGAGACACCACACATACAACGTAGCATTTTCATTTCTACGACCTCCAATTTTTGACATTGGGACTTCAGAGTGGGCCATGTCTCCGCTCCATACGTCTACAATTTTATCTAAAAATTTCATGCCGGGCTGAGTGGCTCAGACGGTTAAGGCGCTGGCCTTCTAACCCCAACTTGGCAGGTTCGATCCTGGCTCAGTCCGGTGGTATTTGAAGGTGCTCAAATACGACAGTCTCGTGTCGGTAGATTTACCGGCACGTAAAAGAACTCCTGCGAAACTAAATTCCGGCACCTCGGGGTCTCCGAAGACCGTAAAAGTAGTTAGTGGGACGTAAAGCAAATAACATTATTATTAAAAATGTCATAATTTAATTTTCTCATATACATAGAGTCCGCCTCTGTGGTGTAGGGGTTAGTGTGATTAGCTGCCACCCCCGGAGGCCCGGGTTCGATTCCCGGCTCTGCCACGAAATTTGAAAAGTGGTACGAGGGCTGGAACGGGGTCCACTCAGCCTCGGTAGGTCAACTGAGTAGAGGTGGGTTCGATTCCCACCTCAGCCATCCTGGAAGTGGTTTTCCGTGGTTTCCCACTTCTCCTCCAGGCGAATGCCGGGATGGTACCTAATAATAAGGCCACGGCCGCTTCCTTCCCTCTTCCTTGCCTATCCCTTCCAATCTTCCCATCCCTCCACAAGGCCCCTGTTCAGCATAGCAGATGGGGCCACCTGGGCGAGGTACTGGTCATTCTCCCCAGTTGTATCCCCGACCAAGAGTCTGAAGCTCCGGGACACTGCCCTTGAGGCGGTAGAGGTGGGATCCCCCGTTGTGTCCGAGGGAAAAGCCGACCCTGGAGGGTAAACAGATGATGATGATGATATACATAGAACTTTGTTTTCAAAGGAACTCCTTAAAATAAGAACATTTATTTGAATCAATCAATCAATCAATCAATCAATCAATCAATCAATCAATCAATCATCGGTTTTTACGTACACTTATCTTAAATGATATCAATGAAGTTATCAAATATCACCGTTTTTTAATTATTCCAATCCCTAATTCCTCCTCCTACAGTAGAAACGAGTATTCACCCCAATTCCTCGTTTTGAATTCACACTATACTTCTGAATACTCTTCTCAAGCTTATTCGTCTATTAATATCATTCCACGCAATCTCTCCACTGACAGCTCGAAATATACCATTTAGCCGATTCACCGAGCGAGTTGGCCGTGCGGTTAGGGGCGCGCAGTTGTGAGCTTGCATTTAGGAGATAGTGGGTTCGAACCCCACTGTCGGCAGCCCTGAAGTTGGTATTCTGTGGTTTACAATTTTCACACCAGACTAATGCTTGAGCTGTACCTTAATTAATGTCACAGCCGCTTCCTTTTAACTCCTAGCCCTTTCATATTCCATCGATGCCATAAGATCTATCTGTGTCGATGCGACGTAAAGACAACTGTAGAAAAAGAACTTAGTCGAGCAGCTGTTCTCCTTTCTACCAGGTATTCTCAGCACAACACAAAGTTTGCAACATTTTCGTATTTCTACTCTTTTGTCAGAAATCACCCAGAATAATTCGAGCTTCTTATCTTTGGATTTTTTCCAGCTCTTGAATCAAATAATACTGGTGAGGGTCCCATACACTGGAACCATACTAGTTAGGGTCTTGGCAGAGACTTATATGCCCTCTCCTTTACATCTTTACTACAACTCCTAAAGACCCTCATAACCATGTGCAGAGATCTGTTTCCTTTATTTACAATCCCATTTATGTGAATACCCCAATGAAGATCTTTCCTTATATGAACACCTAGGTACTTAGAGTGATCCCCATAAGGAACTTTCACCCCATCAGCGCAGTAATTAAAACTGAGAGGAATTTTTCTATTTGTGAAACTCACAACCCGACTTTCAACCCCGTTTATCACGATACCGTTGCCTGCTGTCAATCCCACAACTTTATCAAGGTCATTTTGCAGTTGTTCTCAATCTTGTGTTTATTTATTACTCTACACAGAATAACATCATCCGCAAAAAGCCTTATCTCTGATTCCACTTTTTTACTCATATCATGTATACAAGAAAACATAAAGGTCCAATAGTACTGCCTTGAGGAATCCCCCTCTTAATGATTATAGGATCAGATGATGATGATGATGATGATGATGATGATGATGATGATGCTCGTTGTTTAAAGTGGCCTAATATGTAAGGTCATCGGCCCCGATAAGATCAGATAAAGCTTCAACTACTGGAATTCTCTGAATTCTATTTTCTAGAAATATAGCCACCCGTTCAGTCACTCTTTTGTCTAGTCCAATTGCACACATTTTTGCCAGTAGTCTCCCACGATCTACCCTATCAAATGGTCAATCGCGATACAGTCAATTTGACCTGCTGAATCCAAGATATCTGCTATATCTTGCTGGAATCCTACAAGTTGAGTTTCATTGGAATAACTTTTCCTAAACCCGCACTGCCTTCTATCGAACCAGTTATTAATTTCGCAAACATCTCTAATATAATCAGAAAGAATGCTTTCCCAAAGCGTGTATGCAACGCATGTCAAACTGAATGGCCTGTAATTTTCAGCTTATGTCCATCGCCCTTTCCTTTATGCACATGGGCTACTAAAGCAAGTCTCCATTCATTTGGTATACCTGCTTCATGCCAACAAGAATCAAATAAATACTTGAGATATTGTATCCCAACCCATAGTGTTTAATATATCCCTAAAAATCTTGTCACCGGGCGAGTTGGCCGTGCGCGTAGAGGCGCGCGGCTGTGAGCTTGCATCCGGGAGATAGTAGGTTCGAATCCCACTATCGGCAGCCCTGAAGATGGTTTTCCGTGGTTTCCCATTTTCACACCAGGCAAATGCTGGGGCTGTACCTTAATTAAGGCCACGGCCGCTTCCTTCCAACTCCTAGGCCTTTCCCATCCCATCGTCGCCGTAAGACCTATCTGTGTCGGTGCGACGTAAAGCCCATAGCAAAAAAAAAAAAAAAAAAATCTTGTCAGTTCCAGCTGCTTTTATAGTTTTCAACTTTTGTATCTTCGTGTAAATGTCGTTGTTATAGGTAAATTTCAATACTTCGTTAGTATTAGTCACCTCTTCTATCTGTATATTATCCTTGTGACGAACAATACTGCTGAATGAATACATCCACCTTCCGAATATCCTCGCATACACCCTCCCTTTGTTCATTAATGATTCCTGGAATGTCGTTCTTGGAACCTGTTTCTGCTTTAAAGTACCTATACATACCATTCCATTTTTCAATAAAATTTGTCTGACTGCCAGTTATGCTTACCATCATGTTATCCTTAGCTGACTTAATTGCTAGATTCAATTGCCTAGTAAGCTTTTTCAATTTCTCCTTACTTCCACAGCCATTTCTAACTCTATTTCCTTCCAAACTGTACCTCCTTCTTAGTCTTTTTACTTCTCTGTTATAATATACCTGTTTGCACATTCCTCAATAATATATTTAAACCTATTCCAGAGTATGTTTACATTTTTATTTTCCGTTTTCCGCCGATCATGGTTACTTTTTAAAACTCCCTCGTGCCTGTTTTATCAACCATATGGTACTGCCTAATAGTCCATCACATTTATTTTTAACTACGACAAAAACAGCTTCGTGATCACTAATAGCATCTACTACTTCGGTTTCTCTATAGAGCTCATCTGGTTTTACCAGCACCACGTCCAGAATAGTCTTCCTTCTAGTTGGTTCAATCATTTTCTGTATTAAGCTGTCCTTCCCAGATTAACTTATTTCTGATACCAATATATACCGTCACATAGTTCAGTTTTTAATCGAGGCTAACCCCAACTTTTGAACCGTTCAGCCTGTTAGTTTTGTCGAAGCCATCCTCAGTCATCACCATCTCCCTACCGTCCATTAGAGAAACTCGCCATGATAGGCCGCTTGGCGCGAAGGGTTAGAATCCCAAATTCTTTTCAGGTTTATACAGAGCTGGCAGCATGGTTCTTCGGACCGAATGCTAATTATATATTTTTTTAATGTTTAGCAGGGCGTGTGCCTAACTTTCAGAGGGTGATCCCGCCTGTGTAAACCTGCCTGTCACATTTACACGACGCGGAATATTCGAAATATTATGTTGTCATCGGGGGTTCAGTTCTTCTTCAGTGGATCAAGTTTTGAACGTAACATGAATGAATTTGAGGCAATGACTTGAGAAGAACGTTGAAAGAAGCGTCACAAATAAGATTTCTGTAAAAAAGTATTTGTAACGTGCGAGCCAGTCTATCACGCTAAAACAGGTGTATTGCAAGATATTAGAATCATTCCGTATTGGCGGTTTTCACTTTACAAAGGTGAAACATTGAGTATATCCTCCTAATTCAATACATCATATATTCCATCATTAGACGAAGTAATCAAATTCAAACATGTTTCGGCTCGATTGAGCCATCTTCAGTGAAAAGCGGGAGGGGGGTGTTGAAATTATTTACATAATAAAGCTAAAAATGCCAAAGAACATAATGAAGGAACAAGTGAAAAACAAAATAGAGCATAGACGGAAACAAAATTAGCACAATATACAATATTTACATCATCATGTGGAGCAAAAAACAACTCACTGCGATAAAATTCAGTGGAACAGACAAAAACATATTGGACAATACAGATCGTTGGTAATCAATCGAGCACGTGGCTGGATAGAATCTCAGCGGTCGCTTATGATAAATTGTCATATGCATACGATGTGGCTAGAGGGGGGACTGACGTCAGGAAGCATAGGTAATGCGGCAAGGGTCACTACATTTTCATAAGAACATGTAATGCGTACTGAGCTACAGTTCCTGCTGCATAACATTGGCACAGACATATATTTCTAAAATCAACATAAACATTCTCAGAGTGATTTTAAATACGAACTTGAGAAGAAGGAAACGAAGATTCTGAGGAAAATTCTGAGACCGCAGAGGACTACTGATGGGACTTGGCAGAAAAGGAGAAATGAGGACCTTTTCAATTACATTGAAAAGGTCACGAACACAATGCGGAAACGAAGTCTGAAATTCTACGGACACCTAGTAAGAATGGATGACAAGCGACTGATCAAAAAGTAGGCTACTTCAGATACATCATGGGACTAAAGGCTACCGCCAAGTGGGTAGAAGAAGTCAAGAGGGATGCAGAGGAAGTTGGAGTTAGAGGTGATCCACGATAGCAGAGAGTTCAGAAGATCGAAAGTTTAAAATCATTTTCTAAGAGGAGAGAAAGGTGAGAAGCGAAATAATGAAGAGGTTCTTGGAAGAGAAGAGAAGAAAGTCCAAGAAGCCTTAAGTTCCATATGGTCCATATTTGACCAAATTTGGGGAAATAATCAAGGATGTCCAACGGTTGGATTCGAACGCACGAGTATTCTACGCCAACACTATGTGGAGGGACGTATTCACTCTTCTTGCGGTGGCTGATAGTGTGATGTGCTACGTGTATATATACAAAGATATGTGTTATGAGAGAAACACAAATACCCAGTCTCCGAACCGGAGGGATTAACCAGACGAGGCTAAATTTCCCAAGCCCTCTGGGAATCGAAACTAGGGCTCTACGCTAACCATTCAGCCAAGGAGTTGGACTAATAATACAACCTGTGATCAAGAAATAGGTGAATGACTTGCTGGCGTGCAGTGTAGTTGTTACAACAGGCCCGAAGTCAGTCAGTCAGTCATCATTCACGAAGCCGTGTGGTTGTTCAGACGTGCAGTTTGTGTGTACGCGTTGTGGAAGTACGGTGTAGTGCTGCGACTCTGTTAAGGGAGACATGGAGCAACATACGAACGTGAAATTCTGCCTGACTTGAGAAAACGCCAAGGAAATCTCACTATATGCTGCGCCTGGTGTAGGAAACAATGCTTTATCGAAAAAGGCATAATGAAGGCTTTATTCTCGAGCGCATCGTTGAAGGAAATGGGTCGTGGTGCCTGAAGTACGACCCAGAATCGAAGAGGCAAAGCGTGGAGTGGCGCGGCCTGCGTCCACCGATTTCCAAAAAGGTTATGTGCGAGACGTTACGCATCAAGACAATGCTCATTATATTTTCTGATGCTGGAGGGATCATTCATAAAGAATACCTACCAGAAGGCACGACATCGAATGCAGCCACCTACATGGGCATCTTACATTTTCGATCTCCTCCTGAAGGGGATCAGACGTGGATCCTGGTGGCTATTGTACGATAATGCACGCTCCCATACCACCATAACCGTGTAGAAGTTCCTGTCATATATGGAGGTTGTTATGCTCCATCACCTCTTATTTACCAGATCTGGCTCCTGTCGAATATTTCCTTTTCCCTCGCTTGAAGGAACGTTTAAAAGGGTGGTGGTTTTCGGACATTGCTGACATTCAAAACAATATGAACGCCGAAGTCAACCGCATCCCACGGCTGCCTTCGCCCGAAGTAGGGGAAAGTCGGGAGGTATCGGACAGTTTAACTTTTCTGCCATAATTTGTTTATGGAATAGGAAAAAAATCATGTAATGCATTTTAAAAGCATCTATATTCTTGAATCAACGTACTCACTAGAATATATTTAATCACAATTAAAAACACGGACAATATTAACAAATTATTGAGGTCATTACACTTTCGTAGGTTTGTGAAATGGAGGGTGGTATCGGGCGGTCAATCTTTTTTAACAAAAGTTTTTTTTTCACATTCAAAATAAATCAAATTAACGTTTAGCCATTCTGAAAATATCACACTCATTAGCGTTGAAGATTCTTGATGGACTAAACAAATATTTAGTCATAAGATCATTTAATTTATCAAAAATATGTCCACTTGCTCCTTGTTGAAGCCTACTGCTCGCTGCAAGCTGATAGACTCAGCCGTCCTCAAACGGAGGTCTTAATGCCTCTTCATAAAATCATAAAAAGGGTCTTTCCTGCCATCATTTTAGTTTTATTAAACCTATGTTCAGCTCTCAATTCCTCAGCAAATTGATACACAAGTTTTAAAAATTCTGTTTTGATGAGTGGCATGAGCTGACTGTCGGGGCCTTGGTATGCATGTTCAGGCCATTCTCTTCTTCATCTGAGAATGTTCTCTGAAAAGTCTCACTGTTCGCCTTACACGCTTTTATTGGAATCTCTTTACCAGCTTCATGAGCTTTAATTCTATCATCTAACGTGCCTTTGTGGAACAGAGGAACATTGACTGGCCTCTCTAATACTCATTCTATTGTCCCTGACACTATTCACGGCTAATATTATATTGCTTTCTTCCCATTATCCTCGTATCTTCCCCATGTTTACCTAAGACAGAGGATAGTACTATCAGTAACCTGGACGGAACTGCAACCTATGTGTCCGATACCGCACGCCAGTTTCGTGTCCGATACCGCCCGAATGACTCCCTTAAGAAACAACTGTAACTGAACGAGAACGTTCGAAAAGAAACTGATTCTAAAACCACGATATTACAGAGTAAGGAATACTGCTTCTGCTAATGTACTTAAAGTTCAATGCAACTTGTCCTTGTTGCTGCTATTTCTTGGTAAAAATAAATCCGTGCCGGCCGAAAATCACACAAAGGACAAAAATACACCACCACTCATAAACGACCCTGCCTTTCGACTGAATTGGATGTACCCACCCTTCAAACACGCAGGCGCACCTGTGAGTAGCTAAACAGGTTCTGCCACATGCTGCTAACAAATACATCTGTGAATTGTCCGATACCAGCCGCCGTCCGATACCTCCCGACCTTCCCCTATGTGAGACCTCTACACGCGTTGTCAGAAGTGCATAACCATGAGAGGCGATAATTCTGAAGGACAATTAGCTGTATTCCTGCATACATGTACAAATAAAATGAAAGCAATCATTACTCGTATTTATTGATCACAGGTTGTAATAATAATAATAATAATAATAATAATAATAATAATAATAATAATAATAATAATAATAAATAATTCTCTCTTTCTTTCTTTCTTTCTTTCTTTCTTTCTTTCTTTCTTTCTTTCTTACTTAATCTGTTTACCCTCCAGGGTTGGGTTTTCCCCCGGACTCAGAAAGGGATCCCCCTCTACCGCCTCAAGGGGAGTGTCCTGGAGCATGAGACATTGGATCGGGAGGATGGAACTCGGGAGAAGGACCAGTACCTCGCATAGGCAGCCTCATCTCCTATGCTGAATAGGGGCCTTGTGAGGTGGTGGTGGTGATTATTGTTTTAAGAGGAAGTACAACTAGGCAACCATCCTCTATATAACACTAATCAGAGAGAAAAAATGGAAAGGCTCCGACACTTCGAAAAATGAAGTTATCGGCCAAAAAAGGTCAAGGGCCACGAAGGGCGTGAAAATGAAAGACTCCCTAGCCCTCGCAAACCTAATAGCGTCTGGGTCGGAAAAGAACAAGAGTTGACCAAGGGAGGTCGGATAGGACAGATGAAAGTGAGGAGCCTGACACAAGTAAGTGGAAGCAATGCCAGGACTCAGCTAGGGGCCCCGTGGTCGCCAACCCACGCTCCAAAGTTCAGAGCCCCTGGGGCTAGGCCTTGTGAGGGGATGGGAAGTTTGGAACGGATAGACAAGGAAGGGGGAAGGAAACGGCCGAGGCCTTAAGTTTAGTACCATCCCGGCATTTGCCCGGAGGAGAAGTGGGAAACCAGGGAAAACCACTTCGAGAATGACTGAGGAGGGAATCGAACCCCACTCTATTCAGTTGACCTCCCTAGACTGAGTAGACCCCGTTCCAGCCCCCTTACCAATTTTCAAATTTCGAAGCAGAGCCGGGAATCGAACCCGGGCTTCCGGGGGTGGCAGCTAATCACACTAACCAGTACACCACAGAGGCGGACTATTATTATTATTATTATTATTATTATTATTATTATTATTATTATTATTATTATTATTATTATTATTATTATTATTATTATTATTATTATTATTATTACTTATTCTGCCCCGCTAGATGCTGCAGTTGCACAGAAATTAAGATACACTCAGGTAGAGTAGCTAATGGAGCCATGGATTTGAGTCACATACCTGGACAGCCAGTTACCCTCAATTTAGTTTTCAACAGGTGTGGAAGAGTCTTGTAGAAATATATTTTGTTACGTTGGCAGTAAAGTTAGATAGCACATCTTCCCATTCCAGTAATTACATCTGTGACCTTGCATCCGGGAGATAGTGGGTTCGAATCCCACTGTCGGCAACCCTGAAGATGGCTTTCAGTGGTTTCCCATTTTCATACCAGACAAATGTTGGGGCTGTACCTTAATTAAGGCCACGGCCGCTTCCTTCCCACTCCTAGCGCTTTCCTATTCCATCGTCGCCGTAAGACCTATCTGTGTCGGTGCAACAAATTGTAAAAGAAAGATATTGTAAAAAAAGAAAAAGAAAAAAAGAACAAAGAAAAAATGTCTACCGAGGTTGTTCTCGATCTCTAGTAATGAACTGCACTTGGATCCCAACACCTGTCGAACTTTATTTGATGTCTTTTCATATGAGTTACTTCCTCGTCAGCTTCTGTATGGTGAACTCTGTTCCGGCACAATACTTCATGGCGTTTCCCAAGGATCAGTTAAAGCATAGTATGAAAATATCTGGAATTAACATCAAACATGGGGTACGCTTGCTGAGAATCATACACTTTGGCGCCACACTGTTTCTACATCACTTACTGTGTTTAAAGAGGAACGACGTAGACATGAAGAGGCTAAACGACAGGCACGGAAGCTCCGTCAAGCTCAGCCCCGCCCTTCCTCAGCCATTCGATGTGATTTGTATGGACGTAGCTTTCATGCCAGGAGTGGGCTACAAAGTCATATGAAACACATTCACAGAGCATTGTGAGTGTGAAAATGTAGGCCCTAAACTGCTGAAGAATATGTTTATTCGTATACGAGTTGCAGCCAACGACGATATGAGCTACAGCTCTGCAGTAAAATTTCCACCGAAGATCTAGGAAACACACTAATGTCTATATGTTCTCACTCCTCCTTACAGGTTTTCCGTAGGCCGTCTATAGTACGAGGAGGCCTATTTCCCATGACCTGCCAGAAGTCCAAAGGCACAAAAGTTCATGGGAGAATCATCAGATGATTTCATTGGAATGACACTGATGGGTATGGCGTGTATTCTTGTTTCCTGTCCCATTTTCACTAAGAGCACGAGGGTCGAACCAGAAGGTATGACTTCTTCTTTTTCTTCTTGATCTGTTTATCCTCCAGGTTCGGTTGTTCCCTCGGACTCAGCGAGGGATCCCACCTCTACCGCCCCAAGGGCAGTGTCCTGGAGCTTCAGACTTTGGGTCGGGGATACAACTGGGGAGAATGACCAGTACCTCGCCCAGGCGGCCTCACCTGCTATGCTGAACAGGGGCCTTGTGCAGGGATGGGAAGATTGGATGGGATAGGCAAGGAAGAGGGAAGGAAGCGGCCGTGGCCTTAAGTTAGGTACCATCCCGGCATTCGCCTGGAGGAGAAGTGGGAAACCACGGAAAACCACTTCAGGATGGCTGAGGAGGGAATCGAACCCACCTCTACTCAGTTGACCTCGCGAGGCTGACTGGACCCCGTTACAGCCCTCGTACCACTTTTCAAATTTCGTGGCAGAGCCGGGAATCGAACCCGGACCTCCGGGGGTGGCAGCTAATCACGCTAACCACTACACCACAGAGGCAGACCAGGTATGACTTGGCGGCTTATATGAATGCACTCTCACTTTGTTTAAGTCTGTACCATATAGAGTCGGTATCTCAGTGCGGTAGGGGAGCCTCGTGGCTCCGACGGCAGCGCGTCGGCCTCTCACGGCTGGATACCGTGGTTCAAATCCCGGTCACTCCAAGTGAGATTTGTGCTGGACAAGGCGGAGGTGGGTACTCCAGTTTTTCCCTGTCATTTTTCATTCCAGCAACACTCTCCACTCTCATTTCATCGCATCTATCAGTCATTATTAATCACTTTGGGAGTGGCGACCCCATCGTACTAATAGCCTATAGACTATATGATTCATTCATTACATCCCTGACCCGGTCAATGACTGGAAAAGAGGTTGTAGGTTTTCTCATCTCAGTGCAGTAAATTAGTTAGGGCTTTAGTTTGATAGTACATGGAGCTGACTTTGGTCTTTTGATCAACACGAAGTATAGGTAACTTCCCATTACAACAATATCCTGCGACCTTGTACATTCCTGTTACAATTATTACATTTTTTCACCCCTCGAATGGCGGTAGCGTAAATCGCGCAGGGTTTGTTGCAGCTACTTGAGACAGATTTAAACGTCGTCTAAGGTGAACATATATTTTCTTCTTTCCTGCCAGATGATTCTCATAGTTTCCTACCATATGCCGCGTTCTTAATTGTGACGACCGAACAAGTTGGCTTTATGGTTTGGGTCATGTAGCTGTGAGATTGCGTTCGGGAGATGATAGGTTCGAAGTCCACAATCTCTAGCCCTTAAGGCGGGTTTTCATGGTTTCCCATTTTCCTATTCCATCGCTGCAATAAGACTGTCTATGTTGGTGCGACGTAAAGCAAATAGGTAAAAATTAAAAAAGAAATGTGATGACCCAACAATTTGTGAACAATTGAACGTTTCTCCAAGTTCAAATTCCGGTTGATGATAGTGTTAGGGGTTAAATAGTTTTTAAAGACGCCCCTAACTTACTTGCAATGGCTCTTTGCGTGGCTGTATTCCTGCCGGAGACGATCTTCTTTACAACATCTGGGGTACGGCTTGTCGAAGATCATGAGTTCACGTATTTCTTGCCTTTCAGAATTAATGCCATGCGGGTCTTTCCTGCCTTATTCAACACAGAGCTGATCCCCTTCTTTGAAACTGTAAAATTCCGTTTGTTGCACACCTCAATCGCAGCAGAATAGCTATAATTTGCGTCGTAAGGGGCCATAATGTCGACTTCCCAGTACGGTTCAGTTTGCTTCGGCATCGTTGCAGCTACACGCTTTTGAATATTGCATAGGTATCATCTCAACTGGCTTATTCATCACTCAGAACACTGACCTTGGCACGCGCCACGCAGAGCAACTGTGACATCCGAAATTAGTTATCCAAGTACGGAAAAAAACCTTCGTAATGTGGTAAATCACGTTACCGTACTGTAGTTGTTCAAGAACTATCAAAAATATTTTACTGACATTTTAACATCTATGTCGTATTAGGTTCTTTGTTAGCCGTGTGACCTCCGAAGAGGCTGTTGCAGGTCTTTTGACTTGACGTCTTATGGGCGACCTGCGCGTCTGTGAGGATAAGGCCCTACCCATTATGAATTCTAATGCTCAAGATAGCACTCATACTCGGACCCCGAGCCATCCGAATTACTCAATGGATGTTAAAATCCCCGACCCGGCCGGGAATCGAACCTGGGACCGCTTCGATCACAGCCCAGGACGCTAACCGCTTAGCCATTGAGCTGGATAAAGTAAATTCGCGTCCCTGTCGCGAGATGGTGCAGCTGTTTTCTGGCGCACCCCAGTGGAGCCGCATGTACCTATTTAACTCCATCCTGCCAATCTTAAATTTCTGGCAATACCGGGAATCGAACCTCGGGCCCTGGAGGATCGCAGCTAATAGTGCTAACCGTTACACTACGAAGATGGACATAAATCGTATCCTCATTCCGAGGTAGTGCAGCTCTTTTCAAGCACACCCCACGATGGGGGTGCGCTGCATTCTTAGAATACATGTCATTCACCGCCAGCGGCAATCGCCGCCAGTTAAAATTTTGTGACAATCGCTACTCACTGTCCCTGGCTCCTTCATCTGAGGCTATGACCGCTGGAAATTCCGCAGGACCATTACTCCCTCCTCCCGTTAGCCCCGCTTTCTCTCATTATTGCTCTGAGTGTCATAGTGTATCGGTCACAGTTATTTAGTGCACTCTAATTTTGCTTGATATGGCAGTGTCAACGAACAGTCACGGTAAGCCATGTGCCAGTTCCAAAGTTACGTGTATAATGTTAAAAGGAAAGGACCAAAGGAGATGGGCCTGTACCTTAGTAATGTTCAAGGCAGCCATGTTGCCGAGGATCAATCAAGATCTAACGCTATGAAGTGCTGTGTTCAAGCGAGCATCAGTGTGGACTTTCAGATCATGCTCACTTAGAAGTATTGAAAGCTCTCAATCAGACGAAAAAGCGAGCATGCGAGGAGGACACGCCAATTTCTAAAATATACTTCGAAAAATGGGTAATCTTCACAATACGGGCTATGATTTTAAACCGAAATGCCAGACCAGCAAGTTACGAAAACCTTTTAATATTACCACAAGGCCAAATCGCAAGGTAATCAACGAGAACCGGAATCATCTGAAGAAGCTGTTCTGGAAATGGTAACCTGGCAGATGGAAGTAATATTCTTTTGAAAGACGACAACGCAGGTGCGTGGCTTATTATTATTATTATTATTATTTTTGCTAGGGGCTTTACGTCGCACCGACACAGATAGGTCTTATGGCGACGATGGGATAGGAAAGGTCTAGGAGTTGGAAGGAAGCGGCCGTGGCCTTAATTAAGGTACAGCCCCAGCATTTGCCTGGTGTGAAAATGGGAAACCACGGAAAACCATTTTCAGGGCTGCCGATGGTGGGATTCGAACCTACTATCTCCCGGATGCAAGCCCACAGCCGCGCGCCTCTACGCGCACGGCCAACTCGCCCGGTCTTATTATTTTTAGTGGAGCTTTAGGAAAACAAACTTTGAGAAGCAGTACCGTAGATTATTTTATGGATGGCACTTTTAAGAGTTGCAGTAAGCAATTTTCGCAAATTTATACCATACATTCATACTATGTAAGCTCAAAAGCTGAAACAAATTATAATTATATATCAATTTATATTTGCTCTCTTGCCAAACAAAAGGAAAGAAACGTATATTCGACTTTCTCGCCTTCTTATTGAGGCCGTACTAGAGTGGAATGCAGCGATGGTGACAGTCGATTTTAAATCGGCAGCAATTTCGGCCCTCAAAGTTGTATTTCTCGCAGTAGAGGTAAAAGGTTGCTACTTTCACGTAAGAAAGTGCATCTGGAGGAAACTTCAAGAGTTGGGACTTGCTTATGAGTATATGAAGAACAAAGAAGCGAGAAGAATTATCCGCATGTGTGCTGCTTGGCGTTTCTTCGGCCTGATGATGTTCGCGACGACGGCCAAAGCTTCCTCAATCAACAGATTAGAGGCCTATAAAATGTGGTTACATTTTATTTATTTATTTATTTATTTATTTATCTATTTATTTTTTATTTATTTATTTATTTATTTATTTATTTATTTATTTATTTATTTATTTATTTATTTATTTATTTATTTATTTATTTATTTATTTATTTGTCTTCTTTTAAGTGGAGAAGTTAGGCCGCATGGCCCTCTCTTACGTTTAACCACATTTACAGTACTTTACAATACAATACATAGGAGAATGCTCAGAATACCCTGGACAGATGATGTAACCAGGAGAATAACTCTTCAGGTTGGCTAAAGAAAGGGGTGCTTTCTCCAGGACGATCGTTAACGCCAGGGGGCAGGATATGGCATTTGAAGAAGAAGAAGGTTATTTGTAAGACATGTGATATAAAATATATTCAGTTTTGTATTTAACATCGATTTATTTTCGTAAATGATCGGTTATCCAAAATATCATTTGTTCAAACACCTCTAGTCCCCAATTGCTTCGTATAATCGAAGCTCTACTGCACGTACATACATAAACACATACATTGAACCTGTGGTATCTTTCTTTTTTTTTCTCAGGACACCGTAACTTTTCTGCCGTCAAATTGAGTTTAGCCATGTTTATTACACATCTGCAATGTAATTATAATAGTCACCTGCAGTGGAAAAGGATTGAAGACCATGGTGCAAAAACCAATCAACTCCAATTTTTGTTGTTGGAAAATGACATTTGATGTGCACTGGGTAGAGAAATAGATGCTACACATTTAATTAAAGAATCTGACATGATCACCTTAAAGTAACGTCTCTACCGTAGAGAAGGCCTTAACTACATCACGAATTTGCATTTATAAACAGTCAAGTCCGCGCTTGACCGAATCTTGACACTGAGATATCCAGCTAAATGGCAGTAACATCACTTGCGTGTCAGCTTGTGATTAAGGACAGTACGAATACAACTCCCTATTGCATTTGTTAAACTATGCATGTTAAAATTTAAAGTTGTACAAACAAGAACATGTACCAAAATGTTTATCAGGGGTGTTAATCTGAACATTAGGCCTAAATCATGAAGCACTATAGAACAAGAAAACAATTATTAAGGTAAATGGCAGACTGTGCCGAAAGCCTGCAGTCTACTATCTTGGAACTTTAAAATAGGTGCAATGAGTGTGGTATGAAAATTAGCCTCTCGAAGACTAAATTGATGTCAGTAGGTAAGAAATTCAACAGAATTTAATGTCAGATTGGTGATACAAAGCTAGAACACGTCGATCATTTCAAGTATTTAGGTTGTGTGTTCTCCCAGGATGGTAATATAGTAAGTGAGATTGAATCAAGGTGTAGTAAAACTAATGCAGTGAGCTCGCAGTTGCGATCAGCAGTATTCTGTAAGAAGAAAGTCAGCTCCCAGACGAAACTATCTTTACATCGGTCTGTTTTCAGACCAACTTTGCTTTACTGGAGCGAAAGCTGGGTGGACTCAGGATATCTTATTCATAAGTTAGAAGTAACAGACATGAAAGTAGCAAGAATGATTGGTGGTACAAACAGGTGGGAACAATGGCAGGAGGGTACTCGGAATGAGGAGATAAAGGCTAATTTAGGAATGAACTCGATGGATGAAGCTGTACGCATAAACCGGCTTCGGTGGTGGGGTCATGTGAGGCGAATGGAGGAGGATAGGTTACCTAGGAGAATAATGGACTCTGTTATGGAGGGTAAGAGAAGTAGAGGGAGACCAAGACGACGATGGTTAGACTCGGTTTCTAACGATTTAAAGATAAGAGGTACAGAACTAAATGAGGCCACAACACTAGTTGCAAATCGAGGATTGTGGCGACGTTTAGTAAATTCTCAGAGGCTTGCAGACTGAACGCTGAAAGGCATAACAGTCTATAATGATAATGTATGTATGTATATATGTATCAGACTAAAGGGCGTAAGAGCTACAAGAAATAGAACCTTCGCTACGTTACATTATTTGCCATTTTTGTGACGTTTAAGTCACTTTTTGTGTGTATTACCTTTAACATGGAAACATAAATTAAATGGGTATGCATTGTATACATATCCGCATGTAATTACGTGTAGGACTTCCACATTTGCAATGATTAACGATCCAGTTGTTTTTTTCTGGGAAGAAAACTGAGAGGAAAATTGGTCTTACGGTTTTGTTTTAAAGTAATCAACAGACGAATACTATTTTAGCAAGACTAAATACAGCATTGGATCTATATTACGTCCGTCATCGTAAAAAGTGTCTATATACAAAATTAAAAGTTTAGAAACATTGGTAACTGTATAAAATACACGATAATTACCCTATATTTTTGTGAAAAATCATATATTAATATCATATTCACGCTCATGTTAAAGTTTTGAAATGTTTTTATTTTCTCCATAAAATTTCACTTTTTGGACTTGCCTCGTTATTTTACCGAGATCTTCAACTAAGGATGTTTGTATGTTGGGTATTCAGCCCGAAGGCTGGTTTGATCCTCTGCAACACTGCCAACAGCTTTCATAAATAGCCTAGGCGTCGCTGAAGAGGCGTACTAGGGAAATGAGGAGTGGGGTAGTTTCCCGTTGCTTTCCTCACCGAGTCAGCCCTTGCTATGACATATCAGTCTGCCAAGTCCACTGAAATGCATGCAACAACCGACCCTATGAGCGATTTTTCACACCATTCATAACAGGGACTGGCTGCATAAGGAATGGTATTACTAGCATCACTTATTCCTCAGTCACTTTCATATTGTCAAAGCCAAGGATGAGACTGAGACAGGTCAATGAAAGTAACAAATTTGATATAGCCCATACCAGAAGACATAATGCACTGTAAACACTACATCTTGCCAGCAAAGGCAAAACTAAGGATGCGTGTATAGTACTTTTCCAATTTTTTTCTTGATCAGAGTCATTTGAAAGTTTGAAACGCAATAGTTTCTTGTGTTTTCTCGATTAATCAATGGAGATTTTTCAGTTGAACATGGGGAAAAAGGTGCTGATGGTGATGCCATTTCAAGTACATTTCAGCCCGAAAGAAGGTTTGATCCTCAACAACTCTGCCGACGGTTGTTATAGATACCCTAGACGTCACTGAAGAGGCATAGTAGTGAAATGAGGAGTGAAATAATTTCCCCGTTGCTTTCCTCACCGGGCCAGAAGTTGCTGTCTATCAGTATGCCAAGCTTATTTAAATACACACATCAACCGACCCTATGAGCGCCATTTTCACACCATTCATAATAGAGTCTGGCTGCATAAGGAATGACATTTCTAGCATCACTCGTACTTCAATCACTTTCATATCGTCACAGACAAGAATGAGACTGAGACATGTCAATGAAAGTAATGTATTTGTTCTAGCCTATACCAGAAGACACAGTGTACTGAATACACTACGTCTCGCCAGCAAAAGCATAATAAGCTATTTGTGTCACAACTACAAGGTACGGTATTGTGAAGAAAAACAGGATAGCTGTAAAGTTCAGGAATATAGTGAAATCCATCACTGTTCATAAATCAAACGCTTTCCAGAGCACACAAAGTAAACTAATATTACACCAAGGACTATTATTTTTATGATGATGGCTTTTATGCTCCTAGAATGCAGCTAACAAGACTCCTGCAAAAGTCCATAGTATGATCCAGTCCTTGAAATTGCATTTCTTTGGGCTTTTTTTATTTATTTAAGCGCCGAGGGATTTTTTTTGCTATTTGCTTTACGTCGCACCGACACAGATAGGTCTTATGGCGACGATGGGACAGGAAAGGCCTAGGAATGGGAAGGAAGCGGCCGTGGCCTCAATTAAGGTGCAGCCCTAGCATTTGCCTGGTGTGAAAACGGGAAACCACGGAAAACCATCTTCAGGGCTGCTGACAGTGGGGTTCGAACCCACTATATCCTGGATACGAGCTCACAGCTATGCGCCCCTAACCTCACGGCCAACTCGCCCGGTCGCTGAGGGTTAACTGATGAATTCAATGGGCACACAATTTTAAACAACTGTACATTAATTGATTTGTTTTTGCCATTTTCATTGAGAATATTTATAGTACCGTACCTGAAAATATGCTACCAGGTTACACTAAAACATAATTTGTTAATTTTTTGAGGGTTATCTGAGTTTTTCTTTATATGTACACAACAATCTTATGCAAAATATGATGTGTAACTTCAGGATTACAATGGACAATAGAGGGTTGAATACGTTTTGATGAAATGATACATTATATAGTGTCTGAGAAGTACTCTAAACTTCCATTTCACCTTTAAGGAATGCGCTCCAAAAGCACTGGTTTAGGGTAGCCGCATTCTCTTCGCTCTGTTGAGCACTAGGTCAGGATATGAACATTGATTCCAGTGACGATGACGTGGGTATCATACGGATCGAAACCTGTATAAGAATAACAGAGCTTCGCCTCCTCTGGCCTTGACTTCTTTGCAAGCAATTTAGCGTTAGGAAGTCGGAATGCGACCTGCATCTGGCGGGACGATCGAACCCTCCTCGCTCTGACTGGCGAGGTCACGAATAAATGATCACCTCGACCACGAACGAAACAGTGCCGTATTCGCGTGTCTTGTGCACTTGGAAGTGAGAATGAGGAGACAGTGTAAGTGCGGGGTAAGCACCGGAGAAAGAGCTGCTCACGAAACTCACAGGGTGCTAGAGAATTGTGATGAGGAGTCGATTAAAACTGATAGAGGACCAATTTCATAATGTAATTGACTTGGGCACTTATTATGCATGTTTAGAGTTATGGGATCGAATTCCGGCGCAGTCGTTTGACAATTCAGTGTTTAAAGAGGAGTTGAGATGTGGTGCTGGAGAATAATGCTTTACACCCCTTGGAAAGCATTTTACAGAGAATCCATTCTCAAGGAGCTGAGCATCAGTATCAAACAATCGGCAGTTTGCCAACAAAGATTTCTCCAATTCTTTCGTCATATCACGCAAGGTGGAGAAAATCAGTCTCTAAAACCTTATAATCCTAGGAAACGTCCCTGAAAAGGGGGAACGTGGACGAGCTCTTATACGTTGGACAGACTGCATAAAACAAGCAACCAAGTCATCCCTCACACAATCAACCCATTTGGTAGATCACGACCTTTGGACTGAGGGAACGATGAGAAGTGTGTGTGTGTGTGTGTGTGAGGGGGAGCTGGAGCACTAAAAACCGAAATTTTGACATTTAAAAAATGCTCTTCCTACAAGGAATTTTACAATTTTCTGATTGAATTGGAGCTATCTTTTATTCTTTGATGGTTACCAAGTTACAACTAAAATTACGCCTTTTTTCACACGCTTCTCTTAAAACAAAAAAAAAATGGAGAGGGCTTTAATTTCCACTTATTTGTTAAAACAGCTCATCTTTGATGCTGGTAGCATTGCCATGAAAATTTGGCTGCCAAGCGAGGGACATGGTTTGTAATTCAGTGCTTCGTTACCAGAGGGATCCAGAATTCCGCACAGTGCGCGGCGGACCGCACAATGTATGACTCGGAATCACTGGCCAGCACAGTTCCACCTCCATTCTTGTCCGTCTTTGCTTCCCCAACTCTTCACATGGCGGGGGAGTTTCCTCGCCCATAACAACTTTAAAGAGAGGCGTCATTAATTTGTCAGTACAAATTACGAGAAAGCCAAAATTATTGTTTATAAAATATTATGCTTGTCTATCAAATTGCGTGTCACAAAATATAAATTGCAGTTTTCCTTTTAATTGGTCTTGTTTTCGTCAATCAACAATCTTCTTAAAAACAGGCGCAAACGAACGTGTTACAGAACTAGCTCCTGGTACCGACCTACCTTGCCCTGTATGAAGGTCCCTCGGCGGATCAAGAGTGTGTGTGTCCCAACCTGAAGAAATGGGGCATCCTTTCAGCAAATGCAGACACCTCGTGTGAATGCGGTGCTGAACAAGACCCAAGCCACCAACTTATCTGTGCCCTCCTGGACAATCCATGTTTCTGATTATTAATTATGAATTGGCCGCCTCTGTGGTGTAGTGGTTAGTGTGATTAGCTGCCACCCCCGGAGGTCCGGGTTCGATTCCCGGCTCTGCCACGAAATTTGAAAAGTGGTATGAGGGCTGGAACGGGGTCCACTCAGCCTCGGGAGGTCAACTGAGTAGAGGTGGGTTCGATTCCCACCTCAGCCATCCTGGAAGTGGTTTTCCGTGGTTTCCCACTTCTCCTCCAGGCGAATGCCGGAATGGTACCTACCATAAGGCCACGGCCGCTTCCTTCCCTCTTCCTTGCCTATCCCTCCCAATCTTCCCATCCCTCCACAAGGCCCCTGTTCAGCATAGCAGGTGAGGCCGCCTGGGCGAGGTACTGGTCATTCTCCCCAGTTGTATCCCCCGACCAAGAGTCTGAAGCTCCAGGACACTGCCCTTGAGGCGGTAGAGGTGGGATCCCTCGCTGTGTCCGAGGGAAAAGCCGACCCTGGAGGGTAAACAGATGATGATGATGAATTATGAATTGACAATTTTTTTGTAATTTTGTATATTTAATTATGAATCGGTCCGCCTCTGTGGTGTAGTGGTTAGCGTGATTAGCTGCCACCCCCGGAGGTCCGGGTTCGATTCCCGGCTCTGCCACGAAAATTTGAAAAGTGGTACGAGGGCTGGAACGGGGTCCACTCAGCCTCGGGAGGTCAACTGAGTAGAGGTGGGTTCGATTCCCACCTCAGCCATCCTGGAAGTGGTTTTCCGTGGTTTCCCACTTCTCCTCCAGGAGAATGCCGGGATGGTACCTAACTTAAGGCCACGGCCGCTTCCTTCCCTCTTCCTTGCCTATCCCTTCCAATCTTCCCATCCCTCCACAAGGCCCCTGTTCAGCATAGCAGGTGAGGCCGCCTGGGCGAGGTACTGGTCATACTCCCCAGTTGTATCCCCCGACCAAGAGTCTGTAGCTCCAGGACACTGCCGTTGAAGCGGTAGAGGTGGAATCCCTCGCCAAGTCCGAGGAAAAACCGAACCTGGAGGGTAAACAGATGATGATGATGATGATAATTATGAATCGACTTTGATGAATTAAACTTATACATTTGAGATTAACACAAACCGCAGCCCCCGAGCCGGAGAAATTAACCAAACGAAGTAAAAATACCCGACCCGGCCTGGAATCGAACCCGGGACCCCAGTAATCAAAGGCCTGAACGCTAACCATTTAGCCATGGAGCCGAACTATTCTAGCTTAACACTTTGGCCGGTAAGGTTCTGTCATCAAAGGTTCAATACTGTCAAGGAATTCTCGCTCTTCGTAATACATGTGTTGCGGGTCAGCATTTCTCCAAAAATATTATCACATAGCGGTTTTCGCAGGGACACCGACGATTTTTTCTATGGATCGACTGAAGTCGGGGAAACGCTGCAAGAAGACAGACCCCACATCATTGGGAAAATGCAAAGAAAATTGTGATGAAGGGTTTCTTTAATTAAAATGAAATCAAGTATGGTATTGAAATCGGAAAGGTAACTTCATTCTGGTTCTATGAATTTAAAATACATGTCAAAAACAGTTCTTAATATTTCATAATTATTCTAGAGGAAACTTCAGAAGGAAAAAGCGCATGAATTTAGTAGTTTTAACATTTGTGAGATAGGGCAATCCAATTCCTTTTAAATGTCAAAGATCTCTTTCCAGGGCAAAATTATGTGACATGTCTTCTGGTACAGGCTTGAGCAATTTTGTTTTGTTATTTTGTTACTTTCATTGATCTGTCTCTGTCTTCTCCTTGGCTTTGGCAATGTGAAAGTGACTGAGGTACAGTATGAGCGATGCTAGTAATGCCATTCCTTCTGCTGCCAGTCTCTACTACGAATGGTGTGAAAATGTTGCTCATAGGGTTGGTTGATGCATGCATTTCAGTGGGCTTTGCAGACTGATATGTAACCTAATAGCAACTTCTGGCTCGGCGAAGAAAGCAACGGGAAACTACCTCACTCCTCATTTCCCTAGTACGCCTCTTCAGTGACACCTAGGCCATCTGTGACAGCTAATGGCGGAGCTGTTGAGGATCCAACCAGCCTTAGGGATGAGGACTCACTATAGATACATACATATTTATTTATTTATTTATTTATTTATTTATTTATTTATTTATTTATTTATTTATTTATGTATTTATTTATTTATTTATTTATTTATTTATTTATTTATTTATTTATTTATTTATTTATTTATTTATTTATTTATTTATTTCTATCGGCTATGGGTGGGGGCGGTAAATACATCTACGACGACCGAGCGAGTTGGTTGCGTGGTGCGGGCTGTGAAGCTGTAAGCTTGCATTCAGAAGATGATTGGTTTGAACTCCACCTTCAGCAGCTCTCAAGATGTTTACCTTGGTTTCCCATTTTCACACCAGGCAAATACTGGGGCTGCGTCTTAGTTAAGGTCATGGCCGCTTCCTTCCCCATCCTATCTCGTCGTTGCTGAAAACCTATCTGAATTAGTGCGATGGTAAACTACTAGCAAAAAACAAAACAAGAACAGAAGAAACATCTATGACATCTCCTGTCGTAAGAAGTGACTAAAGGAGATAACCCTTTAGGAGCTCTTGTATCAGTCACCTCGGTTTCAATTTCCTTATCTGACCTTCTTTGGTCGACCCTTGTTTTCTTCCGGTCACCCTGTGGTGAGGATGGTAGGATACATCCGCAACATCCTCTACGTATTGTAAGAGGCTACTAAAAGTTGGTACCCAGAGGCTCTTAGCTTGTGTGTGAGGGAGGGAGGGAGGGAGGGAGGGGATTGACGACCTCGGAGACCTGTGCTGAGTCTGACACTGCTTCACTTGGTGAACTTATTCTCCTCCGACTCCGACAGTTTTCACGCCCTTCGTGGTACTTCTTCTTTTGCCGATACCTTTAAGTGGTGGTAGTGATTATTGTTTTAAGAGGAAGTACAACTAGGCAACCATCCTCTATATAACATTAATAAGAGAGCAAAAATGGAAGGGATCCGACACTTCGAAAAATGAAGGTATCGGCCAATGAAAGACAAGAGACACGAAGAGTGTGAAAATGAAAGACTCTCTAGGCCTCGGAAACCTAATAACGTCTTGGTCGAAAAAGAACAAGAGTTCACCAAGGCACGTCGGATAGGATAGATGAAAGTGAGGAGCCTGGCACGAGTAAGTGCAAACAATGCCAGGACTCAGCTAAGGGCCCCGTAATCGCCAACCCACGCTCCAAAGTTCAGAGCCCCTGGGGCCCCTTTTAGTCGCCTCTTACGCCCCTTATTCTACCACCTCCACCCACAGGGGGACGATACGTTTAATCATCGAAGGGACGTACCTCTTCCTTTTCTACTTCTGATTAGTGTTAATAAGAGATGATTGCCTAGTTGGACTTTTTCTTGAAACAATAATCAGGATTATCCTTCCTGCTGTCATGAGCCAGTCCTACTGAGGATTCGAATCCTAGACATTCGAGTTAAGAATAGAGGGAATGAATCACAGCAGAATACCCCACACTTAGGAGGTCACGTATAAGTACCACGTCACGGTATTTCAAATTCTTTCCATTTTTCCTTTAAATCTACAGGATCGGCCACAAGTCAATTGTCACTAGCAATACTTAGACTTTGTTTTACCTAGCATAGTCAGTGTAATGGTTAGCGTGCTGGCCTTTGGTCCCGGGGTCCCGGGTTCGATTCTCGGCAGGATCGGGAATTTTAACCATCATTGGTTAATTTCCCTGGTACGGGGGCTAGATATATGTATCGTCTTCATCATCATTTCATCCTCATCACGACGCGCATGTCGCCAACGGGAGTCAAATCAAAAGACCTGCACCTTGCCAGTCGAACATGTCCTCGGACACTCAAGGCACTAAATGCCATACGCCATTTCATTTCAGTTGTCATAAGTCAGTTGTCACTAGCAATTGTTAGACTTCGTTTTAGCTTGCGTAGTTGTGAACTTGACTAGTTGTCAATAGCAGTGTGAGGTTATTTTGTTTGTTGTTATCTGAGAGATAATGGGTAGAGATTTTTAGCGGTGGGCTAATCGGGCCTTATTTTTTAACGGTACTGTCAATTTTGTAAATAACCTACATATGCCTCAAGAAGTGTTCTTAGAACTGGAAATTAGTCCACTTTATGAACATGTGCAGCCGGTTAAGGTAAAGTGGCAACAAGATGGAGCACCCCCGCATTATGGAGTTATTGTGAGAGAATTTCTAAATGGAAACTTTGATGAATGCATTGGCAGACCGGGTTCTATTGAATGGCCTCCACGATCCCCAGATATAATACCCATAGATTTTTCAGTCTGGGCAATACTAAAATGTGAGTTTTATTCCGACAACATTCGTGATGGTGAGTATTTGAAAGAACGAATCCAATCAAAATTTGAAAACAGATAATCCTGGAAGGTTTGCAATAATATTTGTAAATCAGTGTAGAAAGGATTCGATGTTTGCTTCGAACAGCATGGAAACTACTTTGAGCATCTTTTGTAGCTTCATTGTAACTTCATTGAACTCTACGTGTATCTGTGTGTTGATAACAAATTATTGCACCAAACGCACTTTTGACAACTGGAACGAGAAGTTGAAGCTTTTCACTGAAAGAAGGTGACAAAAAGATGATAGTAATATCTCATGGGAGGGACGATATAGCTGAAGAAGAACTAGATTTACCTTGAAAGACCATTCTGCCCCTTCCTAATTTCTATCAAGTTTCAAATTCCCTGTATCAATCTCGAAAATATCCCTTTCAGGAAATGGGCGTGGTAGATCAGTAAAACACACACACGCACACACACAACCTTCATCAAGACTTTCCCTGTCCTAGCATTTTCCCATTCCATCTTCGCCGAAGTATGTTACTGGGATTTTAAGTACATAGTAAAACATTAGTCTCTTTATTATACTCTATGATTACATATAGGAAAAGGAGATGATATCGATTTCCCTCTGAAAACAATAACCACCACCACTGATCCTCGTAATCAATGGAAGTATCCGTCAAAGAAAGAGAGACGATTCGCAAGCTAACTCCGCACTTCGCGCTCGGGTGAGAACAAAAGTTGTTCAATCGATTTTACTACCACAAGTGGTTATTCATTGGCCTTGTATTCCAAAGATGGCGGGTTCGATCTCGACTGAGGTCAGGGACATTTGAGAGTGTCATTCGTTAGCTTATGGCACTAGAAAGAACTGGGTTTCTGATTGGGTTTGTGTGTGTCGCTTTGAAATCCTCTTAACCGAAGGCCTGAACGCTGACTATTCAGCCAAGAAGTAGGAGTTTTCCTATAAGCACTAACTTTGGATTATACTATTTGAGGATCCAGCTAGCCTCTGGGCTGATGACTGAACATAACAAAAAAATGTTTTCCTCAATTCGACTATAATTATAGTCTGGAAAGTCGTGAAGTTGCATCCGGGAGATAGTGGGTTCGAACCCCATTGTCGGCAGCCCTGAAGGAGGTGTTCCGTGGTTTCCCATTTTCACACCAGGCAAATGCTGGGGCTGTACCTTAATTAAGGCCACGGCCGCTTCCTTCCCACTCCTAGACCTTACCTATCCCATCGTCGCCGGAAGACCTATCTGTATCGGTGCGACGTAAAACAAATTGAAAAAAAAAGCCTATTTGCACTTTGGTCGAAGAGTTTTAGGAAGCTCGATACATTTCCGCATGATGTTATCGGTCCCTCAGAATCCGATGACCGAGATAACCAAGTAAATTTACTAGTGCCTGGCTGGGGTAACTACATTATTAGCTGTCGCTGCCATCATGCTAGTAAGCTGAAGAGAATGGGGAGAGTATCATCGACCTCAGGGTTAAATTAGAGATTGCCTCAGTATATTTTCTGTGCCTGTTTTTGGTCCGCCGAGATCCCCTATCCACCACCTGGGACTCACCCGATAGGTGAACATATAAACCCCCACGGGATTATTATTATTATTATTATTATTATTATTATTATTATTATTATTATTATTATTATTATTATTATTATTATTATTATTATTATTTGAGTGCCTCCATGACTCAGGTGGTAGCGCGCCGCCCTCTCACCGCTGGGTTCCGTGGTTCAAATCCCGTTCTCTCTATATAAGTTTTGTGCTGGACAAAGCGGAGGCGGGACTGATTTTTCTCCGGGTACTCCAGTTTTTCCTGTCATCTTTCATTCCAGTTACACTTTCCAATATAATTTCATTTCATCTGTCAGTCGTTAATCATTGCCCCAGAAGAGTGCAACAGGCTTCGGCAACCGGCACAATTTATATCTTCGCCGCTAGATGGGGGTTCATTCATTCCATTCCTGACCCGATCGAATGACTGAAAACAGTCTGTGGATTTTCATTTTCATTATAATTCGAACAAAAAAGAAGAGATATTAAGAGTAGCCATATCGGATTCGGTTCGCTCTGTAATTCCACGCATCACCTACGGTTTGAGTATTTAGGGATGCAGTTTCGTGTCTAAATTGCCAAGTTCTGTGGAAGCGAAAACTATTGCGCTTTCTCTAGGTAACTAGATCACATGTGCCACATTCTCATCATGCATATTATGTACTCGATTTGAAATATTATTGGTATTCTGTATTAGAGCTGCAAATACGAATGTGTTCTGTTCTTTTCCCGCCCTGTGTTCCCCTCCCCCCGGAGTTCATAATGGCCTTAGGACACGAAGCTTGCAAACTGTGGGCTGTGTTTAATGAAGTATGGTATAGGGCCCGTCAGAACCTGACCTTGGGGCAGCAGCCAGACAACACTAATAAGTCACGGGGCTAGACAGAGCGCCCTGTCTGCAGGTGTACAGCCCGACTTCCGTCCAGCGCGCGCCTGTAGCAAGCCAGACTCTTCCGGGAGAAGAACGAGGTACATTTTCAAAATAAACTTGTAATCCCAAGTTCTATAACCACTGACGCGATATTCATTATTATAGCATTTTGAACTCGGAACATTCTGCCACCTTCGACAACAAGGTTGCCAAGTAACTTTCCACCACATGGGCACAGATTCCGTCATCGACTGTGTCAAGAACTTGAAAAAAAATTTTGCTTTACGTCGTACCGACACAGATAGGTTTTATGGCTACGGTGGGATAGGAAAGATCTAGGAGTGGGAAAGAAGCACCCGTGCCTTAATTAAGTTATAGCCCTAGCATTTGCCATCTTCAGTGCTACCGACAGTGGGGTTTGAACCCGCTATCTCCCGGATGCAAGCTCACAGCTGCGCGCCCCTAACCCCACTGTCAACTCGCTCGGACTGTCACGAACTGAATACGATTTTGAGGATCTGGAAAAGACGAATAAAACCTATTTGAATCAGCGGTAGAGTGTTGATCTTCCGATCCCAAGACCACGGATTCGAATCCGGCAAAGGTAACTGGATTTTTGAGGGACAGATTAAAGTCCATTTGGCTCTCTGTGTCGTAATGGTTTCGAAATATAGAATATTTCTGGTGACATATTTGGGGTTTATCCGACAAAGTTTAATGAACTCAGCTATAGGCCGCATAGTATAATTCTATTTGCTCTGTCATTTGGTAGAGTAAACCAGAACGTTTAAATTGACACGCACGCAGGATAAATGGCACTGAATCAAAATGTCTGCACCCACTAGCTGACACAATACGATCATTTTTTTCTTAATCCGTTTACCCTCCAGAGTTGATTTTTCCCTCAGACTCAGCTAGGGATCCCACCTCTACCACCTAAAGGGCAGTGTCCTGGAGCGTGAGATTTTGGGTCGGGGACGAAACTGGGAAGGAGGACCAGAACCTCGCCCAGGCGGCCTCACCTGCTGTGCTGAACAGGGGCCTTGACGCGGTGGTGGGAAGATCGGAAGGGATAGGCAAGGAAGAGGGAAGGAATCGGCCATGGCCTTAAGTTAGGTACCATCCCGGCATTTACTTGGGGAAGAAGTGGGAAACCACGGAAATCCACTTCGAGGATGGCTGAGGTAGGAATCGAACCCCTCTCTACTCAGTTGACTTCCCGAGGCTAAGTTAACCCCGTTCCAGCCCTCGTACCACTTTTTAAATTTCATGGCAGACCCAGAAATCGAACCTGGGTCTCTGGGAGTGGCAGCTAATCACCCTAATCACTAAACCACAGAGGCGAACATTATCATCAACATAATTGAGAATAGCAGTAGGTTTAAACCTCAACTTCTTCTGACAAATTTTCCACTCCCTGGTGGGGTCGTGGGTGAGAACTATGTTTCACATATAGACTTGATCCTGTTTTACACCTGGATGCCCTTCCAGACGCCAAATATATATTCAACATATTTCCATATACATGTTTCTATGGTGGTATGTACTAAGACAAACTCGTACTCCTAGTCGCCGAATCAGAGGAAATTATCAGTCGTGGCTCAAATTCCTGACCATCCCGGGAATCGAACCCAGGCCTCTGAACCCAAGTCGCGGCGCTGACCATTCATTCAAGCAGTCAGACCCCAATCTTCTTTATCTTAGTGACAAAACAAAAGAAAGCAAGCTTCTAATACCACGATTCAGAGCAGAAATAGAGGTCTGAATGCTGTAAAATGCCTTAATAAGATCAATCATGCTACAACAGTAGTCTCTAACTTAGAAATATAGAAATATATATAAATATATTTATTTAAAGTTAATTACAAGTAGGACCAGCGGTCCCATTGGCTGTAACTAACTGCCACTTTAACTTAAATGTATCAACTAATATACAACATGTAGTAAAAAGGATACATAAAAAACGTGATACATTTTCCTACTGAGGAGATAAGAATAAAAACGAAACATCTAGGAGATTACAATAATACTATTACCATTTAATAAACATAGACTGTACTAACAAGAAAGAGAAGACTTCATAAACATACACTATACTAACAAGGAAGAGAAGAGAAAAGAAAATCCTAAGAATTTTAAAGCCGTGGATGCATTAAGAATAAAACTGAACATCTAAAACGTATCTAGGGGATTATGATATTTCGTACTATTTAATTAATTTGGTGAAAATTCACTTACATGGCCTAATAAGTGGAAAGGTAGCGGTATTTAAGACATTTTTTCTGAGTTCGAACACTACTTTGCTGTATTTCATATAGTTTAAGATCGTTGTATAATTGAGAGGCAGTGACAATGAACGACTTACTGCACTTTAACGTACGATGTTGTAGAACCTGAAGGGTGTTGGCTGTAAACATATTGTCCCGATCATGCACTTGACTCATCTGAACAAAGGACTTGGTTAAATATGAGGGAGCATTAGATTTTAAAATTCTCAGAAGTAAACAAGCAGCTGAGTATGATCGTCTATCCCTGAGTTTCAACCACTCTGCGGCTTTGTAGTAAGATGTTACGTGACAGTCTTTACGAATATTGAAGACGAATCGCACATAGGCATTCTGAATACGCTGGAGTTTGCTATTATATTTCTCAGAGATATCGCTGTAAATTACAGCGCCGTAATCTAAAATAAGAAATACCATAGTTTGGATCAACATCTTTTTCACCGAGGAAGGAAGATACCGCAAGTTTCATCCAAACTGATGCAATATACCAGACACTTTCTTAACCAAATGATGGCATGAAAGGTCCAGGACAGAGTGTTATCCATTAGAATATCTAAATTCGTAACACATTCCTGATACTTGACTACAGAACCGTTTACAATTACTGGAGGAATGTCCCTGTTGAAAAGATTTGATAAGTTTCTTCGATATCCTAGAAAAATAGCTAAGGTTTTGTTTTCATTTAATAGTAAATTATGACTTAGTGTATACTGATGTAGTCTTTCTATATCTAGATTTATTTTACTAATACTTTTGACAACACAATTCACAGGAAAATCATGGGCATACATATGATGTTTCGTGTGGCGTAAAACTCCAGGCAGATCGTTTATATACAGCGAAAACAAAATGGGACCCAACACGGAACCCTGAGGGACGCCAGAATGTACAGTAGACCACTTAGAAAAATTTTGTTTGTCAAATACTACACGCTGAGACCTCCCTTTCAAGAACGATTCAAACCAAGAGAGAGCTGATAGATATATGCCCATTGTATGTAATTTATTCAGAAGGAGGTCATGATGAACTCTATCAAATGCCTTGCTTAAATCGAATAGTACCAGAAGTGTTAGTTCCTTTGTGTCCATTGCAAACTTGATATCATCGGTGACTTTGAGAAGTGCCGTCGTAGTGCTATGGCCTGTTCGAAAAGCAGACTGAAACATGTTAAGAATATAATGAGTATTTAAATACTAAGTGAGTTGTTGGTAAATAATCCTTTCTAATTCTTTAGCTAGTATTGACAAAATACTGATAGGCCTGAAATCATCAAATTTTTGAGGAGAAGGAACTTTAGGAACAGGTCTGATATTGGCCATTTTTCATAGAGCTGGAAAGACTCCTGATTGTAAACAGAAATTATACATGTGAGCTATAACCGGAGTGATTATATCCAAACAGTTCATTAGGAGGGAATATGACATACCATCTGGTCCAACAGCCTTGGTATTCATGCTCTTAAATACTTTGACTACATCCTCTGGGTAAATGTACGAAAAGTGAAAGAGATCATGTTGAGGTTCATTTGTGTTCATGTAAATATGAATAATTTCGGATATTCTGTAAGAATTGTTCACTGGTGAGATTTTTAAGAAATAATTATTTTGCAATTCTGCAGATATGAATGAGTAGGTAGGTTGTGCATTTTTCTTAATAATATCTAGTGATTTAATAGTTCCCCAGAGAGCAGACGGAGTTGATCTCTTATTGAACAAAGAATGCATGTGTTTGGCTTTAGCATCACGGATCGCGAGTTTAGTTTTATTACGCAAGATGCGAAAGGTTTCAAAGTCTTCAGATTTCCTGGTTTTGATGTGCTTTCTTTTTGCCTTGTCCCGCGCAGAGATTAATTTCTTAATTGTAGACGTTATCCACGGGTTAGGTGGGTGTTTGGCTCGAATTTTAATGGGGCATGCTTGTCGTACAACGCGGAAATTCAACTATTAAATTTGATGACTTTATAATCGATATTACGCTGAGAAAATACTTCATACCAGGGAGCAGAAATGACGTCTTTTCGAAAATCTTCAGGATTAAAACTGCGGAAATCTCTAAATGTGATCCATTTTCTTTCATATATGGGTGTTGATATCGAGAAGACAGCATATAGCATATTATATCCTGAAAATCCACTCGCTGGGGTCTGCCCAAATTTAAGAAGGGTATCATTACAATTTGAAGCTATGGTATCGAGATTAGAATGACAATGTGCAGTGTGGTATGTGTCATCAAATGGTATTCTAGTCAAATTGCGTGAGTCAAGTGCATCATCGATTACTACAGTTTCCAAGGACCCGGATCCAAAATGCCCATTCATATCACCTGCAAGTATAACATATTTATAATGAAAAACATAATTATACATCGCCTCTACAAACGACTCCATGAAACCAATTTTGGGAGGAAAACAGCAGTAAATATATCATTCCTTCCTATTTGTTTCGAGAAAGCCGAAGTAGGCTACAGCACCGCCATTGATATTTGCGTTTCCCCGACAAGCACTACTTCTACCGCTTTTCCCCACACCTGTAGGTTCGTGGACACGAACATTGTAGCACATGTGGATTTGGCCCTGTTTTACGGCCAGATGCATTTCCTTAAGCTAAATCTATTTGGAAGGATGTTACCACGATCGCGTGCCCCTGTGGTGGTTAGTAATGTTATGTGTTGTGTGAATCGAATCCGGGACCCTCTTAACTGAAGGCCTGAACGCTGACTACTCAGCCAAGGAATCGGAGTTTCCCTATAAGCACTAACTTTGGATTATACTATTTGAGGACCCTGCTAGCTTCTGGGCTGATGACTGAACATGACAAAAAAAAAAAGTTTTCCTCAATTCGACCATAATTATTCTCTCAGTGTTGCCACCTGTATGGAAATAATGGAAATAATTTCCAGCTTCATTCAGAATTTAAATACTAGATGAAATTGTTGTCCTTACTTCATTTTAGCGGCTTTGGTCAATATCCCAATGTACTTGATGCGTATGCTGTCTAATCACCGCTATTCATACTAGTGTGGAAAGTTAGATCATCATCAACATCATCGTCTTCGTCATCGTCATCGTCATAGAACATGGTTTAAGCTTTCAAACCCTGTTCTGGATTCCCATTTCCTGGGCGTCATTCTTCACTTCTTTCGGATTATACTCCAAAGCTATTCTGGATGGTCTTGATGACTCCTGAACATAACATTATGTTCTCATTTCCGGCTAGAGGTGTCGATGCATATCATTATTGCGAAGTTCATTTCTTGTAAATCCCTTTACTGGCCGAAGGAATATCATTTCTGCAGCTGTTATAGATTGCTAATTTCTTCAGTTTAGGCCCCACAGTTCACTACTACACAATACTGTTGGTAATGCCATGACATAGAATTTAAGCTGCAGTCCTTTTCTGGTCTTATTGTGCAATGCATATATTCGTCTGAATATGGAAATTTCATGTTATTGTATTAAAGGTGATGGTGACGATGATGATACTGTTACAATGAGAATCACAGCCTGTTTCCAGGCATTCGACTGGGTTAGGAATGGAATGAATGAAGCCCCCATCTAGCGGCGGGACAGGAATTTTACCGGCCGCCGAAGCTTGTCGCACTCTTCTGATTAATGACTGACAGATGAAATGTTATTGGAGAGTGTTGCTGGAATGAAAAATGACAGGAAAAATCGGAATACGCAGAGAAATACCTGTCCCGCCTCCTCTTTGTTCAGCACAAACCTCACATGGGGTGACCGGGATTTGAACCACGGAATCCAGCGGTGAGAAGCCGGTGCGTTGCCGCCTGAGCCATGGAGGCTCTTTACTGTTACATTAATTGACAATTCCAAAAAAAGTTGGAATGAATCTGTTTACAATATGAGAACATCTCAGTAGATTACTGAAGCGTCTAGGTTACCGGCTCCTACAGTTCATACTTTCATCAGGCTCTGATGACGTCATGTTAACAAGAACAAGAGGAAATACATTTACGACCTTTTAAAAGTTGTAAACTGGGATCAAGCTTCAGAAAGCTACGAATCCACTGTTGAAGATGCTTACACGTCTAGAATTTGAATAGTTGTTTTTATCTCCTTTCTTGAAGAGGGAGATCACATGAAAAGTTTTCCAAGACCGTGTAAGTTACTTCAGGAAACGAATTCCAGGATCATCGAGGTTTAACGTTCTCCGGTCTAGACCCCTTTCCTCTACGTTACTGACTCAAAAATATGTGGCGAAGCCGGGAAATGAATCCTGGCATGCTGGTGTTGCAACCAGGTTCACGTCAATATTCCCAGAGTATTATCTTAAAATTGAGGCGGGCTATAATAGGTCTATTGTGTTGTGAATGTCATGATGTAGGAGAGTAATTCCAGACCGGAATAGCTCGTGCTTGTGACGTATTTGTACTGCGTCGTATCTCGAGAGAAATGGTCCTATGCGTTTCTGGTTTTACACCACGATTTCATTCCATTTTATATTTGTTTTATTGCAATGTTGTGTGGAAGAATAAGCAACATGTTTCTTTGAGCTGAAGAAACAATGTGAATACCAGATCCATTTAATTACAGAGGAATATCGAATCTAGCTTCTGCATCTACTTTCTATATAGCTGGTTCAGAAACAGAATTAGAGGCGTGATTTCCAAAATAACAGAACTTCACTGGCAAAACATTTGAGGTAAATTTTTATGGTGTGTCTTTTAATCTACTTATTCCTTGTAACCGGTAGACACAGGCGGTAAACAATAAACTAAACAAACATTCAGAGACATAATACTGTAAAACCAACAGATCTGTTGAATCTATTTTCTAAAAAGCCTCCAAAATTATATTTAGATTGTGAAATAAACATACAATTCGCTGTAAAACTGTTGACCTTGATCATATTGTCCTTTTTTATTTTAATGTAAGATTTTGTTGTGTACTGCAATCTGAATATCAACACAATTCACTTGTATCGGTGTCCTTATAATGTTTGAAACTATGTGGTCAAAGTTGCAAGACAATGAAAGGAAGCAAGATTACCCTCAAAAGCGCCAGAGAATTGATTTTATAGGAACTAAGAAAACATCATATCTCCGATTGTATTTGGAAATAATTGATATCATATCCGTGCAACCATCAGATAGATTTTCTGATATTAGCAGGCTGGAGTTCCTTCAGTTAATTGATGTTGATCAGTTCAACAATTTCGCGAAGGAGTTCCCGAACAATGCCTATCAGTCGTTATTGAAGACGTATGGACGAAATTATGACTGCATAAAAGTTAAAAGTTAACTGTCTGTCCTCTACATGAAGCCGGACATTGTGAAAAATAATTCATATTACCTCTACATGCCTTTGCTGGCAGGACCTAGTGTTTACAGTGCACTATGTCTTCTGGTATGGGCTAGAGCAATTTTGTTACTTTCATTGATCTGTCTCAGCTTTATCCTTGGCTTTGACAAAATGAATGTGACAGGTATGAGTGATGCTAGTAATGTAATTTCTTCTTCAGCCAGTCCCTGTTATGAATGGTGTGAAGATATTGCTCATAGGGTCGGTTGGTGCATTCATTTCAGTGGGCTTGGCAGACTGATATGTAATAACAACGTCTGGCTCAGTGAGGAAAGCAACGGGAAACTACATCACTCCTCATTTCCCTAGTACGCCTCTTCAGTGATGCCTAGGCCATCTATGACAGCTGATGGCGGAGCTGTTGAGGATCCAACCAGCCTTCTGGCTGAGGACTAAACATACATACATTACCTCTACCAATATTTGCACACCAGTGGTCTTATAAAAGCATATCCAGAAGCAACGAAATTGATTGACCTCATTCTCACCATCCCGGCAACCAGCGCTTCCGCTGATAAAAGCTTCTCGGCCTTAAAAAAAGGATACACACCTTCCAAAGAAATTCACAAGTACAGGACAGGCTCTCTGCACTTTCTTTGATTGCGATTGAGAAGAAATTTCTGAGTGACTTAATGAAGAGGCCTAATTTCTACGATACTGTGATAGATATTTTTGATGCCACAACATGCCGTCTATCGACTTGAAGTACAAATTAGAAATACTGAGGTAAGCGTTGAAGTTCCGTTAGAAACTAATTTTCAACTTTATGAGTGCATGAGTAGCCTGCCATACGTGTTTCATGATGTGAACTATTTTCAATTAGTGCATGATCGAGACTGCTAGTTTCTATGATTATGAGCTCCTGCTATCTAGCGGAGCTACTGGGAACTGCCATATCGCTTGTATTTATGCTTTTGTTTTGTACCGGTTTGTAGTAAGTAAGAATAAAGATGGCAGCCATGACGAAGTAAAGTGATTCAGTGTTTTATTTATTAGTGATATCCCCAACATTATGGTGCCGAAATAACCCATCTGTTCAAGTTACGATACGTTTCATCACGAACCTTCAAGATTTGGAGAACTTTCACACCAAGTAACCACGGATCTCCTGTAAAGGGAATGTTCCATCACGCCACTCGACCGAGGATCACGATGAGTAGAACAGTTATTTCTTCTGAGATACAATGTACTGAATCACTAACGTAGCATGCTATATGGGGATTATACGGCATTATTGCATTGGTGTAGATATTATTTCTGCATGCTTCCAGAATATCGTTATTTCTAAAACAAATCCACGCCGGTCTGTGTGACTAGTGCTGCCACCTACTGGAAACAAGGCGGACTATTACCGACCAACTACCTACTGTCACGGGAACAAAGCCCTGCCTGCAGCACGTTCATCTGCACCCCCTCCTCAGCTGTCATAAATCGCCCGTTTGTCACACCGTCAGCGATGTCTATACAAGACCTGTCCCTTCTGAAAAGAAAGCGAACTACTCTGCGAGCAAATTTAACGCGCTTTGTCAATCTTTTAAAAGACAAAACAAGTACACCAGACTATGACGAAATAGAATATCTTCGTGATAGACTTCAGAACACTCTACAATTATTAGCTTCCTCAGACGATGTTATACACGACCAGTTACCCGACACAGATTATGAAACAGATGTACAGGCATGTGAAAACTATGTCGACAGTGCAACAAGAGCTATACAGCATGCCAACAAAGTTCTTACACGGAAACCAGCAGAGACAAATGCGTCAGCATCCATTCCCAGTTCTAGCTATTATGTTCCACCCCCAGTTGTTCCAGAATTTAAACTCCCGACAATACACATTGAGCCATTCTCAGGTGACATAGAATCCTGGTCTCGTTTCTGGGAACAGTTCGAGACAGCAGTTGACAACAACACCACGATTCCAGACATCAGCAAGCACGTGTTATTACGAGGATATCTACGAGGGGAACCCAAGCAACTCGTCGATGGTATAGCACTCAGTTCAGAAACGTACGCCCAGGTCAAGACTTTACTTACTGAACGTTATGGTGACAAGGATAAAATAATTCAGGCTCATCTGAACTACCTGGAGAATTTACCACCCACATTATCAGAGAATCCGGATGATCTCAACGTGACATACCTGGAGTGCCACCGTAGAATTCAAGCCCTCAAGGCGCTCGGCGAAGACATTAATGTTTACGGACGCGTGATTGCCCCGAAGATTTTACGAGCTTTTCCAGCGGCAATCTGCACACGTTGACTAATTCACGCAAAGCGCAACAAAATCTCCGAAGGTCATATGATGTTTCTGATAGAATTTCTTCGTGAGGAGGTAGAAGTGGCCCTTAGCACTCAGAAACTCAGGGGAGAAACCAGCATCGCAGTTCCATCACTTTACCAACCTACAGCAGCTGCTCTCCAAGTCAGTACTAGGCCACAAAAGTTAAGGAGGCAGCAGAACAAGCCCACAATAACACCATTCTGTGCCTTCTGCGAAAGCAGGGGTCACTGGGCACAGGGATGCACACAAGTAGTCCTACCCCAAGATAGGGTGGAGAAGCTGAAACTCTCCAAAAGATGCTTTCTCTGCCTCAATCGAGGTCACAACGTCCAGAACTGCAACAAGAAGGGCAGAGTGTCATGCTCTAAATGCAAACAACTTCACCACGTATCCATCTGCAACCAGAGCCAATCCCAGTCAACTTCTGTCGGAAAGATTGAAATTGGGCCACCCAGTTTTTCATTTCTGCAGACAGCCCGTGTTCGGATATAAGGACCAACAGGGGCACACAAAATCACACGATGCCTCCTAGACGCTGGAAGTCAATCAAGTTTTATTGCCACGTCATTATTGGACACTCTACAGCTTCCAGTAATCTGTACTAGAGACCTAGCAGTCACAGCCTTCGAAACAACTAGCAATAGCTTTCAGCCACGTCGACTCATCCAATTTGAAATTATCGGGTTTTCGACAAAAACCGCCGTCACTATCACAGCTTTCGAAAGTGCCAACACTTATTCATCTCACCCAGCAGTCACTCTTAACCACAGCAATCTGCCACTCGCTGATCCAAAAACCAACGACGCAGATGACTTGCCGATTGAAATCCTTATTGGTGCAGACAATTATTGGAAAGTCGTGAAACGATATCCACCACAGCCCATCACACCCTCTTTAGTCCTACTTCCAACAATCTTCGGTTGGGTCCTCACAGGCAACCGCTCTGGTACCACTGTCAATCATATCATGACGAACCACGTCTCAGTCAACAATGACGAGATATCTGACGACTCCATGCGACGTTTTTGGGACCTCGAGACAATCGGCATTCGAGAGACGAAACACAGACAACTAGACGACACGGATGATGCTATTCTTCAAGAGTTCCACGACAATTACCGCATCCACGACGGACGAAGAGTCGTATCCCTTCCTCGCAAACGGGATATAGTCTTATCCGATAATTTGGCAACAACCGAGGCAAGGTTTCGAACACTACAGAGACGGCTACATCAAGACGCAACTTTCAAGAACATGTATCAGATGCAAATGTTGGACTACGTGCTTCGAGAGCAAGTGGAACTAGCCCCCGATACCACAATCCCTGGAAATATGTTTTATCTGCCACACCATGCCGTCAAGAAGGAGAAACGAGATGCCACTAAATGGAGAATAGTGTACGACGCTTCCTCTCACGAACCAGGATTCCCATCCCTCAACGATACCCTCTATATGGGTCCAAATCTCCTACCAGAAATTTTTGCCACCCTCTTAAGGTTTCGATTGCATCGAAAGGCCATCGCATGTGACGGTACCCAGGAGTTCCTCCAGCTAGCCCTCGACGAAGAAGATAGAGATCTCACCAGATTTCTTTGGTACCGCACATTCCATTCAGCGAACGCAGAGTTAACAGACTTGTGGAGAGAACTGACAGCGGCACGGACACACCACTATATGACCCAGCAAGGTATCACATGGAAGTTCATTGCCCCACGTGCCGCTTGGTGGGGAGGATGGTGGAAAAGACTAATTGGCCTCACCAAGCGATGTCTACGGAAAATACTTGGACGTTCCACTATTGATGATGAAGGGCTACGGACTGTTTTGACTAGCATAGAAGCCGTATTAAACACAAGACCCTTGACGCAACATGATGACAATGGTGGTGTTTTGATTCCAGCCCACTTCCTCGTTGGCGATTGACTCACCACGTTACCTACTGGACCAGAACCACCTAGGCGAGACCTTGTTAGAACCTTCAGACTACTCCAGCGAATGACTGACGACTTCTGGAAGCGTTGGAGTAAAGAGTATTTGCTACTATTGCGGAATTTTCACGAAGTTTGCCAGCCCAGAGACCACGGGTCAAGAATCAGGGTCGGTGACGTAGTTTTACTACAAGAGGATACACGCCCAAGACACATGTGGAATAAAGCACGGGTCGAAGAATTACGCGAAGGACGTGACGGGAGAACTAGAACGGTTATTCTTCGCACCTCCGACGGAAACCATGTGACACAACCTGTCCAGCTGGTCATCCCACTCGAGATAGACCAGGGTGTGGAGGATGTTGGAGATTCATAGAAAAGGACTCGTACACACTCTTAACGGCGTTATGTGATTTGGATATGCAATCTCCCTGTACATAGTTTAGTATTTCAAGTATGAGCTCCTGCTATCTAGCGGAGCTACTGGGAACTGCCATATCGCTTGTATTTATGCTTTTGTTTTGTACTGGTTTGTAGTAAGTAAGAATAAAGATGGCAGCCATGACGAAGTAAAGTGATTCAGTGTTTTATTTATTAGTGATATCCCCAACAATGATGTTGTTGTTCACTAGTGTTCAGTATATTGTGTGCAATTTCATCATTTTCAAATGATGTTATCGTATGCAAAAGTAATATCAATTATGAAGTCTTTCACTTTTATGAAATGACATCTGTACTGCTCGTAAAAATGCTGCGGTGTGAGCGACAATATACTCTGAGAAGGAGTGTGGTAACACTTTTCGAAACGTCACGAGTCGCCACTGTTTCTTCTAAATAACTAACAATACTCTGGGTTGGGTCCTGATATATACTCAGGAAGGATCTCTCCTCTCTGCTACTTCAGGTTTCGTAAAACATCATTTTTCTATGAACCGAACCGCTACCGTAAAAAAAAAAGAGTTGCACATTGTCAAGCTGTCGTTAATATTGTGGACTGTCTACAACAATGCATTGTAAAATATTTCGGTGACGAATGGAATTTTTAAACATTGATGCATTTGCATTGTTGTACCGATTTTAATATGTTCTTAATCTGTTTACCCTCCAGGTATTCACCAACAACATTATCTCGGATAACGGGCTGTATCTCGGTTGTATTTTACCGGAGATTGGTTGGCCGGTAGAATGGGGAATCTCTTATACGGCAGCTCGTAGACGGCTGGAATATCTAATTGCTAGAGAAAATCACAGCGACGAGTAATATGATGAAGATTATGCAATTAATACACGTCTCAGGTGGATAAAAGAACGTGCGACGTACTTCGAGGACTACGACGACACTGATTTTCAGACACATTTTCGGTTATCTAAAGCTTCGAGAGTGTCATAGTTATCCACGATCGAACATAACCTGGAACTTCCAACACATAGGTGGGCCTAAGGTGAATTCTTGATTATATCTTGTACGGTACATGACTGAATGAATTTTTAATGAAGAATTTAGGAATACTACCTTATGTTTTGACAGAAATATACGATGTAGGTATACATTATAATTTGTTTTCTTATTCTCGATTATGTTAGTGCTTTCTGCCACCAAATTTATTGACACTTTATTCTCTTGGAAAGTAATATTGGGCTTCCTTCTTCCTTTCTAGTCAGGAGCGATCATAATTTATGATAAATTATTTGCAGATTGAAAAGAAAACTTCGTTTTGGTAAACCGAGATAATAAATTATCTGGTAAATAAAGAAGTGGTCCGCCTCTGTGGTGTAGTGGTTAGTGTGATTAGCTGCCACACCCGGAGGCCCGGGTTCGATTCCCGGCTCTGCCACGAAAATTTGAAAAGTGGTACGAGGGCTGGAACGGGGTTCACTCAGCCTCGGGAGGTCAACTGAGTATAGGTGGGTTCGATTCCCACCTCAGCCATCCTGGAGGTGGTTTTCCATGGTTTCCCACTTCTCCTCCAGGCAAATGCCGGGATGGTACCTAACTTAAGGCCACGGCCGCTTCCTTCCCTCTTCCTTGTCTATCCCTTCCAATCTTCCCAACCCCCGCAAGGCCCCTGTTCAACATAGAAAGTGAGACCGCCTGGGCGAGGCACTGGCCATCCTCCCCAGTTGTATCCCCGACCCAGAGTCTGAAGCTCCAGGACACTGCCCTTGAGGCGGTAGAGGTGGGTTCCCTCGCTGAGTCCGAGGGAAAAGCCAACCCTGTAGGGTAACCAGATTAAGAAAGAAAGAAATAAAGAAGTGAGCGTTATCCGAGATAATGACATTATCCGAGGTTTGGAAATCTAACAGCAAAATTAACTGACGTTGGGAAATACGGGCCTTAAAATGAATATTGAATTTTCACAACTTTTAATTGACTTGGCCCTCAACGGGCGACTTCAACGCACTCTGCAGTGTGATGGCAGTAGTGCCAGACCTGTAGCTTAGATCCTTTCCAACAGAACAAAGATGACCTAGGCCACCATAGCTCAATTGGGAGAGCAACCGACGCGAAATCGGGAGGTTGTGGGTTCGGATCCCACTCACTGGTGTCCGGTTGGCCATTTTCGTTCTGTACTTATCATCTCTTCAACACGTACTGAATGTTCGTAACACGACCTAATAGGTTGAAAGTCCATTTCGATTACAATGCGGTCGTGAAAATTAAATATTCATTAACTTATGTTAATGTACACTATATCACCATATTCAGATATTGGTAGTACGAGTCCTTGAACGAGCAATTTCCTGGTATTGACAGGTAGGGAGTCCTTCACGATGTATAGTGAATGTAATGTATTGAATACAGCTTGACACGTTTTTGTTATGCGTTCTGACCAACTTAAATAATTATCCAAAATGTATCATCTGTAGTTTATCAGGAACAGATTGTGATAGGCAGGCTTATTTTTGTAACGCCAATTTTTTGTGCATACAGCACTGCGGAGTGAGATGTTGTCAGGTCAAAAGAAAGGAAACTTACTTCTTGACTTGCCCTCGTAATTTGAAAATCTGTCGCGTATGACCAACTGAAAAGCTCCGGATACTATGTTAAGAGGACGGAAAGGACCTCTAGGTCAAGACATTGCTTGTTGTCATTCTGGCAACGTGTGCGGGCCGCAAGCAGGAAAACAGTGATAGGTACAGTACGAAAAGAACTGTGCCAATATGCATGGGAATATGAAGTGAACGTCGCAGTTATTTAATAGTAGTTCTCAGTTGTGCTTCCATACAATGGAACAACTTTATATAATAGCAAACATGTAAGGAATGTCTTTGTAATAATTTAAAAAGAACTCTTCTCTATCTGCTTTCAAAAGGAATTACAGTAAGTAGATGTGGATACAGAAGCGGCGATTGGGAATTAAAAGTCCGGAAAAAAAAAACGGTACCCGGGTTTGTGGAACATAGCTGACGGGTGGGTAGTTATATACATTTTTAAAAAACTACAAATCGGTAAGTTTTTGATGCCCTCTGAGCGAATTTTGGCAGAGAGGTAAAGGTTGATAGTTTACCAACTTAATTGCGGTAATAGGAGTTTTTTGATATTTATGTTCCTCTTCTTCTTCTTCTTCTTCTTCTTCTTCTTCTTTATCTGTTTACCCTCCAGGATTGGTTTTTCCCTCGGACTCAGCGAGGGATCTCACCTCTACCGCCTCAAGGACAGTGTCCTGGAGCGAGATTTAGATTCGGTGCTATATACTATGTCCGCCTCTGTGGTGTAGTGGTTAGTGTGATTAGCTGCCACCCCCGAAGGCCCGGGTTCGATTCCAGGCTCTGCCACGAAATTTGAAAAGTGGTACGAGGCCTGAAACGCGTCCACTCAGCCTCGGGAGGTCAACTGAGTAGAGGTGGGTTCGATTCCCACCTCAGCCATCCTGGAAGTGGTTTTCCGTGGTTTCCCCACTTCTCCTCCAGGCAAATGCCGGGATGGTACCAAACTTAAGGCCACGGCCGCTTCCTTCCCTCTTCCTTGTCTATCCCTTCCAATCTTCCCATCCCCCACCAAGGGCCCTGTTCAACATAGCAGGTGAGGCCGCCTGGGGTGAGGTACTGGTCATCCTCCCCAGTTGTATCCCCAGACCCAATGTCTTACGCTCCAGGACACTGTCCTTGAGGCGGTGGAGGTGGGATCCCTCGCTGAGTCCGAGGGAAAAACCAACCATGGAGGGTAAAGAGATTAAGAAAGAAAGAGTATATAGTATAATAGCCTAAAACTTTCATCAAAAGAAAAATATTACACATTTATTACAATTAAAAAGAAGTAAGGCGTGATTATACAATTAAAACCAGTTAGCATTCGACTACACACTAAGAAACTAACAGACACTAAAGAGAGTGCCAGACTGACGAATGCGCACGGCAAACGGGTGAGTCATACCTCAGTGTCTCTGACCTTGGTAAAAGAAATATACCCCTGCTACCCTTCCTCACATTACATGCAAAGTCTGCACTACTTGCCGTGGCCCTATACACATCCGTTAGCCGGGATGAACGATATTTTGTGTGTAGGTATTTCCGCTAATAATTTTGTTAATAATTAAATAAAATTAAGGAAATAATAACTGATAAGATAACAGGGCTTGTACAAATTCCTTTTTTTTTAAATAATTCCCTTAATTTCTAGTTTCAGCAGGCTAAAATGGAATTAAAATGTAATATTTTCTGCACAAAGTGGGAGTGGGGGCGATTGCCCCCTTCGCTCCCCTAATCGCCGCTACAGTGTGGATACATTATCCCTCATCATTATTATGATTACGTTTGCAATGTATAGCGGTGAACTTGCAAGAAGTTCCGAATGTGAATTAATAATAATAATACTTATAATAATCGGACTGATTAGCTCAGATGGTAGAGCGCTGACCTTCTGAACTCGAGTTGGCGGGTTCGATCCCGGTTCAGTCTGGTAGTATTTGAAGGTGTTAAAATACGCCAACCTCGTGTTGGTAGATTCACTGACACATAAAAAGAACTCCTGCGGGACAAAATGCCGCCAATCGGTATCTCGGAAAACCGTAAAAGTAGTTAGTGTGACGCAAAACTATTACCGACCGCCTCTGTGGTGTAGTGGTTAATGTGATTAACTGCCACCCCCGGAAGCCCGTGTTCGATTTCCGCCTCTCCCACGAAATTTGAAAAGTGGTGCGGGGTAACGGGGCCACTCAGCCTTGGTAGGTCAACTGAGAGTAAAGGGGGGTTCGATTCCCACCTCAGCCATCCTTGAAGTGGTTTTCCGTGGTTTCCCACTTCTCCAGGCAAATGTCGGGATGGTACTTAAGTTAAGGCCACGGCTACTTCCTTCCCTCTTCCTTGTCTATCCCTTCCAATCTTCCCATCCCCCCCACCTCAGCACAGCACAGCACAGCAGGTGAGACCGCCTGGGAGAGTTACTGATCCTACACCCCAGCTCTATCCTCAACCCAAAAGTTTCATGCTCCAGGAACACTGCCCTTGGGGCGGTAGATGTGGTGTCCCTCGGTGAGTCGGAGGGAAAAAGCAACCCTGGAGGGTAAACGTATTATTATTATTATTAATAATAATAACAATAATAATAATAATAATAATAATAATAATAATAATAATAATAATAATAATAATAATAATAATAATAATAATAATTAGGGCTGAGTTTTAATTTATTTTGTATTTTACCTTTTACCTGTCGACATCGTACGGCATGGGATGAGGAATGGGCCGTTAATCGTCCTTGAAAAATCTTCTACTGAGTTTGAACCCGTGATTTTGAAATCCGGAGGCCTTCGCCCTGTCACTGCTCTACAGAGAAAATTACTACGACGACGGCGACGACAGTAGCGTGTTTACTATTCTTCAATAGGTACAGATGTTGATAGAATCTAGAATTATAATTTTGTCCTGAGGAGGATATTCCCGCCTGGTCGCCATGATCGTTAAGGCATCACGTCTGTATAGCCTGACACCGTGGCTAGCCGGTTCGAGTTCCGTTTGTGGAAAGACTTTCACCATCAGAATATTGGCCGAGAGGGTAGAAGAGGTGGTGGCATACAATTTTAAATCACTATATTGCGTGTCAAAAGCCGGGATTCAATTCCAGATCTCTCTGAAGTGTTTATAAGGAGCGAGGACATACGACACTGTTGATGGCCATTCGTCCGTCGGATAGTGACGTTAAGCCTTGAACAGACCCCTTGGTGTTATTCTACAGGAGTAGGCTATGTGACGACATCGGGTTTCACCCCCACCCTACCTCCTCCTCCTCATCATCATTATCATATATATTGATTGAAAATAGTAGGTTAATCTATGTCGCACTGCAACAAACAAAACGATTATACAGACTGTTTGGGAGATAGGTACATATAATATTTCTGCTGGTTGTTCATAGGATCTTGAATACATATGACGTCACTGTAATGTCCTATTTGGAAAATTAAAAGAAATGAAGTTGGAAATTTGATCCTTGTTGCTCAATTTAGGGCTTTGCTCATTTGTTGACATACAGTAATTTTCCTGTGTGAAAACGTTCACTCAATGTACGTAAAACGTTTTCATTTAACTTATACATGCATACGTCTTCAAGCTGCAGTGATGCACTTAGAATTGCTTCTCACACAGTACTCATGCAGAATACGTTCTGAAGCTGCAGTGAAGTGATATGTACACACGCAGTGCAGTGATGTGTACACCTACAGAGCAGTGATGCACTTAGAATTGCTTCTTACACAGTACTCATGCAGAATACGTTCTGAAGCTGCAGTGAAGTGATGTGTAAAATTATTGTGCAGTAATGTGTACAGCTACAGTGCAGTGATGCACTTAGAATTGCTTCTTACACAATATTCATGCAGAATACGTCCTGAAGCTGCAGTGATGCACTTAGAATTGCTTCTTACACAGTACTCATGCAGAATACGTTCTGAAGCTGCAGTGAAGTGATGTGTAAAATTATTGTGCAGTAATGTGTACAGCTACAGTGCAGTGATGCACTTAGAATTGCTTCTTACACAATATTCATGCAGAATACGTCCTGAAGCTGCAGTGATGCACTTAGAATTGCTTCTCACACAGTACTCATGCAGAATACGTTCTGAAGCTGCAGTGAAGTGATATGTACACCCGCAGTGCAGTGATGTGTACACCTACAGAGCAGTGATGCACTTAGAATTGCTTCTCACACAGTACTCATGCAGAATACGTCCTGAAGCTGCAGTGATGCACTTAGAATTGCTTCTTACACAGTACTCATGCAGAATACGTCTTGAAGCTGCAGTGCACTGGTGTGTACGGCTGCAGTGAAGTGATGCACATAGAATTGCTTTTTACACAGTACTCATGCAGAATACGTCCTGAAGCTGCAGTGAAGTGATGTGTACAGCTGCAGTGAAGTGATGTGTACCGCTACAGTGCAGTGATCCACTTAGAATTGCTTCTTACGCAGTACTCATGCAGAATTTGTCCTGAAGCTGCAGTGATGCACTTAGAATTGCTTCTTACACAGTACTCATGCAGAATACGTCCTGAAGCTGCAGTGAAGTGATGTGTACCGCTACAGTGCAGTGATGCACTTAGAATTGCTTCTTACACAATACTCATGCAGAATACGTCCTGAAGCTGCAGTGAAGTGATGTGTACAGCTACAGTGCAGTGATGCACTTAGAATTTCTTCTTACACAATACTCATGCAGAATACGTCCTGAAGCTGCAGTGAAGTGATGTGTACAGCTACAGTGCAGTGATGCACATAGAATTGCTTCTTACACAATATTCATGCAGAATACGCCCTGAAGCTGCAGTGAAGTGATGTGTACAGCTACAGGGCAGTGATGTGTACAGCTACAGTGCATTGATGCACTTAGAATTGCTTCTTACACAATATTCATGCAGAATACGCCCTGAAGCTGCAGTGAAGTGATACGTTCAGCTGCAGTCAGTGATGTGTACAGCTACAGTGCATTGATGCACTTAGAATTGCTTCTTTTACAATACTCATGCAAAATGAGTCCTGAAGCTGCAGGGAAGTGATGTGTACAGCTGCAGTGCAGTGATGTACTTAGAGTTACTTCTTACACAATACTCATGCAGAATGAGTCCTGAAGCTGCAGTCAGTGATGTGTACAGCTACAGTGCATTGATGCACTTAGAATTGCTTCTTACACAATACTCATGCAGAATACGTCCTGAAGCTGCAATGGAGTGATACGTTCAGCTGCACTCAGTGATGTGTACAGCTACAGTGCATTGATGCACTTAGAATTGCTTCTTTTACAATACTCATGCAAAATGAGTCCTGAAGCTGCAGGGAAGTGATGTGTACAGCTGCAGTGCAGTGATGTACTTAGAGTTACTTCTTACACAACACTCATGCAGAATGAGTCCTGAAGCTGCAGTCAGTGATGTGTACAGCTACAGTGCATTGATGCACTTAGAATTGCTTCTTACACAATACTCATGCAGAATGAGTCCTGAAGCTGCAGGGAAGTGATGTGTACAGCTGCAGTGCAGTGATGTACTAGAATTGCTTCTTACACAATACTCCTGCAGAATGAATCCTGAAGCTGCAGGGAAGTGATGTGTACAGCTGCAGTGCAGTGATGTACTTAGAGTTACTTCTTACACAACACTCATGCAGAATGAGTCCTGAAGCTGCAGTCAGTGATGTGTACAGCTACAGTGCATTGATGCACTTAGAATTGCTTCTTACACAATACTCATGCAGAATGAGTCCTGAAGCTGCAGGGAAGTGATGTGTACAGCTGCAGTGCAGTGATGTACTTAGAGTTACTTCTACCGGGCGAGTTGGCCTTGCGCGTAGAGGCGCGCGGCTGTGAGCTTGCATCCGGGAGATAGTAGGTTCGAATCCCACTATCGGCAGCCCTGAAAATGGTTTTCCGTGGTTTCCCATTTTCACACCAGGCAAATGCTGGGGCTGAACCTTAATTAAGGCCACGGCCGCTTCCTTCCAACTCCTAGGCCTTTCCTATCCCATCGTCGCTATAAGACCTATCTGTGTCGGTGCGACGTGAAGCCCGTAGCAAAAAAAAAAGAGTTACTTCTTACACTGTACTCATGCAGAATGAGTCCTGAAGCTGCAGGGAAGTGATGTGTACAGCTGCAGTGCAGTGATGTACTTAGAGTTACTTCTACCGGGCGAGTTGGCCGTGCGCGTAGAGGCGCGCGGCTGTGAGCTTGCATCCGGGAGATAGTAGGTTCGAATCCCACTATCGGCAGCCCTGAAAATGGTTTTCCGTGGTTTCCCATTTTCACACCAGCAAATGCTGGGGCTGAACTTTAATTAAGGCCACGGCTGCTTCCTTCCAACTCCTAGGCCTTTCCTATCCCATCGTCGCTATAAGACCTATCTGTGTCGGTGCGACGTAAAGCCCGTAGCAAAAAAAAAAGAGTTACTTCTTACACTGTACTCATGCAGAATGAGTCCTGAAGCTGCAGTGAAGTGATGTGTACAGCTGCAGTGAAGTGATGTGTACCGCTACAGTGCAGTGATGCACTTAAAGTTACTTCTTACACAATACTCATGCAGAATGCGTCCTGAAGCTGCAGGGAAGTGATGTGTACAGCTGCAGTGCAGTGATGTACTTAGAGTTACTTCTTACACAGTACTCATGCAAAATGCGTCCTATAGCTGCAGTGATGCGATAGGTACAGCTGCAGTGCAGTGATGTACTTAGAATGGATTCGTACAGAGTACGCATGCAGAATACGTCCTGAATCCGCATGAGGCGATGTGAAGTGATGTTTAGAGCTGCAGTGCAGTTATGTTCTTAGAATTGCTTCTTATATTACGCATGCTTACTGTCTGGAGCATTGTACGGTGGTTGGTATAAGCCGAGGGGCAAGCGAAGTTACTAACTACCTCACAAACGTAGCACTTTACTTCGCACTCCTCTCTCGGACAAACCATTCACTAATTTTAAAAAAATGAATTGCGGACATTCATCCCTAGTTCCGTAAGGTTATTTGTTCTTTTCTCCCAAACACCCTCTATATTGTATTAAGATACTTGAGCTATTAGTTTGATTACTTGTTAGAACAGTGTGAGTCCAGGAATTTAAAAATATTTAGGAGATATGAAATGATATAATTAGGATAACATACTTCTGTAGTAAAACGTACTAATTCATTGTCCCTCTGTAAAGGTTCCATAGAGATAACCTAAAATTAATTACTTACAGATAGTTTTTTTTTATTTTAAGAAATTTTCTGTGCCTCGTGTGGTTTTACAAATGACCGATTCAATTATAGATTTGTTTGTGGACTTCAGTAATTTTGCCTCATATTTATTTTGTTTTTTCGGATTCGGTGTACAAAAGTAGGTTCTGATGAAATGTTGTTTCTTTGTTACATCACGAAGAAACAGTTCAATACATTTCTCGAAACTTTGTATTGAAGTTAGGGATAGCGAGGTTTAGAAATTTTACTGGGGCTAAAACTGGAAATATCAAAATTCTCTGGTGTGAGTTGTACCGAAAAACTGTAGATCCTAAACGAGTTGTGTAAAATATTGTGATTTCCTATCTTTCATAATATTTTAACCCTATGAGGAATATTAATAGAGGTAATCGAGTTCGAACATTTTTACAAAACTCCATAAATTTCAGTTCTACATAAAACCTGCACATAACAAAAGTTGTAGGATATAAGATTTTTAATATTTTTGTCCCATACGTTTTTACCGTATGAGCAATGATAACAGAGATATTAAATAATTTATATTAGTATTGCCAAGTCCACCAACGACGAGCATAGCTGACATGTAAATATTCAATAACTCGTCAGCGGCGACTATTGCAGCCACTACACTGTATTTCTGACATAGTTTTCGTAGGAAAAGGAATTCTCTCTCCCTCTCTACATTCCTCCGCAGTTTATTCCTATTGCCAATATAGATCTTATGTAAAACAAGTACTATTCACAAGATTCATTTCCTACTATCTCCGTAATTACACTGAAAATCAATAACAGCAGTTACTCATTATGTAATCTTCACGTCACTTGGTAAACGAGGTGATCTACCACGTGTATTCTCCTTCCCTCTAACAAGAATTCAAATTGTAAATGAATGCGGATATACTTATACGGTTACCGAGGTAGACTGGCATGGCAATGAGAGCAATAAATTTATTCTGCTCTCTTTGTATTACCAACCATTCTGAGCTAAACACAATATAAATACCCTTGTCCTAGGTCGGGTTTGGAACCAGTGGTCTTTAAGTAGCTAGAAGCAGAACCTTGGAGCGAATTTATAGCTCAGGCTGTTGGAGTCACTTATCTCCTTTTCTCGTCTGATTTTCTTTCCGATTAATATGAAGAACGCGCTGGTATTTTTCCTTGATATGAGGCACTTGAGGAGTATAGTAGCCAGTAGTAGCATACAGGCCTACACAGCGTGTCATAGTGTTTCTGTTCCTGCGTGTAGGTGCGGTTGTAACGGACTGGAGCTAGGAATAGGAAGAAAGAAAGAAAGAAAGAAAGAGGAATTGAAAAAAGATAGAACGAAAGAAGAGAAGAATTGAAAAAAGAAAGATTTTGAAGAGGGAAAGAGGAAGAATTTAAAGAAGAAATGGAAGACGCGGAAAGTAGAGAGGGAAGGAAGGAAGGAAGGAAGGAAGGAAGGAAGGAAGGAAGAAACTGAAACAAAGAAAGAAACAAAGGAAAAATACAGGAAGAAAGGCAGTTGAAAGAATGAGGCAGATTTTGAAAAGGGAAAGTAGGGAGAATTTAAAGAGGGAAGACGGAGAGGAAGCAAGGAAATTAGAAAGGGCAGAGAGGAAGAAAGGAAAGATCGGAGAAGGAAGGAAGGAAGGAAGGAAGGAAGGAAGGAAGGAATTGAAACAAAGAAAGAAAAAGAGAGAAAGGAAAGGAGTTGAAAGAAAGAGGCAGATTTTGAAGGGGGAAAGGAGGGAGAATTTAAAGGAGAAATGGAAGGAGAGGAAACAAGGAAAGTAGAAAGGGTAGAGAGGAAGGAAAGAAAGAAGGAGACAAGGAAGGAAATAAGAATTGAAATAAAGACGATGATGTTGATTTTTTTTTTTACAAGATGCTTTACGGCGCACCGACACACATAGGTCCTATGGCGACGATGGGATAGAAAAGTGCTATGAATGGAAGGAAGCGGCCATGGCCTTAATAAAGATTCATCCCAAGCTTTTGACTGGTATGAAAATAGGAAACCACGGAAAACCATCTTCAGGGCTGCTGGCAGTGAGGTTCGAACCCACTATTTTCCGAATGCAAGCTCACAGCTGCAGTCCCTACCCACACGGCCAAATCGCTCGGTGTCTTATTGTTATTATTATTGCTTGTTTGATATGTTTGTTGTTTAAAGGGGTCTAACATCTAGGTTTTGTATTATTATTATTATTATTATTATTATTATTATTATTATTATTGAATGCCTCTATGGTGTAGAGGTTAGTGTTATTAGCTGATACCCTCGGAGGCCCGGATTCGATTTCCAGCTCTGCCACGAAATTTGAAAAGTGGTACGAGGGCTGGAACTTGGTCCACTCAGCCTCGGAAGGACAAGTGAGTACAGCGGTGTTCGATTCCCTCCTCAGCCATCCTCGAAGTGGTTTTCCGTGGTTTCTCACTTCTCCTGCAGGCAAATGCCGGGATGGTATCTAACTTAAGACAACGGCCGCTTCCTTCCCTCTTCCTTGGCTATCCCTTCCAGTCTTCTCATTCCCTCACGGAACCCCTGTTCAGTACAGCTGGTGAGGCCGCCTGGGCGACGTACTAGCCCTCCTCCCTAGCTCTATCCCGTGACCCAACGTCTCACGCTCCAGAACACTGTCCTTGAGGCGGTAGAGGTGGGATCCCTCGCGGAGTCCGAGGGAAAAGCCAACCTTAGACGGTAAACGGTTTAAGAAAGAAAGAAAGAAAGAAAGAAAAAAATATATATCAGTGGTTTTTTGATCAAATATCGTTATGTCGTGTCGGCATGACCTGTCCCTTACTGGCATTTCAAAAATCTGGCAACCCTATTGGGGACGGTACAAACACTCAGTCCGCGAACCAAGGGAATTAACCCGGCCGGTAATCGAACCCGGAGCCTTCTGAACAGAAGAGCACTATTCTGACGCTTCAGCCAAGGAGCCGGACTTTCATATTTCCTCACTTCTTTGTGGTGACAGTAGAAAAAGAAAGAATAATAATAATAATAAGAAGAAGAAGAAGAAGAAGAAGAAGACGAACTTTGTTCAGACAGAGATCGGTATCGTGTACATTGAAGTATACAGTATACCCCGTAGATTGAGTGAGGAATATATTATACAGTACTATAATGCTTTATTTTATTTATCATCAATGGACATTTACTGTTTCTCCTTGGCCTAATGGTCAGCTTCGAGCCCTTTGGCTCAGAGGGTCCTGGTTCGATTCCCAGCCGGGTGGGCGATTTTAACCACGTCTGGTTAATTGGTGTGATTCGGAAACTAGATGTTCGTGATTTCCTAATACACTCCTCTTCACATACACACAACACAGCAGACTACCAGTCACGAAAGAAACAGGCAATATTTAATGCTGTATATTCGTCCACATAAGGTTGGCGTTAGGAAGGGCATCTGGCCATAAAATAAGGTCAAGTCCAAATATATGACATAGTTCGCACCAACGACCCCACTAGGAAGCAGGGAAAGAGGAAGAAGAAGAAGAAGAAGAAGAAGAAGAAAAAAAAGAAGAAGACGACGACTTTTGGTTGCACAAACTTTCACAACCACAGACGTGAAATAATTGATGTCCCTTTCTGCATAACAAAGTAATTAATCTGTTTATACATGTTCACAAATATGTGTGTACCGGTATGTCGTATCATTAAATGAGTTTCTTCATAAGACAATAATAACACTAATTCAAACAAAACCCCTAGCGCTACAGCCCTACCGGATGTTGGCCTACCAGCGATAGCTGCTCGACCCGAGGCCAGCAGGTTACGAGGTGCGCGTGGTCAGCGCGACGTATCCTCTACTCTTGGCTTTCTAGACCAGGGTCGCTGACTCGTCGTCAGATAGCTCCTCAGTTGTTCTCACGTTGGATGAGTGGACCTCGATCCAGTCCTCAGATCTAGGCAAAATTCCATGACCTGACCGGAAATCGAACCTAGGGCCTCGGGGTGAGAGGCAGGCGCTCAAATCCTAGACCGCGGGGTCGCCACAATAACATTTATACAGACAGAGAGAGAGAGAGAGAGAGAGAGAGAGAGAGAAGTTCAAGTGGGTTCGGAGCAAGTTGTTATTCTGGAACAGCGTTTAGCACAACAAAAGTGGTGGGCCTAATGTTAACGGTGCCACTGATCTGTATCCCGGAGAGCTTGAACCGTAGTGAAAACAGTCGGAGGAAGAGGGAAGGGGCCTATTTTGTCACTAAAATACATACCCCTTCAGAGCAGAAAATGTACTCATTAGTTTCATCTGAAGGTACTTGGTTCTGAATACAAATAGTGAGTATTTCTCTCGTGTTCTAACCCTACATAAGGGTGCGGTGACACCATGATGCAATAGCATCTTGACAGTTCTTCAGGATAGCCTATCCTCAACTTGGTGGGTCGAATCTTGCAGGTTCTCTCCGGTCAAGCTCCTGAGTTAGTCTGCCCATCGCGATGGCACACGTCCTCTGGGTGCTCAACCATCTTCTTTTACTCGGCGATCAGTTTTTCCACTGTTTCTGGTCTCCTGGCAATGTGTCCGGAGTATTTCAGAAACTCTTGGCTCACAAGGGTCAATAGTGGAGTTTCCTTGTCGAGTTGTTTCAGGATCAGCTCATTGGTGCGGTGTACCGCCCATCTACACATATTTTAATAATTATTAGAATGTGTCTTAGTTTAGAAAGTTACATCCGTTGAAATGGGACAAGATCTTTTACCCCCAACCCCACCCCACGGCACTTAACGCGCTTGAAAGGGCTCTGGCCTGCCCAGCGACCGCTACTCAGCCCAAAGGACTGCATATTACGAGGGGCTGTGTGGTCAGCACTACAGATCCTCTCGGTCGTTATTCTGGGCTTTCGGGACCGGGGCCGCCATCTCACCGTCAGATAGCTCCTCAATTCTAATCGCGTAGGCTGAGTGGACCTCGAACCAGCCCTCAGGTCGAGAGCAAAATCCCTGACCTGGCCGGGAATCGAACCCGGGGCCTCCGGTCGAGAGGCAGGTAAGCTACCCCTACACCACAAGGTCTTTTGGCATAACGAAAAGAAACAATGTTGCCATTCATACTTTCAGGGACACTACAGGTCCAGGATTATACGGGAAGCTGTGGAAATACGTAGAAATCCTAACAATTTCAACAGGAACACTGGCTATCAATTAAGTAATACCTGGTTGCCAGCCATTAAGGATTTACGTAGGTAGTTCCTTTCCCTGTCCCTTCACTATTGTTATTTCGTCTCGGTGTTTTCCAAATTTGTACGTTCCTCATAGCCAGATCGTCTTCAAGAGGTCATTTCATTCCCACCACAATAGGGTGGGCGGACCATCAGCTCAACGAGGAGCTCTTCGGCCATAGGAGAAGACAAGAAGCAGTAATAAGTAAAATGTAGAAGGCATGTGTCGTGCACACCGAAAAGGGAAGAGAGTAAGTGAAGTGGCGCAGGGAGACCGTGACAACAAGCCGGGACCCAGGGAGGAGCCGCAAAGCACCCGATTGAGCGAACCCCCGCAAACACCATAGGGAATAGGGACGAGAAATTTATTGACAGAGCAAAGTATCCCGGGTGCGCATTACAGAAAAGTAAAGGTGTTACATAAACAGTGAGTTATACAAAAATGACAGAGAACTACGGAAGAGAGTGTTACAGAGTATGAGGCGGGGCAGGTTGGGAGTACGGTGGGACAGTAGTGAAAGGAGTACAAGAGGGGTAAGATTGGAGGAGGAGATAATAGAGAGTGGTGGTGATATTAGTGACCGAGGTAGCAAGTAGACGGAGAAGTTCTAGAAAGGAAAGAGGCGGTGGGCTGGAAGGGTGGTGCGGAACAGGAGGGTAAATAGCATGCGACGGGGGGTCGGGTGGCGGTGTTGGTCGAGAACGTGGAGAGTGGGGAGGGGAAGGTGATCGCGCGGCGCGGGGTGGGGAACGAGAAGGCTCCACGCGATAAGTCCGCCTGTGAAGATGGACGCCGTTGTTGAGCAAGCGTTGGACGTCTTCATTGGTGGGAAGCTGAAGGCGAACCATGTACGTCGGCCCATGGACGTTGAAGATGCGGAAAACTCGCCACGCCGGGACGTCTGCCTGATGGAGGTCAAGCAGGATGTCTTGCTCAGTAATAGCAGGGTCAACGCCACGAAGAACACAGCTGAATGAAGAAGGCGGGTGATGGGCTGTAGCAGCGCCAGACTCTCTGACAGAGGCTGGCTGAGTGGCGTTGGCAGTAGCACCGGAGTCGGCAGGGGGCCGCTGAGGACCCATAAGAGTCGTAGAAATGGAGGATACGGTGGGAGACATCAACGGAGAGGAATGACTAGACGTAAGAGTGGAGGTGGAAGAAGATGGGGAAAGATGGACGGAAGTGGTGACGGTAGTGGTAGTAATAGTAAGAGTAGGGGAAAGATGTTGGACGGGAGTCGTGAGAGGAGCAGCGGTAGAAATAGGGAGGGGAGACGGAACAGAGAGAGGGAAGTCAGGATCAGAGGCCAGGTGCTGTAAAATATGGGCAGGAGTAGGACGAATTTCATGCGGGACATGAAAGATCACTAAGTCACCGCGAATGAGGGCCAAAGATGCCATGTTCGGATCGCTGAAGAAGACCACAATATCAGGAGACGGCTGGCCAGAGAAAGCATCCTGAAGACGAAGTACCACTCGAACGTCAGCTCTGGTGTCACAAAGCCACTTACGAATTGCGGTGGGGGAAAAGGCAGTGTCCACATTCTTCACTAGACAAGAGGAAGACATGGTGAGGAGGCGACAACCAACCAGGCGTCTGCCCGTTTGCTTGTTCTTGGGACGGCTGAGGATGCGAAGAGGTGAGTGCCACCTAGCCGAAAAAATATGTGGACATACGAAGAGATCGATGTGTGTGTGTGTCATCATCGCCAGATGTTTCATTCCAGGCTTGTGTCAGTGTCTAACGCCTTTCAATGTCATATGTTAAGTACACATGTTACGTGACCCTCTTACACTGATTCTGATGGTTCGGTCAGCTTCCGCTTCGAACGCTAGCTCTGTGCCACGTCCGGGGAGCCATGTGGTGACGAATCAACGTACCATTTCCTCTTCTATTATAACGTATAAATTTCAAGAAGTCATTATTTAAGAAGCCTTTCTCGTGGACAGTCGAGATTTTCTTCTGATGACGCAGAGCACAGTTCTCTGCGAAACTTAAAGAATTTCACCTTATTTTCTTGACACGGCATAAGTCCAAAAGGCTATACAGTATCATGTCTAAAAAGAAACAACGTAAATCAGAACGTCAATGGTGCTTTATTTTCCTTCAGGATTCTAGTAAGGTAGGTCGGTAGATGCAGGGTGGGTTTCGTCCCTTAAAGAGGCCACGGCTTGCCCGTGGTCCAACAGCCCTGTACCCTGACCGGCCAACCGAGCAGAGGAGAGGTGGCCACGGCTCTACCGTGGCTCTACGCCTCTGCATTCGGGAAACGGGACAGGGCTGGGCCTCACGGCTAGCCCCAACCGTCGGCTGTCCTGAGAACGGTTTTCCGTGGTTTTCCATTCTCCTGCACTAAGGCGAATGCCGGGACAGTTCATAGTATAGGCCACGGCCGCCCACCCCCTCAGCTTCTCCGCACATCTCCTTCACCGTAACAAATCTCCCGGCCTGAGAGACGGCGTCATCGTCTAAGAGGCCCCTGAAGGGGGAGGAATGAAAATGTTTCGTAGTAGTAGGCTAGTAGTAGTAGTAAGGTAGTTTACGAACGATCGCAGTTTGAAAATTTTAAGTTCCGACAGTTAACTGCTTAGTTACGAGGCTATGATGTTCTTATGTTTGTTTCCTTTACAGTATACTGGTTGCATTGCGACTTCCTTGTTGTTACTTTGTGATAGTTCAAGAAGTAGAGCGTGATGGAATATGGTGTTTACCAACGCTAAAAAAGCCTGCATGTTAATAGTGTACGGAGAACGTAGGAAGAATGTTGTTCGTTTTTGTGCTGTGTACGCGGAACGATATCCCAATAGATGGCACCCAATCTCGAGAGTATTATTTGTGAACCTCTTCAACCAATTACGTGAAACTGGAAGTGTACCTGCTAGAAAACGTTACAGATACAAACGAGTGAATGGAGAAGAGGGTGAAATGAATGTTCTAGGGCGCCTCCAAAAACTGATAAAATAGTTAGTGGGACGTAAACACAATAACATTATTATTATTATTATTATTATTATTATTATTATTATTATTATTATTATTATTGAATGTTCTAGCTGCTTTTGCTGTAAATTCGTACGTTAATTCCCGTGCAATCGCACGAGGAAGTTGCATGTGTCAGGCAAGTGTACTACGCTTTCTCCACTGTCATTAATTCAATTTGTATATTGGTCTGTAAACAATCCTCATTGGCTTCGTCAAATGGAACGTCAGCGCCCATGGAGTTTAAATATTTGGTGTGAAATAGTGAACTATCAGCTCATAGGCCTCTCTTTCATAGAAGGAACGGCAGGCTGAGTGGCTCAGATGGTTGAGGCGCTGGCTTTCTGACCCCAACTTGGCAGGTTCGATCCTAGCTCAGTTCGATGATATTTGAAGGTGCTCAAATACGTCAGCCTCGTGTCGGTAGATTTACTGGCACGTAAAATAACTCCTGAGGAACAAAATTCTGGCACCTCGACGTCTCCGAAAACCGACAAAAAAGTAGTTTGCGGGACGTAAAATAGTAACATTATTACATAGAAGAAACACTAGATTCTAAAAAGTTTCAATCTCGTAACGGATAAACCTTCACAGATGTTAGAAGACGTTCCGCTACAGACTAGAAGCAACATATGGTATCAGCATGATGGCTGTCCATCGTATAATGCACAGCGTACTACAGATTGTCTACACCGATTGTTTCCAATTGGATTGGATTAGACGAATGGGACCTGCATCTTGGCCGGCCCGTTCACCAGATTTTACCCCTTTAGAGTGTTGTCTCTAGGGAAAGCTAAAATACACTATTTACAAGGACATATAGACTGCACCAGATGATATGAAACGAGGTGTTACTGCTGCCTGAGCTGAAATTTATGATGGAATGCTAGAACGTGTTCATCAATCTTTACATGGCAGACTGGAAGCTTGTAATGAACACAACTTCTGAAGACCAGTTCTCTTTGTTCTTAGAGCTGACACATGCAGCAGACAACTACCGGTATTTACAATTTTTCAAACTACTTGTACTAGAATCCTGAAAAAGAAAACCGCCATTGATATTCTAATTTTCTCTAGTTTCATTTCGTTGATGTCAATAGGCAATATTCTATCTGAAAAATGTAAGTTTTAAAATTAAAACATATTCTAATAATTATTAAAATACGTGTGTGGGCTTCATCAAGGTTTTCCCGTTTGTAAGTGCTCGAGGGCTACATTGGAAACCTGAAGCACGCTCGCGAGCTGCACTTCAATAACAGGCCAATGAAGGTTTAGTAATTTTAATTGCTTAAAAACACTATTTTGCAATTGCATAAAAGAGTGAAATGAAATATAAACGCTATTATATCCAGGACAATTAAATGTTGAAGAGGAGCACCCAAGCATTCATTCATTTAAATTAATATTTGATAAGTAAAAAAAAAATGTCAGAAGACAAACTGAAATTAATGATGTAGTTAAAATAAAAAGAAGGACAATTTAGTGGGAGTAGTGTGAGGGGAGGAATGATAATATACAGTTGTAAGGGCCTAAAATTCCAGCAATTTACTTCCAGGAGTATTTACCGGAAAATTTCTTCAAGTGAGCAGCACTGTGTTTTCTGTGAAAACAGCACACCAGTAGCACCTTTCATTTAATAATAATAATGAAATGAAATGGCGTATGGCTTTTAGTGCCGGTCATGTCCGAGGACAAGTTAGGCTCGCCAGATGCAGGCTTTTTGATTTGACTCCCGTAGGCGATCTGTGCGTCGTGATGAGAATGAAAGGATGATGAAGGCGACACATACACCCAGCCCCCGTGCCAGCGAAATTATGGTTAAAATTCCCGATCCTGCTGGGAATCGAACCCTGGACCCCTGTGACCAAAGGCGAAGCCACTAACCATTTAGCTCATGGAGCCGAACATAATAATAATAACGACAATAATAATAATAATAATAATAATAATAATAATAATAATAATAATAATAATAATAATAATAATAATAATAATAATAATATTTACGTCCCACTAACTATTTCTACGGTTTGCGGAGACGCCGAACTGCCGGAATGTTGTCCCGCAGGAGTTCTTTTACTTGCCAATAAATCTACCGACACGAGGCTGACGTATATGAGCACCTTCAAATACCACCGAACAGAGCCAGGATCGAACCTTCCAAGTTAAGATCAGAAGGCCAGCGCCTCAACCCTCTGAGCCACTCAGACCGGCCTTTTCATTTCGGTAATATTTGGAGTGCAAAGTTCACAAGGGCTTTCTTTTATAGCAGAACGCGCTGGGACGGCATTCCGAAACCTCTGTGTGGTAACAGAAGTGAAATAAAAAATCTGTAGTTCTCACGCTCAAGTATCTTTCAGTCCATTTATTTTGTAATAATAATGTTTTTTTAGAACTACTAGGCCCTAACTACTTTTATGGTTTTCGGAGACGCCGAGGTGCCAGAATTGAGTCCCACAGGACTTCCTTTAAGAGCCAGTAAATCTACCGACACGGGGCTGACAAATTTGAGCACATTCGAATACCAGCGGACTCTGCCAAGTTCGGCTCAGAAAGTCAGCGCCTTAACCGTCTGAGTCACTCAGCTCAGCTCCATTTATTTTGAAATGGTCGAAAGTGGTAGAAGTGTTTAATCGTACGAGATATCGCATGTCGACTTTGCTGTTTCGATCCTCGAAACAGAATATTCTTCCATTTCGCGTCTGCATCGGACTGTGTGGGAAGAAGGAATATTCGTACTGGCCGGAAGGTTTCAGCTCGGTGAGAGGGAAACTACTCGAGCCTTCAGAGATCACCTGAAATTCAGAGAAGAAATGCCTAAGGAAATAGATGACTCGACACATTCTGAATACAGTAGCTATTTTTTATTTTATTTTTTACAATTTGCCTTTTTGTCGCACCCACACAGATAGGTCTTTTGGCGACGATGAGAAACGAAAAGGCTAGGAGTGTGAAGGAAGCGGCCGTGGCCTTAATGAACAGCCCCAGCATTTGCCTGGTTTCAAAATGGGAAACCACGGAAAACCATCTTCAGGGCTGCCGACAGTGGGGTTCGAACCTACTATCTCCTGGATGCACGCTCACAGCCGCGCGACCCTAATAGCTATTTATTCCAGTGAGTGTGAAAGGGGATTTTCCTAGATGAACCTCATTCGTGATTCCAGAAAGGTCTTCCCTGTCAGAGAAAACACTAGCCTTACTGTTGTTCATAAAATTGTTGGACCTCCTCTAATTGTGTTTGATCCAACTGCGTTAAAATATGGCTGCTTAAAAGTCACCATTCTACAGTAGCCGCCGACAGTATGAACCGGAAACGAGCCGGGGAGGATGTTGGCACGGCCAACGTCTGGAAAATGTTTTAAATTTAATTTAAGTTGTGTTGTACTGCATGACAATTAAGCATGTTGTTTAAAACATCCTGAGTTTTCAGGCATTTCCGTTTCCAGAAAATGAATACTGTACATATTTATTTATCTTTTGTTACTAACGATCATGATTGTTACATTTGTTTAAAGCAATACGTGCTTATGGCGATAGACTGTCACTGTTGTTATGCCGCATTGTTTTGAGGGCTTAGTGGACTTACGTGTGATAAATAAAAGACAAATATTATGTGGATAATAAATTTTATTTAATAGAACGTGGTACATTTGGAATGCGGATAATAACTCGGTGTAGTATGGATATCTGGAGCCTCCGTGGCTCAGACGGCAGCGCGTCGGCCTCTCACCGCTGGATATCGTGGTTCAAATCGCGGTCACTCCATGTGAGATTTGTGCTGGACAAAGCGGAGGCGGGACAGGTCTTTCTCCGGGTACTCCGGTTTTCCCTGTCATCTTTCATTCCAGCAACACTCTCCATTATCATTTCATTGCATTTATCAGTCATTGATAATCACCTTGGGACTGGCGACCCCATTGTAATACTAGCCTATATATGTTTCATTCATTACATTCCTCACCCGGTCTAAAGACTGGAAAACAGGTTGTAGGTTTTCATTTTCATTTTCAGTATGGATATCTGCCTGCTGTCATTTCTTGATGGATTACTTTTGCATCCATGTCTTGCTATGGGCTTTACGTCGCACCGACACAGATAGGTCTTATGGCGACGATGGGATAGGAAAGGCCTAGGAGTTGGAAGGAAGCGGCCGTGGCCTTAATTAAGGTACAGCCCCAGCATTTGCCTGGTGTGAAAATGGGAAACCACGGAAAACCATTTTCAGGGCTGCCGATAGTGGGATTCGAACCTACTATCTCCCGGATGCAAGCTCACAGCCATCCATGTCTTGGCACAGGCCAGGGTAAAGTGTAGTTTCCACCGAAGTCCCAGTCAACATCCACGGCTGTGACAATATGGAAGCTGCTGGGGTATGGGTAGTGCTGAGTAATGACATTCAGAGCGTGACTAGTGCAACTGAGTGTTATGAAAGGTGCTACTCACAGGGTCAGACGTGCTGCAATAGTACTTTCTGACCCATTGAGGAAAGCAATGGCAAACGACCACACTTCTCATCTTGCCCAGTACGCCTCATTTTGGTGCTGCCATTGGTTTTTGGAGTTTCCTTATAACTGCATAACCTTTGGTGGTGCTATTTGAGGATCCAACCAGCCTCTGGGCTGATGACCTAACAGAAAGACAGAGTATGGATATGTGATGTGAGAAATAAGAGACATAATTTAAGACGTCAATCTTTCTTTTCCATTATTAAATTCATCATTCTAAACAACTGATCACGATGTATTCTCAACAACAGCTAACCTCTAACTGAGCGCGAGAATCAACACAGTGCCATCATGTAACAGAGTATGCATGTGACGTCACATACTTAGCATAAACTTTGAAGCGCTATTTCAAGAAAACTACATTTCAGATTTTCAGTTTATCATTATTATTATTATTATTATTATTATTATTATTATTATTATTTTCTGTATTTTCTGTTTTTTCTTTTTACAACAGGTAGCCTTCTCTTTTACCTGTCAATTTTATTTATTTGTACTTCCCACAATGATAGGCTGCCTAAATCTGACAAAGTATACCATAACACTTAAATATTGAATGTATGTTTAATCATGAAGATTTATTCTCGGCGATAAAGCGTTCTACCCAAACACTAAAAGCAAATTTTTCTTTCCATGTAGCCATTGCCGAGGAGAGTAAGTCTGCGTTAAAAAAAAGTCGTTATATGTAGTCACTGTTAAACCAGGGTGCGAAATCGTGGGTGGGTGGGAAGGGCCCCCTCCCCACCCACCCACCGACGGTTTTATCTCAAAATTGCCCAGGGGGATTCCTTCATTATAAAATAATGAGGATTTTTTTTTACTGTGCATATTTTCATAAAGACATCAGCAATAATACACAAGTATAGAAATAATCGATTGACTGCCAGACCTTGAGCAATAATGCAACGTAGGGGTGGCACCCTCGCACCTGCAGCCTATTCTTCATGTTTCACTCTGGCAAGTCCGTCTGGAACCCGGGCACAAATATAACTTATTTCAATCCCTCCTCCACTGTCATCTCTCTAAGTAACTCTAGCTTACACCACTGCTGTGCTTCTTGGAGAGGGTGTGTTTCCAACTGGTAGCCAATAGGACAATATTCGCTTACTGAGGATACAAACTAAATAACTTCCCATTCTTGTTATAACAACAAAATTCAAATAAAAAATTTGAAGTGTATTTTTTTTTCTGGGGGAGGGAGTAATTTACTTGATGGGGAATTATATATACCCTCGCCCGCCAGGTGCGACCTGAAATAAACACCAGTAGTTTAGCCCTATGATCCTTCTCCCCCCACCATTTATTTCTGATTTCGCAGCCTGTGTTAATACAAAAGATAAAGCGCTGTTAATCAGCTAGAACAGGCCTGGTGCAAGTATAGTCCAAGACTAGCTGAGTTGTGGCATGTTTGTGTGCATATGCTTTGTGAACGGGGATAGGGTTTATATTTAGATTGAAGCTTTCACGACCTGTATTAAAAGGCATGATAATGCAGCTTTTGAGCTTTTACCGTGTCAAGAAAATAGCGAGAAATTATTTACGTTTCGTGGAAACTTTGCTTAGCGTCCTCAGAAGAGAAAACACGTCTGTCCACGAGAATACCTCTCTAATAGTGACGGTTTGAAATATCAAAATCAAGAGTATTCGGTGGATGGGGTACGGAATATTCTGGAAAGTGTAGGAATACTGGGAAAGGGATTATGTAAAATACCAAAGAATTTGTAAAAAAAAAAAAAAAAAAAAAAAAAAAAAAAAAAAAAAAAGTAGGTCTGAGAGTTAAGGATATTGAAAAGCAGCCTATTGCTACACAGCGCAAAACTAAGCGGTCACTGAGAGAATTTTACAGTGTAATTATAAGAATGAGGACCAACGTAGATAATATAACCGAAAGGGAAATGTGGGGAATAATAAAGCATGCAGACAGAATAGGGATGTTAATGCATGTGTATTATGTTCTAAAGAAATGGTATGGGCACATCTTAAAAAGAGGTTGTTTGGAGACAAGGCAAATAGGAGAGAAATTTATAGATGAGGAGTATACGAGGAAATGTGGTAATGAAAGTTCTATACTGTTGTAAATTTATTGAATAGAGAGTGGATGCACCCGAGAAGAATTGAAAAATTATTCAACATTAAGGGAAGGTGGAGAAGTAAATTGATGGAGGTAAGAATTGATACATGCCAGTTAGTGACGGAATTGTGCCTAAGGTAACCTAGACAATATAACTTCGTAGAGTCTAGAGCTATTAGGTACGTATATTATAGTTATAGCTAGAGGCATAACTTTGTCGCATTACTGAAAAACGCGACAAGAAATATTTTGAAGCGTATTTGAGATATCTTAACGAATCCTATAATTATGTGCTGGTGCGACGTAAAGCAACTTTTAAAAAAATGTAACATATTCGCGCTAAATATGAAATTGTAAATTTATGCGCCGAATTTTAGAATCACTGAATAAAGCTGAATTTCCGTACGAGAAACAATAATAGTTGTTTCGTACATTACCGATAATTGTGATATCCTCCGTTTAGCAGACCCTAATATGTCTTTATTAACTACAGTGAAAAACACTTGCACTAATTAAGTAGAAAATTAACTGTGCGGTTAGGGGTGCGCAGCTGTGAGCTTGCATTCGGGAGATAGTGGGGTTCGATCCCCACTGTCGGCAGCCCTGAAGATTTTTTTTGTGGTTTTCCATTTTCACACCAGGCAAATTCTGGGGCTGTACCTTAATTAAGGCCACGTCCTCTTTCTTCCTACTTCTAGCCGTTTTCTATCTCATCGTCACCATAAGACCTATCTGTGCGGGTGCGACGTAAAGCCAGTTGCAAAAAGTAAACCAGTATAAAATACTGTACGTGCCAGGCGTAGTCAATAATTTTTGCTATCACCGAGCTCGATAGCTGTAGTCGCTTAAGTGCGGCCAGTATCCAGTAATCGGGAGATAGTGGGTTCGAACCCCACTGTCGGCAGCCCTGAAGATGATTTTCCGTGGTTTCCCATTTTCACAGCAGGCAAATGCTGGGGCTGTACCTTAATTAAGGCCACGGCCACTTCCTTCCGACTCCTAGGCCTTTCCTATCCCATCGTCGCCATAAGACATATGTGTGTCGGTGCGACGTAAAGCAAATAGCAAAACAATGTTATCATGATTAATAATAATAATAATAATAATAATAATAATAATAATAATAATAATAATAATAATCGTCGTATGGCCTCAGCTGCCGTACTTCCTCTTAAAACAATAATCACCACCACCAACGCCAATGCCTCAGCTTCCCTGTGCAGACATTTTGATTCGACGCTTTCTAGTCTACCTACGCCTGAATTTTGACGTTGCCCATTGATGTACCAAATGGCAGAGTAAGCAGGATGTCTCTTGGGCAATGTATGACTGAGTTTTTATTAATTTTGTCAGGTAAAAACAAAATGTGTTTCCAGAAATCTTTTACCTGCCATCATACTGCATGGGGTCTCAAAGGGACTTCTTTACCCCCTTCCTGCGTTGATGGGGTGAAAGTTTCTTTTGGGGATCATTGTAAGTATCTAGGTGTTAATATAAGGAAAGATCTTCATTGGGGTAATCACATAAATGGAATTGTAAATAAAGGGTACAGATCTCTGCAAATGGTTATGAGGGTGTTTAGGGGTTGTAGTAAGGATGTAAAGGAGAGGGTATATAAGTCTCTGGTAAGACCCCAACTAGAGTATGGTTCTAGTGTATGGGCCCCTCACCAGGATTACCTGATTCAAGAACTGGAAAAAAATCCAAAGAAAAGCAGCTCGATTTGTTCTGGGTGATTTCCGACAAAAGAGTAGCGTTACAAAAATGTTGCAATGTTTGGGTTGGGAAGAATTGAGAGAAAGAAGAAGAGCTGCTCGACTAAGTGGTATGTTCCGGGCTGTCAGCGAAGAGATGGCGTGGAATGACATTAGTAGACGAATAAGTTTGAATGGCATTTATAAAAGTAGGAAAGATCACAATATGAAGATAAAGTTGGAATTCAAGAGGACAAACTGGGGCAAATATTCATTTATAGAAAGGGGAGTTAGGGATTGGAATAACTTACCAAGGGAGACGTTCAATAAATTTCCAATTTCTTTGACATCATTTAGGAAAAGGCTACGAAAGCAACCGATAGGGAATCTGCCACCTGGGCGACTGCCCTAAATGCAGATCAGTATTGATTGATTGATTGATTGATTCCAAAGTCTAATTACTTCTATCGGATCCAGAGGCCAACACTCTACCACTGGTGCACAAAAAAAAGCTGTGGGAATAGAATTTACACAAATCAGGGCCTTTACTTTAGGCAGATATGTCTCATGTGAACTGATGTTAATGTACAATACTTTTTCGTATAGCTTTCTCTTAAATTAATTAAACAGAATTTACAGAGGACATTCCTGTTATGTGTCCTGTTTCCCCTCTTTGTGTCACTGCGGCGTGTACTAATTGGCATTTCTTCTAATAGAAGACCTTGTAAATGTTAATGATTGCTTAGTGAAAATAAACAGGTAGTACAATACGTCAGTTGCATTATAACAATGGATAATATTAGGAATGTTACTTCTAATTAAGTATGTACCCAACACTGTATACTTTATTCTATAATTATGCTGTCTGCCTCTGTAGCATAAAGGTTAGTGTTATTAGCTGCTGTCCTCGGGGTCCCGGGTTCGATTCCCAGTACTGTCAGAAATTTAAGACTGGCAGGAGGGCTGGTATGTAGTTACAATATTACATGCAGCTCACCTTCATTGGGGTTGTGTCTGAAAAGAACTGCATCATCTCGGGATGAGGACAGAGTTTACTTTTTGTTTATAATTAGGCTGATTGATAACAACAATGATGCCAGGCTGTGAAGTTCAGACGGTAGAGCACAACTTGGCAGGTTCGATCTCGACTCTCTCCGATGAAATTTGAAGGTGCTCAAATACGTCAGCCTTGTGTCGGTAAATTTACCGGCACGTACAAGAAGTCTTTTTTTTTTTTTGCTATGGGCTTTACGTCGCACCGACACAGATAGGTCTTATGGCGACGATGGGATAGGAAAGGCCTAGGAGTTGGAAGGAAGCGGCCGTGGCCTTAATTAAGGTACAGCCCCAGCATTTGCCTGGCGTGAAAATGGGAAACCACGGAAAACCATTTTCAGGGCTGCCGATAGTGGGATTCGAACCTACTATCTCCCGGATGCAAGCTCACAGCCGCGCGCCTCTACGCGCACGGCCAACTCGCCCGGTACAAGAAGTCTTGCGGTACAAAATTTCAAACAAGATAGTAGTTGGCCGTGCGGTTGGAGTCACGCAGTTGTGAGATAGTGGGTTTGAGCCTCACTGCCGACAGCCCTAAGATGGTTTTCCGTGGTTTCCCACTTTCACGCCGGTCAAATGCTGGGGCTGTACCTTAATGAAAGCTACGCCCGGTACTTTCCCCACTCCTAGGCCTTTCCCGCCCCATCGCCATAAGACGTACCTACGTCGGTGTGACATAAATTGTAAAAAAAAAAAATTAAAAAATTAAAAATCAGCACCTCGGCGACTCCGGAAACTATAAAAGTAGTTAGCGGGATGTAAAAGCCAATGCTAGTGTTTTAACGTCTCACCGACTCTGGTCTTTTGTCAACGATGGGACAACTAACAGGCTAGGACTGAGAAGGAAGTGACCGTGGCGTAAATCAAGGTACAGCCGCAGATTTGACTGGTGAGATAATGGGAAACCACAGAAAACCATATTCAGTGTTGCCTACAGTAGGGTTCTAACCCATTATCCCCCGAATGCGAGCTGATACCACCTGGCCACTAGATCGTTATTATTATTATTATTATTATTATTATTATTATTATTATTATTATTATTATTATTATTATTATTATTATTATTGCCGGCCCGTGGTGTGGAGGTGGCATGCCTGCCTTTTACCCGGAAGACCCGGGTACAATTCCCGGCCAGGTCAGGGATGTTTACCTGGCTCTGAGGGCTGGTTCGAGCTCCATTTAGCCTACTTGATTACAGTAAGGAGCTATCTGACGATAAGATAGCTGGCCCGGTCTAGAAAACCAGAAATTACGGCTGCGACGATTCGTCGTGCCGACTACACGACGCCCTGCATATCTTTGGACTGAGCAGCGGTCTCCTGGCGGACCATGGCCCTTCGGGATTGTTGCGCCATGGAGTTTGAATTATTATTATTATAATTATTATTATTATTATTATTATTATTATTATGTTATTGATTTTGCATCACACTAACTCCATTTTAACGGTTTTTGGAGACCTGACGTGCCGGAATTTTGTCCTGCAGGAGTTCTTTCATATGCCAGTGAATCTACTGACACAAGACTGACGTATTTGAGCACGTTCAGACACTACCGGAGTGCGCCAGGATCGAACCTGCCAAGTTGGGCTCAGAAAACCAGTGTTGTACCGTTTGAGCTACGCAGACCAGCAGATATTCTTCTTCTTCTTTTCGATTTTGGCCATGTAAGGACCACTGAAGGTAACTCTGTGCATTCATCTTGACCCTTGTTTTCTTGACTTCCAATAATTCTTCATCCTTTCACTTTGCTGTTTCTTATTCTGGTGTCCAGAAGTTATAATTATCTTTCCCCTTCTCCTTCTCCTGGAAACCCTTGAAATTTTGTATCAATCGTCTGAAAGTTGTTCAGCCTTGTGTTATATCGCCTGCTATTATTATTATTATTATTATTATTATTATTATTATTATTATTATTATTATTATTATTATTATTATTATTATTATTATTATTATTATTATTATTATTTCTTCGTTATGCCCATTCATAGAGCGCGTTTGAACTTGTTAGTTAGTTTGATGGTTTGTGTCTTCTTATCCTCCCAAAATCTCTTCATGAATGCACTGTGTTGCATTTTGCGTTCTGTCGACCACTTCCTACCAGTTGTCTTTTTGGGTTTCTCCCTAAATTTATGATTGGCTACTTTTGTTCTAAAAGCTCCACGATTTTCGATGATGTCGTCTGTGATATTTATTTCTTGGAGGTCCGCCTTAGTTTCTTCTAGCCATTTTATTTTGACCTTCTTTGAGTTGATTCTTGAAATTTTGTATCAATCGTCTGAAAGTTGTTCTGCCTTGTGTTATATCGCCTGCTATTATTATTATTATTATTATTATTATTATTATTATTATTATTATTATTATTGGTTGAAACTAATATTTGCCAAGGAAGTAATCCATAATAATATTATTGGCTGTACGTCCCACTAATTACTTTTTACGGCTTTACGGAGCACCGAGGTGCCGGAATTTAGTCCCCGTAGGAATTCTTTTACGTGCCAGTAACTCTAGCGTAACGACGCCAAGGAAGTTTACTATGATAATTGGAGATATAATGGAGACGATAATGAGGGTTGTAATGGCTGTAGGATCAAGATAAAGAACTGAAACAGTGGGCCTAAGAACACAGCGCGGTGTTGAATTAAGAAATCAATAATTTATTGATTTGTTTACATTTACTATGAAAGCGTACGTATCACAGAATTCAGAGCGGTCAGAGAGTCCCTTTTCATAACAATCTTTACTTGAAAATAACTCGAACACGCAATGTATTCAACTGTAGCCATCCATTCAGACGCGTGGGAACTGATCCTCGCTGCCATTTGTAGCCTGAAGGGATAAATGTAATAATGGACGGCGATGCGTGGGTTTGTAGAAATGGCGGACACAAGTAACTTTATAGTGGAGGAACACTTGCAAGGGGAACTACAACTCTGGGATCACTGATTCCGTTCAAACTTCGGGAAGGTGATCTACGTAAAAAGTGAACAGGTACGTGTGTGAAATTTTGCCCTTATTAAACGAGAAAATTGCCCCTTAAATTTAACAGCCTGCATACAAAATTCGAATCTGATACCAAATGAATCAGTCATTTATGAGAGGGCATGTATGTATGTATGTTCAGTCTTCAGCCCTAAGACTGGTTGGATCCTCAACAGCTCTGCCATCAGCTGTCATAGATGGTCTAATAATGGCGTATGGCCTCCGGAGAGGCCTGGTGCGGGCCTTTTTCTCGTAGACGGCCTACTAGGCGACGTGCATGTCTGTGAAGATGAGGGCCCTACCTAGAATGATTTCTAATGCTGATTACGCCACAAACACCCAGCCCCCGAGCCACTCGAATTAACTAATTAAGTTTAATATCCCCGACCCGGTCGGGAATCGAACGCGGGACCCTCTGAACCGAAGGCCGGTACGCTGACAATTCAGCCAACGAGTCGGACATAGATGGCCTAGGCATCACTGAAGAAGCGTACTAGGGAAATGAGGAGTGAGGTAGTTTCCCGTTGCTTTCCTCACCGAGCCCGAAGTTGCTATTACATATCAGTTTGCCAAGCCCACTGAAATGCATGCACCAACCGACCCTATGAGCAACGTTTTCACACCATTCATAGTAGGGACTGGCTACACAAGGAATGGCATTACTAGCATCGCTCATACCTCAGTCACTTTCATATTGTCAAAGCCAAGGATAAGACAGAGACAGATCAATGAAAGTAACAAAATTGCTCTAACCCATACCAGAAGACATAGTGAACTGTAAACACTAGGTCCTGCTAGCAAAGGCATATGAAAGGGCATATGTCCAGAAATGTAACTTTTCAGGAGGAGCAAAAAGAAAACTGATTTAAAAGCCAGTCTTGTTATTGTTGTTAAATGTGTATGTTTTGATCGTTAGTGTTGATGGCTGCGGCTAGGTTACTTGATAAAGTATGGAGTAAGCATGAAGGACTTTATGGAAATTGGCAGATTAAAAAGTGGGTATGTGCCTTTTTATAATGATGGCTGAATGAAAATCAGTTTTGCAGCAAAAACACATTGTTTACTTAGGTTAGACACAGTGTCGTTGTTCTACAACAATAATCATTTGAATGATGACAGTCAATCAAAATCATCGTCAGTCACACTAAGAGTCGGCCACGCAAGTATTTCGTTGAAAAAGTCTTTGTAATCCCGCGGAATGTACACTTCTAGACGCTTTAGGTCATTCATCTTGTTCCCGTCAAGAGAAATTGGTCCTTCGTTGGCTAGTTCGTTAGGAAGCTGAACGTTGCTGCTTGGTTTCAAACGGAAGGTGTGTTCAGTAAGGCCTTTCATGAACAGCTTTTTTTTTTTCCCCCGTTCGGTCCTGGATCTTCGGCAGAGTAAAGGAAGAGCATGAATGATGCTGGCTGGAAACGAATTTTCAAGTTGATAGGCATTCCCCTTTCTCGAGATTCATCCGACAGTCCTCTCTTCTTATAAAATTTCGGCCACCATGCAGTGAAATTCAGAATATCGCTAGTCTCAACCAGAATGAAGGTAAACTTGTCGAGATTGATTTACGTCATAAATTGGGTCAATTTTTTTTACAGATCTTTTAATGATAACAACATTTCTATCACAAGCATTGAATGAGTGCCCTTGATAAGGGAAGTAATTGTGAATGGTGGCATGTGCCCTTTCTGAAATGACTTCCAAACCACACACAAATCAACTTTAAATATCAGCATGTTACTGGTTGGATAAGTGTCGTTTCTTTTGTGAAAAGGTGCATCTGCAATGATAAAACAATTTGGACATGTGCCCTTTCTTAAAAGACTGATTCAATTCTGTTTTCACTTATTATTGATGATCTCCCAAACTGTGTAAGACATTCCAAATGCTTACTTTATGCAGATGATATGAAATTATACAGGCTTATTTCAACACTAGAGGATTGGCATCTTTTACAGCGCGATATAGAAAACATCTGCGAATGGAGCATTAAAAACAAGTTAAAATTTAATATTTGAAAGTGTGTAACTCTTTCTCTGTCAAGAGCCAAAGTGCCGGTAAATTTCACTTACTCAATGTTAGGAGAAAAAGGCTCTGCGGCTCAGGTAGCAACGCGCTGGCCTCTCACCGCTGGGTTCCGTGGTTTAAATCCCGGTCACTATATATGAGAATTGTGCTGGACAAAGCGGAGGCGGGGCAGACTTTTCTCCGAGTTCTCCGGTTATCACTGTCATCTTTCATTCCAGCAACACTCTCCAATATTATTTCATTTCATCTGTCAGCCATTCATCATTGCCGCTGAGGAATGCGACAGGCTTCGGTAGCCGGCACAATTCCTATCCTCATCGCTAGATGGGGGCTTCATTCATTCCATTCCTGTTCGAGTCGAATGGGGAATTGAACCCACCTCTACTCAGTTGACCTCCCGAGTCTGAGTGGACCCCGTTCCAGCCCTCGTACCACTTTTCAAATGTCGTGGCAGAGCCGGGAATCGAACCCGGGCCTCCGGGGGTGGCAGCTAATCACACTAACCACTACACCACAGAGGCGGACCATGGTTTGGTATAAGTACTACTATATTTTAAATTTGTAAAGTATACTGTAATTGGAGATGCGTTCTCTGTTATATGTTTTTCATTGAACTAAAATATAAAATAAAATACATGTTGTGGATACACTAATAAGGCAGACTAACTCCTACAAACACCTTGGAGAACGGATAACCTTGAACGTTAGTGAGGATCTAGCCACGAAAACCAGGTGTACCAAACTGGAGAGGGCTTCCCATCTCTGTAAGAACATTTACAAGTCCAAATCCCTTTCTCTTCGCCTCAAACTTCGACACTATGAAACCGTAGTTTCGTTACTCTGTGCCTCAGAATGCTTGAACATGGTCAAGCCTCCGTGACTCAGGCGGCAGCGCGTCGGCCTCTTAGCGCTGGCTTCCGGTCTCTCCATGTGAGATTTGTGCTGGACAAAGAGGAGGCGGGACAGATTTTTCTCTGAGTACTGCGGTCTTCCCTGTCATCTTTCATTCCAGCAACACTCTCCAATATAATTTCATTTCATCTGTCAGTCATTAATCATTGCCCCAGAGAAGTGCGACAGGCTTCGGCAGCCGGCACAATTCCTATCCTCGCTGCAAAATGGGAGCTTCATTCATTCCATCCCTGACCCGGTCACTGACTGGAAAACAGGTTGTAGGTTTTTAATTTTTACTTGAACATGGTCAAAACGGGACAACTGAGAAATTTGGAAGGGAAAGAACGAATGATCCTGAGAAAAAACATGGGCCCCATTAAAGAGGGAGGTGAATACAGAATCAGGCATAAACAACGAGCTTTACCAACATTTAGAGAGCATAACATCAGCCATGAGAAAGAGGAGACTTATCTTCTGCGGTCATATAGTCAGAATGGACAACAAAAGACTGACATCAAGAATCTTCAACAACATTTCTAGAGTGAAGGGGACAAATGCTAAATAGACGAAGCTGTTTCGAAAAGACATAGATTTTTTAAAAAAGATACCAAGGATATATTCAACAGGGATCAATTTAGAATGTTGTTCAGAATATCTGATACTCTCCAGTCACCGACAGCAACTGTTCGTATTCATAGGCCACACCCGATTCCTTCCACCTCCTTATCCAATTTCATTCCCTATCATTAATTTCATCTTCATGAGATCCTCAACTGAGGCTGGCATCAGGAGGGACGGGAAGGTATCTGACACTGCTCTTCCTGAAGACTGGTCACGCCCCCTAGCCACATATGGATATGCAGTCCATTAGAACAATTGTCATTGTATTCATTTCTTACTACTACTATTACTATTCGAAATTTCGTGTGGCTATTTCTTGCCGGGTGCAGCCCTTGTAAGGCAGACCCTCCGATGAAGGTGGGTGGCAGCTGCCATGTGTACCGTAGGTAACTGCGTGTTATTGTGGTGAAGGATAGTGTTGTGTGTTGTGTATGAGTTGCAAGGATGTTGGGGACAGCACAAATACCATTTAAGGTTAAAATCTCCAACCCGGCCGGGAATCGAACCCGGAACCCCTTTGACCAAAGGCCAGCACGCTAACCATTTAGCAATGGAGCCGGACACTACTACTACTACTACTACTACTACTACTACTACTACTAGGTTTTCAAGCGGGCGAGTTGGCCGTGCGGTTAGGGGCGCGCAGCTCTAAGCTCACATCCGGGAAATAGTGGGTTCGAACCCCACTGTCGGCAGCCCTGAATATGGTTTTCCGTGGTTTCCCATTTTCACACCAGCTGGGGCTGTACCATAATTAAGCCCACGGCCACTTCCTTCCCATTCCTAGGCCTTTCCTGTCCCATCGTCTCCATAAGACCTATCTGTGTTGGTGCAACGTGAAACAAATAGTAAAAACCCGTTTTCATTCCGTCCCTGAGGAGAACGGTGGGCTTCCTAGACGGTAACGCCGTCTCTCAGGGTTCGGAGATGTGATACGGTGAAAGCTATGTGCTGAGAAGGTGAGAGGGTTAACGGCCGTGGCCCGTACTAAGAACTGTCCCGGCATTCGCCTTAGTGCAAGAGGATGCAAAACCACGGAAAACCATTCTCAGGACAGCCGACGGTGGGGACAAGCCCCTCTCCGTCTACCGAATACAGAGGCGTAGAGCCGTGGCCACTTGTAGGACAAAGCCTACTCTGCAACCGCCGACCTTCATTTCTTTTTTTGGCAATTGGCTTTACGTCGCACCAACTCAGATAGGTCTTGTGGCGACGATGGGATAGGAAAGGGCTAGGAGCGGGAAAGAAGCGGTCGTGGCCTTAACTAAGGTACAGCCCCAGCATTTGCCTGGTGTGAATATGGAATACTACGGAAAACTACCTTCAGGGCTACGAACAGTGGGATTCGAACACATTATCTCCCAAAGGCAAGCTCACAGCTCGCGCCCCTAACCGCACGTCCAACTCGCTCGGCACCTTCATTTTCCTATGCTATGAACCTTAAATACATTATGCTGTAGGAGTATGTAAATACGTCATGCAAACTTACATTCCTGGAGTGAGGTATGGCAAGGTTAATTTTCCTCTACACATGAGCGTAGGAAAATGAACACAAGGAAAATTGTTCTGGTGGACTGCACATCCATATGTGGCTGGTAGGCGTGATCAGACTTAAGGAAAACAATGGATAGGAAGAGCATTGTCAGATTGCACGGTATTGTTCGCGCAGCGAGGAGGTACATTTGGACAAATAAGACTGAAGACAAGACGCTGGCCTATGCACGTGGAAGCATTACAAGACCCTTGTTGCCAGGGGGAATTTTGAATAGTAGGATATCCTGAGGCCGAATTCTTGCAGGCTGGTCAACACAGTTTTGTCAAACAACAATTTTCAAACTGTAGTCCACATCGCAAGAACTAGGGAACGATTGTGTCGTTGACAATCACACCCCTGTCACGCTCCATGGCTAAATGGTTAGCGTGCTGGTCTTTGGTCACAGGGGCCCCGGGTGCCATTCCCGGCAGGGTCTGAAATTTTAACAATAATTGGTTAATTCCGCTGGCACGGGGGCTGGGTGTATGTGTCGTCTTCATCACCATTTCATCCTCATCACGACGCGCAGGTCACCTACGGGTGTTAAATCAAAAGACCTGAATCTGGCGAGACGAACTTGTCCTCCGACACACCCGGCACTAAAAGCTATACACCATTATTATTATTATTATTATTATTATTATTATTATTATTATTATTATTATTATTATTATTATTATTATTATTATCACACCCCTGCGAAGGGGTGCGAAATGGTGAGGGGGATTACAAGACCAGGCTCGAAACCTCGTGGTCAGTATTCACTCTTTCCTTTCTCCTTCCTTATTAATGAACCATTCATGCAAATAATGTCCTGACAAGGTTATTGTAATCCTTATAAAATACTGGAGGGGGTCAAACAATTTATTTCGATGAGGAGTTCGAGGATAATATCGAAATATTTATCTAATCTTAAGGAGTTTTTTACCGCGGACTATAACATAAAATCGCTTCTAGAGGGCAACCGGTTTGAAATAGGTATATGCCATCGCGTACTTTTCTGTAGATATTAAAAATCAGAGACTACGGCATATTGCGATATGTTACGACCTATCATTGTCAACTCAATTTGCATCATTTGAAGAATATTTACCACATGTTATACTGCTCTATTACATCATTTCTCTTATTTGTTTATTTATTTATTTATTTATTTATTTATTTATTTATTTATTTATTTATTTATTTATTTATTTATTTATTTATTTATTTATACTGCCTATATCTGAACTTTAGAACACACGATCCTCCATCGTAACTGCCTTAGACGCCTTCAAAAATTCTGAACTAAAAGCAAAGTCATCTCCGTACAGGCCATGAAGGTCCTTGGAGGGGTGGAAGGTAAAAGGCTTGCACTATCCATAACCTCGGCGCTTGATGGGGTAGAGTGGTTAGCTTTACTCCCGGCCACCTTTGCCCCCAGAAATCACCCTGGTACTCATTTTTGGTGTAGGCTGAGTGAACCTCATGGCCATGTGAACCTCCGGAAGTGGAAATCTCGTTTCTTAAATTTTACGACTTCCTGGCGGTCATTCGAACCCAAGTCCTTCCGGGCGAACTGAGCACGCCTTTACCGCCTCGACCAGGCAGCTCCTGCTCAAAGCACTGGCCTTGCTGAATAGATTTTAAAGTTAAAAGTGTTTCCGGAATTTTTTTTTGGTAAGCAATGCTGCTTGTTGTTTTAAGGGGCCTAACATCGAAGGTCATCGGCCCGGTAAGCAATGAACTGTGCGTTTGTCCTTGTAAATATGCTAAGTATCTGACAGTCAGCACTGCTATGTGGAAAAGATAAAATAGAAAAAGAAAGCATTACGTCAGAGATTCTGTCATATTTAAGATCACCGCCAGCTGATTGCATCTTGTCTTCCAGAGCCGACTGAAAATCAGTTCTCTCTAGCTACGTAAAGAATGAGGGGAAACATGACATTTTCAAACAATAAAGAAATCTGCTCTCAAATCGGGAGATAAGTCTCTGCGATCAGGAGAGTGGGAGGAAGAGCCAAAATTCGGAAGTCTCTCGCTTAAGTCGAGGGAGCTGGTACGTCTGCATACTTGTAGTCCGAATTGTCCTAAAAGTAGATACGATACTTATTTTTGCTGACATGACTTACGGCAACAATTCCAGGAAACTAACGCACCATTCCTGAGGTGCTGGTATGCTTATTATGCGAATGAAATGTAACGTAGGAAGTCTAAGTATAGGAATGGGAGAAAGGGGTGAGACAACCTTGGTAGATAAGGTACCGTTTACAGCAGCGTTTTCCGTTAGTGGTGCTTCATTGTAGGATTTGAAGATAACGACAACGAGCGCTTATTGCGCATCACAGTTGTGGTGGTGGCAACAGTGGTTACTGTTTTAAGGGGAGTCATGACTAAAAATTGGAACTTCTACAATTTATCACTTATCACAACCAAATTTATTATTATTATTACAAGTTTTTTACGTCGCACCGACACAGAGATGTCTTACGGCGACGATGGGATAGGAACGGGCTAGGAGTGGGAAGGAAGCGGCCGTGGCCTTAATTAACGTACAGCGCCGGCATTTGCCTGTTGTGAAAATGGGAAACCACGGAAAACCATTTTCAGAGCTACCGACAGTGGGGTTCGAACCCACTGTCTTCCGAATTCTGGATACTGGCCGCACTTAAGCGACTGCAGCTATCGAGCTCGGTCCAACCAAATTTAAAACATAATATACAGTACCACATACATTTTGGAGTTGATTAGTACATTTGTTGCAACATTATTATCACATATTCTTTATCTTTTATATATTACATGGAATATGCTCCTTGCGGGACAGTTTTCATTATTTTTGGGTTATAATTTGGCAGACTTGTCAAAAATACTCATATACTTAAGAATACCTCTGGGTTTTGCTGTCAGATATTAGTACACTATGCAACAAGCATATAATGGCAATAATTAAGACATGAGTAGGTATGTTCCATACGAGTGTCTTAATTACCATTGTAGGCGAGTTGGATACGACTGTTAATGCTCGACGATAATTTTAACTATATTTTTTTAAATATTCATAAATTTCTGTCGAGATGTCGCTTGTCAGTTGAGTTTACTGAACAGAGCGCATGCGCTGGATTATTGATTTTCCGTGAGTGGATCAGAGACCTTGACAATGTCGTATGTTTTCAAAGCTTTGATAGAAGGTTATCATAACCTAGCTTTATTTCAAATACAAATTGTTAATTGTACAGTTGGTGAAGTGAATTTGCGGGAATGTGCCGATTGGTTGTGGAATGTTGGAAGTAGAAGGTGCATTGATGTTAATATGTGTGTCCGACATGTTTGATTTTGGAAACAAGTGCAAAGCACTCAGTCGCATCTAAACTATAGTCCTACTTCTTACGCTGAATGGTAAGTGTAACGGACTTTCAGTTCAGAGGGTTCCGCGTTCGATTCCTGGTCGAGCTGCGGATTACAGCTGAGTCTATTTAATTTCTCAGCTTTGGTGTATGGATGTTTGTGTTCACCTTAAAAAGACAACACATCACTCTACCAAACACCAAAGAAAAACTCAATAGTGATCACATCACTCCACGTAGGTTTATCATCGGGAAGGGCATCCAACCATAAAATACACATTTAGTATTAACCCCAAATAAGTGGGGAAAAGCCAGGACGAACAAATGACAGACAGGATATATTTTGTACGTTGTTTTTTTTTTTGCTAGATGCTTTACGTCGCACCGACACAGATAGATCTTATGGCGACGATGCGATAGGAAAGGGCTAGAAATGGGAAGGAAGCGGCCATCGCCTTAATTAAGGTACAGCCCCAGCATTTGCCTGGTGTGAAAATGGGAAACCACGGAAAACCCTTTTCAGGGCTGCCGACAGTGGGGTTCGAACCTACTATCTCCCGAATACTGGATACTGGCCGCCCTTAAGCGACTGCAGCTATCGAGCTCGGTTTGCACGTATTCTACAGCCCCCATGCACAAGGAGCGATGTCATTGGTTTCTGCTGTAGTGTGTTAAAATAATGGGAGCGTCCGGCGTACACGGTTACTTTCAAAATTAATAATCGTGTGAACTATTTCCCAGGTAGTTTTCAGTCTTGTCGCGTGTGGTATAGAGACGCAATACGAAATCATATCCCTGGTGGCACGGAGTAACACTCGGGTAGTATGCAATCATGTACGGCTGGTATGGAGTCCATTCAGGGTTGTACGCAATCGTGTACCAGACGACACGGAGTCATATTCAGGGTTCAAAAGTTCATAGCATAGGAAAATAAAGGTGCCGAGCGAGCTGGCTATGCGATTAGGTGCGCGCAGCTGTGAGCTTGCATTCGAGAGAGAATGGGTTCGAACCGCACTGCCGGCAGCCCTGAAGATCATAGATCATTTTCCGTGGTTTCCCATTTTCACACCAAGCAAATGCTGGAGCTGAAAACAAGGCCGCGGTGCTTCCTTCCCACTCCTAACCCTTTCCTATTCACCGTCGCCAGAAAACCGTCGGTACGATGGAAAACAAATTGTAAGAAGAAAAATAAATAAATAAATAAATAAATAAATAAATAAATAAATAAATAAATAAATAAATAAATAAATAAATAAAACATTCACGGTAGGACGTAATCATATACAATGGCGAATGTTGCAGTCTTTCTGCATGCTTCGTGTTGGTAGACGAGAGCTCGGTCAACGTTACACCTTCCCCGTACGCCCGTAGAAAACACATCAACTTCACTGACTAGATAATGAGATTGAGAACTATTTGGGAAAAATTAAAACTTATACCATTACAGCACACTCAAATACAGCCCATAGACAAGAGTTGTAGTGTGTGACCATATTTCTGAACACTTTCTGCAATTCTGCTTCATGAATCAACATTTCTATGCAAATTCCTTTTAAAATCTACAGCACACTCAAATACCCTGTCCAACAATTCAGAAGCTATGAAAAGCACTAAACCGATCTTGGCACTATTAATAATAATAGTGTTATTTTCTTTACGTCCCACTAACAACTTTTTTCTGTTTTCGGGGACGCCGAGGTGCCGGAATTTAGTCCCACAGGAGTTCTTTTACGTGCCATTAAACCTACCGAAACGAGGCTGTCGTATCTGACCACCTTCAAATATCACCGGACTGAGCCAGGATCTTTCTGCCAATTTGGGGTCAGAAGGCCAGCGCTTCTACCGTCTGAGCCACTCACCCCGGCATTATTATTATTATAAACTTCCTTTCATTCTTTCTTAATCCGTTTACCCTCCTGGGTCTGTTTTTCCCTCGGATTCAGCGAGGGATCCCACCTCTACCGCCTCAAGGGCAGTGTCCTGGAGTGTGAGGCTTTGTGTCGGGGTGATAAAACTGGGGAGGAGGACCAGCATCTCATCCAGGAGGCCTCACCTGTTATGCTTGTGGGGATCGAACGATTGGAAGGGATAGAAAAGAAAGGGGGAAAGAAGCGGCCGTGGCCTAAAGTAAGGTAGCATCTCGGCATTTGCCAGGAGGAAGTGGGAAAGCACGGTTGGCTAAGGTGGTAATCGATCCTCCCTCTACTCAGTTGACTTTCCGAGGCTGAGTGGACCACGTTCCAGTCCTCGTACCAGTTTCAAATTTCGTGGCAGAGCCGGGAATCGAACCCGGGCCTCCGGGGGTGGTAGCAAATCACGATTCCCTTCTCAGCCATCCTCGAAGTGGTTTTCCGTGGTTTCCCCACTTCTCCTCTATGCAAATGCTGGGATGGTACCTAAGTTAAGGCCACGGCCGCTTCCTTCCCTCTTCCTTGTCTATTCCTTCCAATCTTCCCATCCCCAACAAGGCCCCTTTTCAGCATAGCAGTTGAGGCCGCCTGGGAGAGGTACTGGTCGTCCTTCTCAGTTGTATCCCCCAACCCAAAGTCTCACGCTCCAGGACACTGCCCTTGAGGCGGTAGAGGTGGATCCCTCGCTGAGTCTGAGGGAAAAACCAATCCTGGAGGTGAAAGGGATTAAGAAAGAAAGAAATATTATTATTTTTAGACGCCAAAGTATTGGAAATTTAAACGTGCCACTGAACTATTGATCTGGGTCTCTTGGCTGCCAACCGAAAGATATAAATGCAATTTGATAGGGGAATTAGACTCAAAGTTATTGACAGGTTAATGGAATATCATATTTAGCGTTTAGGTTATCGTTATCATAACAGGAAAATGTTCTGAAACATTTTAACTGTACCGCGAGTTTTAGGGGACCGTTCTCCTCACGCATCCCTTCTCCTACCCCGATGTTCCGGCGAATCCACCTCGGATCACTAGCAGGAACACTAACGGAAAACCTATTAATAGATCGTCGAACATGATATCCATTATGTAGTAGAAGTAAGCTAAAGAGGTAATACTGCACAAGTCGCCAGAAGTCCCCCAGTCTCGCCGTGTTTGAGTCTGCCCGCATCCCGCCATCACAGCGCCATCGGAGAAAGAGTTAAGTTGTGATCATTAGTGCGCTGTAGGGGGTGATGTGGAACAAGTTCCCAGAAATAATTGAATAGGGAACAAACACAGGAACACTTTAACTACGGTAAACCGTAGTGTAGCTGAATAGGCTGACCCATTTCATCGGAATTATGGATGCGTGTGTATGTGTTTCAGGAAATCGATTAGACATAACAAAGCCTCTTAAGACAGTTAGTACTTCTAGTGAGATTGCGAAAGTTTTCCAGTCGGCCGAACACAATATATAAATAATTGTTAAGAAATGAAAGCTGAGAAAATACTCGCTCTTATTATAGAAATAAATATTTCGTCCCATCAAGTTCACATATTACTCGTACATCGTCTCAGTCTAGAAATGTTCAAAGGTTAGATGGACCATATTCTTCATGCGACGGTTTTACCACTCCCTGGTGGGGTTGCGAACTGTGTCGCATATGTGGACTTGGCCAGATAACCCCAGGAAAATGCTGGGACTGTATCTTCATTAAGGCCAAGGCCGCTTCCTTCCTGCTCCTAGCCCTTTCCTATCCCATCGTCGTTATACAATCTATATGTGTCGTTGCGACGTAAACTAATTTTTCAAAAATCATTTCTCACGCCTTATTTCTTATTTACAAGTTATGCCTGACACGGGAATGATAAGCAGTAGATAGAGACCACACAATATGCTTCACAAATCGCATGAGCTGTTTAGACAACATAGCAAATTAACAAGTGTTAAGTCCATTTCAAGTATTTAATTACTCGTTCAGTAAGTTATATAACAATAAATACGCTTTAGATATAGAGTAGTCCATTTATACCACATCGATGTGGGTGATCATTATTTTAAGGGCAGATACATCTAGACAATCATCCCCTCTTAAAACAAATCAAAGAGAAAACGTGAGAGAAAGGAAATATGAAGTCATCGGTGAAAGGGTAGGACCACGAAGGACAAGAAAATAAAAGACTTCATATGCTCGCAAACTTGCTCCTTAAACCCAATAGAGCTTGTATGGAGCCAGGTTAAAGAACATGTGGCTGTAAATAATGTAAATTTCACCATTAAAGAAGTGCGAGAACTATTTATTGAAGGATACTGTCACTGCTGACCGCTAGAAATCCTGTATTGAACACATTATCGATGAGTAGGAAGCTAATATGTGGAAGCTGGACGGCACTGCGGAGGAAGTTCTTGAATGGTTGATGACACTGATGCCGCTGACAACACCGACATGGAAGTAACAGAATAACTGCATGATAGCGAGTAAAGTGTGAGCTTTTAGGCTGTATAAATTCATTTAGAAGCATTAGATAGAATTTCCTTCGCGATTTTGACATTCCATAAATTATAGTGTTGTTAAACTGCACATGTGGCCCGCGACAAATCGCTCAAGTTCACTACCAGCCTTGCAGGTAAAAAAGACCGGGGGCGCCATGCTTTACTAGATTCGGAAGTTTATGACCTAAATAAGTACAAAATATGCAAGCAAATATGCCCTGAAAACTAGCTAAATATGGCCTAAAAAGGTAAAATATTACTTCAACATTTTAAGGATAGGTAGCAAGTATTAACGTAATCAGCGATAATTCAGCAGACATATTTAATCATGCAAACTGGCAGAGGTACAGTAGGTAAATTAACACTTTATACATCCATTCAATATCATAACCCTGAAGCACAGTTCTCACCCTGTTTTCCTAAACACCAAATATATATATACTAGCAAGATACCCGTCTTCGCTACGGGATTATACTGAAATCTATAATTTAATGCTTAACGTTGTATACATAATCCGCCAAAATTTGCGATCTTACTCGTTTTCTGAGAGATTACGGGAAAGTTTCTCCCATTTTTCAATCTTTCCTTTCAGCAATCGTTTTCATACTTCCCGGGCTAGGTCCAAGTATTCCACCTGTCGCACTCCTCTGGGGCAATAATTAATGAATGACAAATGAAATGAAACGATATTGGAGCGTGTTACTGGAATGAATGATGACAGGGAAATCCGGAGTACCCGAAGAAAAATCTGTCCCGCCTCCGCTTTGTCCAGCACAAATCTCACATGGAGTGACCGGGATTGGAACCACGGAACCCAGCGGCGAGAGGCCGGCGCGCTGCAGCCTGAACCACGGAGGCTCCCAGTAAGTATATTATGAACAGTAAAATCAATTGGTCTCAACTCCTTTTTCACCCCACCGCCGTTAAATTGATTCACCCTCCCTCCCCCCCCCCCCCTCCCTAAAATAGAAGGCGTGTTTCTTTATGTTTAAAGGAGATTCCAAATACCATTGTTCACGGCTGTTACATTCAGTCTTGGGATATAAGTATCCCCATTAAAATAATTAACCTTTTTTTTTCACTTCCTTTCACAATCTCCCCCCCCCCCCCACCTTAAGTGAATATTCTGGCCAAAAAATACTTGTTTCTTTAATAGTAAGCATCTTCTAAATACCAATTGTCACGTCTATAGCATCTTCAGTTTTTAAGATATATATATATATATATATATATATCGAAGTACTGTATTAGCATGCGTTGTTGGTATCTGTCGGCGTACGTTCGTACAGCAGTTCTTTCTCGGAATCATGTCTTCTAACCCTGCTACCTATATCTTTTCTGAAAAGAAAGAAAAATACATCTTCTACAGTATATTTTGAAATCCTGCGTTTGAAAATCGACGCAGGCAACATTTACCTTGTTATTTATTTATTTATTTTTTTGCTATGGGCTTTACGTCGCACCGACACAGATAGGTCTTATGACGACGATATACCTTGTTAAAAACGATGCCTCAATCTAAACAAAAATTGCTGAAAATGTAACAAAATATGACCTTATATCACTAAAATGAGCAAAACATGAGTAAAGCAATACAAACAGCCGAAGTATGCATTTATATGCAACATAAAATTGCTTTAAGCGGGGTCAAGAGCCCATCATTCATAGTTACTTTTCAGGTTTCGGGTAAAATGACCTCAGGAATGAAATATGACTTTTCCTTAACTTCCGAACCTTAATGAATAGGATCCCTCGAAGTTCTTATGTTATAACATACATACACTGACTGACAGTGACAATGCAACACCAAGGAGGAGTGGTTCGAAAGGGATGAAAGTTGGGGAAAAAAACAGAGACGGCACGGATGAATAATTGATGTTTATTTCAAACCGATATGCAGGTTACACAATGCGCACGGCATCGACTCAGTAGGATGTAGGACCACCGCAAGCGGCGATGCACGCAGAAACATGTCGAGGTACAGAGTCAATAAGAGTGCGGATGGTGTCCTGAGGGATGGTTCTCCATTCTCTGTCAACCATTTGCCACAGTTGGTCGTCCGTACGAGGCTGGGGCAGAGTTTGCAAACGGCGTCCAATGAGATCCCACACGTGTTCGATTGGTGAGAGATCCGGAGAGTACGCTGGCCACGGAAGCATCTGTACACCTCGTAGAGCCTGTTGGGAGATGCGAGCAGTGTGTGGGCGGGCATTATCCTGCTGAAACAGAGCATTGGGCAGCCCCTGAAGGTACGGGAGTGCCACCGGCCGCAGCACATGCTGCACGTAGCGGTGGGCATTTAACGTGCCTTGAATACGCACTAGAGGTGACGTGGAATCATACCCAATAGCGCCCCAAACCATGATGCCGCGTTGTCTAGCGGTAGGGCGCTCCACAGTTACTGCCGGATTTGACCTTTCTCCACGCCGACGTCACACTCGTCTGCGGTGACTATCACTGACAGAACAGAAGCGTGACTCATCGGAGAACACGACGTTCCGCCATTCCCTCATCCAAGTCGCTCTAGCCAGGCACCATGCCAGGCGTGCACGTCTATGCTGTGGAGTCAATGGTAGTCTTCTGAGCGGACGCCGGGAGTGCAGGCCTCCTTCAACCAATCGACGGGAAATTGTTCTGGTCGATATTGGAACAGCCAGGGTGTCTTGCACATGCTGAAGAATGGCGGTTGACGTGGCGTGCGGGGCTGCCACCGCTTGGCGGCGGATGCGCCGATCCTCGCGTGCTGACGTCACTCGGGCTGCGCCTGGACCCCTCGCACGTGCCACATGTCCCTGCGCCAACCATCTTCGCCACAGGCGCTGCACCGTGGACACATCCCTATGGGTATCGGCTGCGATTTGACGAAGCGACCAATCTGCCCTTCTCAGCCCGATCACCATACCGCACGTAAAGTCGTCTGTCTGCTGGAAATGCCTCCGTTGACGGCGGCCTGGCATTCTTAGCTATACACGTGTCCTGTGGCACACGACAACACGTTCTACAATGACTGTCGGCTGAGAAATCACGGTACGAAGTGGGCCATTCGCCAACGCCGTGTCCCATTTATCGTTCGCTACGTGCGCAGCACAGCGGCGCATTTCACATCATGAGCATACCTCAGTGACGTCAGTCTACCCTGCAATTGGCATAAAGTTCTGACCACTCCTTCTTGGTGTTGCATTTGCTCTGCCAGTCAGTGTACATACCTTATCATTAAAGACTGTTATGCCTTTCAACGTTCAGTCTGCAAGCCTCTGTGAATTTACTAAACGTCGCCACAATCGTCTATTTGCAACTACAGTAGTACTGTGGCCTCATTTAATTCTATACCTCTTATCTTTAAATCGTTAGATACTGAGTCTAACCATCGTCGTTTTGGTCTCCCTCTACTTCTCTTACCCTCCATAACAGAGTTCATTATTCTCCTAGGTAACCTATCCTCCGCCATTCGCCTCACATGACCCCACCGCCGAAGCCGGTTTATGCGTACAGTTTCATCCATCAAGTTCATTCTTAACTTAGCCTTTATCTCCTCATTCTGAGTACCCTCCTGCCATTGTTCCCACCTGTTTGTACCAGCAATCATTCTCACTACTTTCATGTCTGTTACGTTTCAATTATGAATGAGATATACTGAGTCCACCCAGATTTCGCTCCCGTAAAACAGAGTTGGTCTGAAAACAGACCGAGGTAAAGATACTTTTGTCTGGGAGCTGACTTCCTTCTTACAGAATACTGTTGATCGCAACTGTAGTCACGCCCTAGTTCGTGAACTATGGGCAACGGCTGAGTGGCCTGGTAAGTGGTCCTGAGAGTCGGGATACCAGTTGCTATGGAATCGGAGTGGGCATCTCGGACATATTCTGAGTCATGGCCCTCCTTGTGCTCAGGCGGCTAGGACTACGCAATCCACCGGTGGTCCATAACCCGTTAGAGGAGAAATCCTCACTTGGACTATGTGTTAGTAGGGTAGCATCCTGCTCCATGAATTTACCGAGCTCAGAACATTTTAAGCAAGCCTCGGACCTATGGGAGTAATGGAATCCCACTCTCATTTGAGAGGCGAGGGACTCCTTAGGTTATAAAGACGCTTGAAATACAAGAGGAGATATATATTGTATATAAAAATCAATTGTCATCAACTTCCTTACTGCGCGTTAGATAATGTCGTTATGCCTCAGTGGACGTCTCTCGCCACGTCGATGCGATAATGACGCAACGACGTCGTGGGATTGACTCACCGACGCTCCACTGTTAAATTGTGACATATCTTTGCTATTGTTTCGCCAATTTGTTTCTCTCACCAAGTTCTCTTCATACTGTATAATTGACTAGAAAATATCTAATGGTTAACGATACAGAAATCGCAAAACAAACATATTGAAGATTTTCATTGTTCACAGCCGCTTATTCACAAACTGCAGCTGTATTCGCTGTAATGTCACATGTATTTGTTAGCCTGTCTATTTCTGAAACAAAATGAGATCCGACTCTTTTGAATCGTTCGACGCGTCCACTCGCTACGGCGCTCCGAAGTCTACTGAGTCCGCGTAATCGAGAACTCAAACGACGTGGCCTCCGCGGGGAGAGGTAGTATTATCGCGCTAAATGTATTTTTGTGGCAGGCATGTAGCCGATGACTTGAATTACCTATCAGTATCTACATATCGAATGTAGCTCATTTTCGTTACGCCAACCTTCCGTGCCTGTAGGCCTGTTTTCACGTCTAAAATCAATAGCAAACAGGATAAATGTTGACCGAGGAATATGATTGCCATATGCCACGGATTTCACGGACAGCCCGCGATTTTATAGAGTAAGAAGAACATTCGGACCGAAAAATACAAAATTCCGCGATATTTTATTGTAGCTATTCGGAAGTTTTCAAAGTCAACTTCGGGCAATTTAAATTCAGAACTGCTCAAAATCTGTTTCTGAGCTTAGGGCGAATATAGATAGGGTGTTTTGTCTTATGTATTCCCAATGAACAGGTTAACAGAAGATACAGCTGGAATTTAAGAGGACAAACTGAGGCAAATATCCGTTGGTATAGAGAGGAATTAGGGATTGACATAACTTACCAAGGGAGATGTTTGATAAATTCCAACTTCTTTCTAATCATTTAAAAACATATATTAGGTATACAATTGATAGAGTATCTTCCCCTAGGCGACAGGCGTAAATATTGATTGTTAGTATACCATAAGAAACGTGCTAGTTGTAGTTTCATAGGCTCATTTAAAATCAAACCAAGTTCCTTCCTTCTGTTTTCACGTCTGAGAAGTACGAGTGATATACAGATATTTGGTGTATTACAAGTAAAACAAACAAACAAACAAACAAACAAACAAACAAACAAACAAACAAACAAACCCCCTGGCACTACATCCCTTGAATGGCCTTGGCCTACCAAGCGAGCGCTGCTCATCCCGAAGGCCTGCAGATTACGAGGTGTCGTATGGTCGGCACGACGAATCCTCTCGGCCGTTATTCTTGGCTTTCTGGACCGGGGCCGCTATTTCATCGTGAGATAGCTCCTCAATTGTAATCACGTAGGCTGAGTGGACCTCGAACCAGCCCTCAGGTCCAGGTAAAAATCCCTGACCTGGCTGGGAATCGAACTCGTGGCCTCCGGCGCAAGCATTACAAGTGCAATGTTTATATTGATGGACGTTCTTCTTGTTAAATGGAGTTGACACAAACATGCTAATGCTTCTTTATAATAAATACTTCCTTATATTGGCCGTACGAAGAGGTGAATATGTCCTGGTTTGGATTATTTAATTACCACAGTATCCTGGTTTTGGACTTTTGCATTATGGCAACCCTACACAGGAAGGACTGAATGTAGGATTTTATTCTTTATCATTATTAGCTACCCTAAGTAGTCAACAGAGGATTCAGATGAACACACACTTTTCGAATGTGAGGCGCTGGGTAGAATCAGACTCTCCACTCTAGGACTACCAGGTGAAGAGAGAGAAAAAATCCAAGAAGACCCAATAAGAACAACCTGCAGCTTTGTGAAGGGAGCATATATATCTACGTGGGAATGAAGGGAAAACATGGTAGCAAAAGATATCAGAGGTCGACGCTAATTCTTCTTCTTAAGACGTCATCTCCAAACGGAGCTAGAAGATCCACACGGCCAGCTCTGATCTTGATGTTGAAGCCATGCCATGTGAATTTATTGGAATATCTCTCAGGATCTTTAATGCAGTGGTTTCCCGTTGCCTTCTGCATCCTAATGCCGTTGACCAAACTGGTTCCTCCGCCTTTGGGAACAATTTCTTGTCCCCAGGACAATATAGTGCCCTTACCCATACCCGCTCATCCACTCTCAAAGAGACTGTTGGCACTTGGTATAGGGGATCTCCTTATACCGGGAGATAATCGGTCCCTTCATTCGTTAGCCGCCTGCATATAAAATATTATTTTTATATACAGTCGTTGCCCCCTCTCTACCGCGGGGAGGTGAATGTCAGGATTTCACCGTCATTGAAACAAGGACCAAATGGCATTTCCTTGTTTCTCTGGTTCTTTAGAGAGGCGACGCTAATTAGGAACTAATATTAAGAGGCCCCATGAAGAAAAGAAGAAGAAGTCAACTAGCAGTTACGTTCTCGTAGTTATATTAAAACTAATGCCCATAAATAAACTTCCCACAAGCAATTCACGTCAGGCAATCTATCCAGTGAAGCAGAGAGATTCATGTTTGCCATACAAGATCAAGTTGTCTGCACTAGGAGCTACTAGACACACATCCATCACTACAACCATTTGCTATCAGACGATCCAGACAACAGTGCACATGGTAGCAGACGGCATCGTATTAGCTATACATGATCAGAATGTCTGAAATGGCTTAGAAGGTTAAGCCATGCTTTTAAATAAGGTATATTGATGAACGATCACCAGACACAAAACAAAATGTTTTAATGATTTCTTGAAGTTTACATTTTTAGTATTGCATCTTAATGCAAGATCGTTACAATGCTAATTAATAAGAATAAGAATAATTTTCTTTCGGTCAGTTAAGAACCAAGATGTTTAAATTATTTACTTCCTTGGACTTTTTCTCAGTATTTCCACATTCGTTCTCGGTGTTTGTTTTCTTTCTACTTTTCTTCCTTAAGTCTATGTCGTGCCTAGTCTTAGTTTTGACATTTCCTGGAAACCCTGACGTGCTTCAGGTTTCTTCTGAAGTGGAACACCGTATGACAAGCCTTAGCACTACTATCCTATAACTTATTTATTGAGTGTGAAGTGATCGTATATCATTCACTGTTTGTTTGAACCTCTTATTGAATACGAAGAGCATTCTGGCCAACCTCGATTTATTAAATATTCCTTCTTTTCTCTTGGTGCGTTCTTGAACATTTTGTTTATCTTCTTTCAGTGGATTTTTTAAACATTTCTATTATGCTTAATTCAGGTTCACTTTGATCTATGTAGCATACTGCTGATCGATCGAAAAGTAAGTTTCTTCTTAAAAGAGTCTCGCTTTTGAATGTCTTCACGCGTGGTTCCCTTGTTTGCAGATCCATTTCCACACCAATGAATCTTGGTTTACTGTATTATTTATTTATTTATTTATTTATTTATTTATTTATTTATTTATTTATTTATTTATTTATTTATTTATTTATTTATTTATTTATTTATTTATTTATTTGGTTTTTTCGACCCATAAAGGATCACATAAAGCAAATTATGACCTGTTCTTTTTTGGTTCTTCCAGAATTCTGTCATCATGTCGCTATGATTACCTCGACGTTCATCAGTTAATTTTCTCCTAGATCTGCTTGGCTTATCTTCTGAAGCAACTTCCCAAGTGTAGATCTTACAGTACCCTATGTCTGAAAGTTTTTCGGTCATCGATATCTGTAGGTGTGATGTTGACGTTATTGAGATCAGTTTGGACTTATTATAATATTATTAATGTGAACCGATGGTAGAGTGCCGGCCTCCGAATGCTAAGTTCACAGTTTCAAAACCATCAGATAAAAATGACATTTTGAAGGGCAGAAAGAAATCCGTTCGATAGGCCTACTCCGTGTCGTATGATGTTGGCATGCCAAAGATCTCTGTTGAACACTTGATATAACCTGAAAAAAATAATTAAAATTAAGCTGCAGGTGTCCGACCCCGCGGTGTAGGGGGCAACGCGTCCGCCTGTCACCCGGCGGTCTCGGATTCGATTCCCGGCCAGGTCAGGGGTTTGTAATTGTAACGGTTAATATCCCTGGCCTGGGGACTGGGTGTTTGTGACGTCCTTAATCTTCCTTTCCTCACATACAACATTCCACACTACCGCCATTCTCATAACACGCAGGTTCATACAATATGGTGCCAATAGGGGCAAAAGTTCCACATAGGTCGAGCCCTAGCATAACATATACAATTTTAGGACTGCTGTTGACAGCGGAAAACAGAACTGAAAGGAAGATTGATTGTAAAAGTGTTATAAATATTGCTTGTTGGAATCAGCGAAAAGCACAATACTGTTCGAAGAGTGTAAAAATGTGACAACTCAATTTTATCTGATCCACAACTTTTCTCTTAACATTTCTGATGTGATTTCAGTTTGGCATGTTATTGGATAAACGCCTGTGTAGAAAATTCACACACATCAATTGTGTAAGAGAAGAGGAAATCATTAAAAATACGTTGATTGGCATCTGTCTCTGTAGCGACTTAATTCTTTGTAAATGTTGACCCAGATTCACCTTGCTTCAAAATTTTATTTTCTTCCTTTTTATTACTCTTTCATATCACTCTGAAGCTAGTTGATACGAAGCAGCCTTTTTCTTATAATCCTCTGGAAAAATGCAGGGAACATATGCTGGATTATCGGGGTGTCCTGACCCTTCGTTCTCCAATTAAATGAACACTATAACTTTTTGGTGCGAGTGTTGGCTTCATATTGATACAGTACGATTGTAAACTAAACCTTTTTAATGTTTACAGTTTGAAGTCCGTAAAATTAGAGAGATCGTGTCCACTCAAAATATATTTAAAATACTCACATATATGATGTGTATTTTCAACCTTAACTATAGCGTAGTATATTTAATACATTCCTTTTATTACATAATATAAACATGTTATCTCCTTATTGTCACTTAATAGACTTGTAAGAGAGTCACAAAGTTTCCACCTATACAACGCAAGTTTCTTCAATTTATTTACATTGATTAGTACATGATTCGTGTTAGAATATTGGGACATCATCCACTAAAACTTGAATAAGATTTAAAAACAAGAAGTATCATAGAGCAAAACGTTAAGCTAAAACTATGTTGAGGCTAAAATGACACGTTCCTGTCTTCTCAAAGACATATGATGCGGCGTTGACATAAGTTCTTTTTGAAGTGAACCAGATTTGTTGTTGACATTAAAATGCAGCCTTTGATACTTGAAAATGTAAATATTAATTATGTGGAACGTTTTTGTGAACTCGCAATAAAGCCGGACTAGTAAAATAACTTATAATAAGTAGCCCAAAAGTTTCTTAGTATATTTATATCTACAATGTACTTGTTTTTTATCTGCGCACTCTTAATCCACAGTTTTCTTCGTTCCTCTTATGTTTTTCTCATTAGGAATGAATGGAAAGCGATGTGTGGAGTATTTCTTATGTATTACTGCATGCAACAACGGAACAGTTCGCATTACTCTTACACCATTTAGGGCCATCCATATTTCTAAGAGTTTTCGTAAACCGTGCTTTCAGTTTTATTCGCATGCTTCTAGCTGCGCCCGTCGCGCAGTCTGTAGTTAGTTGGAACAGCCGTCACCAGAGGAGCATGCACGGTGCGTATATTTCGTTGTTGGGTCTGCTGTATCTTTTCTCTTTTATAATCCTTAGGCCTACTACTTTTCTCAGGATGGTTTTCTGTACCCCCTGTGGGCGGGGGACGCAGACGAAGAATACACCCCGTCGTAAGAGGCGACTAAAAGGGGTGACTAAGGGATGATGACATTGGAACCATGAGACTACCATTACGTGCGGAACACCATGGGTCGACGTTACTTGCGACTAGTACCACCTTGCAAGGAAAACCATGGGTCTACGTTACATAGGAGCAGTACCATTATGCGAGGAACACTAGGGGTCTGGGCGTTGCTTGTGATAAGTGTCATCGTGTGCATTCCACCGGTCGGTTCCACTGTGTTCAGAGTGGGTCTGCGTTACCTATGAGTAGTACCACTTTATGAAAAACGCTATGGGTCAAAGTTACCGGTGAGTAGTTCCACTATGTGAGGAACGCAACGGGAATATTGGCGCCCATGGGTGAGGAGCACCATGGGTCTGCGTTGCCTGAGTATGTGAAGAACATCAGAATTTGTGTTGTCTGTGGGTGTTACCATAATTTGTGACACACCGTGGGTCTACATTACCTGTGATTAGTAACACTATAGGAGAAACACAATGGTTCTGCTTTACCAGTGATTAATATTATGAGGAGCCAGTGACCTGGATTTTGGACTCTTTTAGACAACAAGCATCATCACTGAAAATAAGGAATTGTGAATTGTATCCACTGACTGTGTTGGATTCATGGTCATTTTTTCATCATTATTCGTTCTAGACTCTAGTCAGTAAATACCTTTTGAAGTTTTAACTATCAGGTCATTCCATTGCACCTCGTACCATTAGCGGCCAATGACCTAGCTGTTACGCCCCTTTAAACAACAAACATCATCATCCGATTTCTGTAACAGTTTTATTCCTCTAATGGTTAATAATAATAATAATAATAATAATAATAATAATAATAATAATAATAATAATATGCATCGAGACCGAAACCTACACGTTTCCTCAGTCGCCAGTACGTCTAACATCAAGATGGCATTCCTACCTGGTACATCAAATATACATTCTGGAGATATTTTTGCAAGTCTTCTAATAATATCTCCATGAAAATAGGAATAGATATTTATTACAGTCTGGCCAACTGTATTTTGACTAATAACCATCCATTCGATGCTAGATATACTTCCTCTTCAATGTAGACCATGACATGAGCGCTGTTCAGATTTGCATGATTAATGCTTTGTCCCAGCTGTTAATAGCGTTAGCTTCCAGAGCGCCTGACGCGTGACTTCACTGCGCCACAAACAAGTAGAGCGTGGTGCGTCATGCAATATGCAGGCGGTACGTGTGGAATAGCAAGAGAGCATTATGCCGCATACGGTTTCGTTGTTCTGTTCTTAGCGCTTCTTGTAAGAGGATTATGATATGGTCAACATCCCGCATAATTTTGGACGTGGAAGTCAGTCTACCAACCTGCGTCATTGTTGTTTGAAGGCGCTGAGAGTTAACAGCCGACCAGGGCCGATCATTACGTGGTTTAAAAGGCAGATCGCAGAAAATATTAGTTTGTCAATTGGAAATTTGGTTATTTGAATACATTACCTGCTTTTGTCTTAGACCTTTTCCCCAAAAATGTTCAAATATTTCAAGAAACGTCTGCAGTATCCTGATATTTAGGTTGATATTGTAAATGCAAGTTGGAGATAGCAGCAAGCCACTGTACCGTTCAAACTACTGTAACTCTTATTTATGATTTAATTTGCGTGTAAATTTCTATGCAACTGCTTTGCAATTATAATGATACGCTATTTGTACTGGAATATTTTAGTTATATTGTGTAAATCTTGTGCGATTCCCTGTGCAACTTCGTTGCAATTGTTTCGCTACTTCTAGTGGGACATTTTAAGTTATATTTAGTAAATTGTATAAGCCGACTCTGCGGTCCAAAGGTAGCGAACGTGCCTCTTATCCGGAGGTCCCCGATTCGATTTGAGGCCACGTCGGGGATTTTTACCTGGATCTGAGGGCTGGTTCGAGGTTCTATCAGCCTACGTGATTACAATTGAGGAACTATCTGACGATGAGACAGCGGACCCGGTGTCGAAAGTCAGGAATAACGAACGAGAGGATTCGTCGCGCTGATCACGCATCACCTGGTAATCTCCAGTCCTTCAAGCTGGGCAGTAACAGCCTGGTAGGCCAAGGCTCTTCAGGGCTGTAGTGCTATGGGGTTGGTTAGAATATTTCTGGTTTCAGTGAAGTCTTTATATATACAGCATTTTTATAACAAAGCGCGAGTGCGTTGGCCATGCGGTCAGGAGCGAACAACTGTGAGCTGGCAGCGCTGAAGATGGCTTTCCGTGGTTTCCTATTTTCACACCAGACAAATGTTGAGGCTGTGCCTTCCCTTTCCTATTCCATCGTCACCGTACGACCTATCTGTGTCGGGGCGATATAATGCAACTTGTAAAAAAGAAAATACGCGGGATTGAATTGTCTAGCTCTTTACCTGAATGGTCAACTATGTATCTACACACAGCACATATCACTACTAACCACCACTGAAACGCGCAGTAGTGAATACACCCTCTACATAGGGTTTGCGGTGGGAAGGGTATCCAGTCGTAGAACTTGGACAAGTCCATAACACGTGTCTACCCAAATAACTTGAAAAGAAAGGGAGGAAAAACATGTGGCATTGCATTATTAAAAATGTTTCTTCATACTTTAATGCAAAATATTTCTGAAAGTTACCAACTAATATCGAGTCTTCGTGGCTCAGGCGGCAACGCACTGGCCTCTCACCGCTTGGTTCCGTGGTTCAAATCCCTGTCTCTCCATGTGAGATTTGTGCTGGACAGGAGAGGTTTTACTCCGGGTACTCCGACTTTCCCTGTCATCTTTCATTCCAGCAACACTCTCCAATATCATTTCATCTGTAAGTCATTAATCATTGTCCCCGAAGAGTGCGACAGGCTTCGGCAGCCGGCACAATTCTTATCCTCGCCACTAGATGGGGATTCATTAATCCTATTTCTGACCCGGCCTAATGACTGGAAACAGCTATGGATTTTCACCAACTAATATTAAAATGGATATTATAAATTATAAATGCTGTGTGGGAGCACATGCGTACACCATTTGAAGGCAAACAGATTTTAAATATTACACAGGGATCATCTTAAATGCCATAAAAAAGTGTACTTCCGAGTAATTTACACTGAAATAAAGCCCTGCATTTATTTATGGTTCAAAATAGGAGTTAACTAATCGTTTACCACTGCTCAATGGGCACATGAGCACCTGCATTTCTTTGGCTTTTTCTACTCCTATAAACCCTCCAGCGATTGTAATTAGGATGCATTTTTCTTAGGTGTTATTCATAATCGAATTAGAACACTAGAAGCTTTCAAATTCAGAGCTGTGATTTAAACGTCTCTGCTGCACCACTAAAATGGCCGTACATGAAAAAAATTGGTATGGTGGGCCCCAGGGTTCGGAATATCTACTAGCAACAAAATATCATTTTGATATTTAGGGTCATTTCTGGGCCAGTATTTTAGTAGGTTCCCCATTGACTGAGAATTGACTTTATTATTATTATTATTATTATTATTATTATTATTATTATTATTATTATTATTATTATTATTATTATTATTATTATTTATTTATTTATTTATTTATTTATTTATTTATTTATTTATTTATTTATTTATTTATTTATTTATTTATTTATTTAGCATTTTGGCATTTGGTCCGTAAGACCATGCTGCCAGCTCTGTACATTTAGAAAACAGGAAAGTCAAAGAGCAACATCTTTACAACATGGGACCGTTAATGGCATTGTGAGTAATTGGTGATGGAAATCCACGGTACAGGAACTTTGGTTGGATGAGAACAGTTTAACTACAGACTACAGAACAAACGTATCACAATGTTAAATTGGCTTCACTTAAAAATTTGGCTATTGCTTGATATATACGGATGTCATAGCTGCTGAACAATGACGAAACGGAAGTGGGAAGTGGAACTTTCAGTTGTATAAGCGTTTGATATAAATTGGTCACTTGTGGTTTGTATCTAGTGCATCCTAAAATTGTATGGTTGAGGTCTGCTTCTTGATTGGGGTCCGAGGGACAATTTGGGGAGTCTATGACTTTGAGTCTGAACAGATGACTGGGGTAAGATGCATGTCCAAGTCGCATTCTGATAATTGATGTCATATGGCGGCGAGTTAGAGATAGTAGACTGAACCATGGTCTCTGTGGGATGTGTCTCTGGATAGCGGAGTATTATTATTATTATTATTATCGCAACGTTGTTCCCACCTAAGGAGCGTGATTGAACTTATATAGCAGATGAATTTGCTTTGTTTTCTTTCCTTCCCAGAGGCTCTTCATCCTCTCGCTGTGTTTTTTCTTCCGTTCTTCCGGCCGTGCAGTGGTGGTTCTCATCTTGGGTTTTTCAGAAAAATTATGTTCGCTTACCAACATTCTGAAGCTAGGCCTGCCCAATATCATTTCACCTGTTATGCTGATTTCTTAAAAGTCTTTTCAAAATTTCGATTATCCAATTATTCTTGACTTTTAGTAAGGAGGCATAATTAAATATATTTTAAGTAATTCTTTCATTGTCCATTCTGTGAATATGGCCATAACATTTCAGTCGTCTTTTTCTAATAGTGTCAGATATTTTCTCAGAATGCTGATATAATGCAGGAGACCTCCTTTCCATCCGCCAAAGATTTAGATATTTTCTCAGATTGCTGATATAATGCAGGAGACCTCCTTTCCATCCGCCAAAGATTTAGGTATTTTCTCAGAATGCTGATATAATGCAGGAGACCACCCTTCCATCCGCCAGAGATTTAGATATTTTCTCAGAATGCTGATATAATGCAGGATACCTCCTTTCTATCCGTCAAAGATTTAGATATTTTCTCAAAATGCTGATATAATGCAGGAGACCTCCTTTCCGTCCGCCAAAAATTTAGATATTTTCTCAGAATGCTGATGTAATTCAGGTGACCTCCTTTCCATCCGCCAAAGATTTATATATTTTCTCAGAATGCAGGTATAATGCAGGGGACCTCCTTTCTATCCGCCATAGATTTAGATATTTTCTCAAAATGCTGATATAATGCAGGAGACCTCCTTTCCATCCGCCAAAAATTTAGATATTTTCTCAGAATGTTGATATAATTCAGGAGACCTCCTTTCCATTCGCCAAAGATTTTCCTAATTTTTAGTTAGTGGTCTTCCTAGTGTACCCATCCCGGTTCGAAACGTAAACTGCTAATTACGACATTATATTATGTCGCAGAATGTTGCGGAAAACGGCATATATATGATTGACTAAACCTCCTAACATGCCTATGGCATAGTGATGAACGGTTACACTACAATCATGATGCTTTATGATGCATATAATGCATCAGACTTTATTATTATTATTATTATTATTATTATTATTATTATTATTATTATTATTATTATTATTATTATTATTATTATTATTATTATTATTATTATTATTATTATTATTATTTCAAATCTTGGGATGAAACTGAAGCAAGTTTATGAAAGTGATAAGTTTGTTCTTGTCAATACCATAAGATACAGTGCATTGTCAAGACTATATTTCACGAATGTTGGATCTGGTATGTAATTTATATATCGTACCTGCATTTATGTACAATTCCGAAAGTTTTACACGTCAGGCCTTCGATGCAATCTGTTAAGCAAATGACTGGCAGCCTTGTGGTAATGCGATCGTGCTGGTGTCTTCTCTTCCTGGTGTTATGTCTCCGAGCTGAGCCGAAGGAGCTTGTTCTCAATTTTATTCACGTACTTCACAACAGAGGATATAGGTCGAATATTGAGATGCACGCGAACCGGTATCAATCACAATCGCAAATAAATTGGAATAATAACTCGCAATTTGTGTAATGTTTATAAGATACACATGAACTTAAGATATTTACTTGTCTGGTCACTTGCAATTCCGTCACTATAACAAGGATTGTACTGTTAAAATGCTAACGTAATACAATGGATAGAAAGCAGATAACGTTTATCTGACTATTCGGGTGCAATATTCTGAATCGAAAGAGTATAATGAGCTCTCTTGTCGTCTAATTTTCATAAGCAGTCCTCCTTCCGATTGTTTTCCGTACATCAACTTGTTTGTGGTATATCATTAGCAATGACGTATGAATTTCAATCCAGTCCTGGAAATGAATCGGCTTTAATCAGGGGCGTGAAACTGAATTTAAAGGAACAGTTGCTTTATTAAGTAGACGGAAGTCTGATCTCAAACGTAAAAGTACCGTAATAAAATGTACAATCCTTGAAACAAAGGGAACAAAATTTTAAGTACCGATCATTGAAATGTATTAGCAATTAGAAAATTCGGTGTGGAATTAACTTCGGCAGGAAATTTTAACTTAATACTTGGAATGTGTGTATAATTGTATGAAATAAGAAAACTTTGAGTGGAATTACGTCCAGAAAAATATATAACAAGAAAACATCTGACTGCATTGAATCTGGAACGAAATTTACTGGGGGAGGGGGCGGGCGGGGCTCGGAAAGGAATTAAATCCGGAACGAAATGTAAGCGCACAACATGGAATGGAATTCAAACCGGAATAAAAACTTAATAACAAAATTTGGAACGGAATTAAATTTAAGAACAAAAGTCAGAAGGCAATAATCTAGGAGAGGAAATATAAGAAAAAAAAATCAAAATGGAATTAAATCCAGAACGAAATGTAAGTATGAAAACTGAGAGGGAACTGAATCTAGAGTGAAATTTGACAAAATTAGGAACGCAGTTAAATCTAGAATAATAATGTTATTTGATTTACGTCCCACTAACTACTTTTAGTATACGTTCTTCGGAGACGCCGAGGTTCCGGAATTTAGTCCCGCAGGAGTTCTTTTTCGTGCCAGTAAATCTACCGACACGCGGCTGTCGTATTTGAGCACCTTCAAATACCACCGGACTGAGCCAGGATCGAACCTGCCAAGTTGGGGTTAGAAGGCCAGCGCCTTAACCGTCTGAACCACTCAGCCCGGCGTTAAATCTAGAACAAGATGTAAGAATGAAATCTGCGGTGGAATGAATATGGAACGAAACGAAATTAAAGGACAAAATTCAGAACGGAATTATTTAGGGGACGAAATATAAGAAAAAGCTCTAGCTGAGTTGTATCTGGAACGGTAAGTTCGAATGAAACTGGGAATTTTATCCCGAGATGCTGAATTCAGACCGAGAAACTGGAACATTTATTAAATAACGAAATGTAAACTATGAAACTGGACATATTGCTAGGAAATATAATGTTCGGTTCAATATTTGGCTGACGTGAGATTCATAATACATTTTTTGAAGAAGTTATCTGGGAATAGTGCTCAAGAATGTTTTGCACATTACGATTTCACACGGTACATGTCACGGTACAAGAAATATGTTTTCAGTATGCACCGTGTCCGGCTCCCTGGCTGTTTCGATTCCCGGCCGGGACGGAGATTTTAACTTTATATGGTTCATTCCCTTGTCTCGGGGACTGGGTGTTTGTATTGTCACCAACATCGCTGCAACTCAAACACAACGCACAACACTTCGGAGTTTCCTACACACGGCAGAAGCCGGCCCTCCTCGTGGGGGTTCTGCCTTACAACGGCTACACCAGGCAATCATTATTAGTAACTTATATACTGTCGGCCAATGTGTGACACACATAGTGACGCTGAACCCAGATCAAGTTCGATATGTGTCCTATAGCAGGTATTTGTCGTGTCGGTCAGTTGAACATCCTCACTTGTGGGTCTGCGGTGTATGACTGAGCCCAAGAGGGCTCATTTCTGTTTCTGACCGCATGACACTGCTGCGATGAGGATGGGAACAAGGTCCTCTACAGGCGGGGCTGCTCATTAGAAACTGATTGGTAGGGACCGGACCTTTAAGCACTAAAAATGATTAAAATATGCATGCAATTATGCACTAAAATGTAGAAAATACACTTTAACACGCGAGAGGTCGCACCCGTTTTAGAACGCGAGAGGTCGCGCTAAGGCAAATTGCTCACGCTTAATATTCTAATGAGCTGCTATTTTTCTTTTGCAGTGAACGCTCTGATAAAAATATAAATATGTACCCTGTTTAACTGTCTCTCAACTAGTACTAACATAATTACCCAGTAACAATGTTTTCTCAATATAAAAAATTAATGAAATATATTTGCAAAATCTGGAAAAATTACGTGAGTTTTTAAAGAACACGAGAGGTCGCGCGTGAGCAAATTGCCTCAACGTTTGCATTTGTACATATCAATGAATGATTTGGTCACAATTCAAGATAAAACTACAGCACCACGCTTCACTGAAAGCCACCACAAACCTCATGAACTTTACTTAAGAAACTTTCTTGGAAATGCAGTCCTGTACACTACGCGAGAGGTCGCTCGAAGGCAATTTGCCGCGGCAGATGCGAGAGTGAAAGAAAACTTAAACTACTCCAGGACGCAGTAGGCAATACACTGACGATAATCAACGTCAGGCGGGAGAGAGGTACGGGGGGGGGGGGGGATAAAACGAGCGCCCTAAGACCTATAGCGGCTAGCAACGAAATTATTAACAAATATTTAAAAGTGCGGCAAATTGCCGCGGGTGCGACCTCTCGCGTATTAAAAATTGAAAAATATGCATGTAAGAACTAGCCAATTTTATTCACTCACTTTATACATGTATCATTCACTGCAGAAAGAAGCATCACACTATATAACTGCAAGTTTTCCATTGTCTCTTGTCTGTCATTCTTAACAAAGGCACCACTCCAGTACTGACTAACACTTTGAACTTTACTTCTGGGTTCGAGTTTATCATCTTCTCTAACTTGCATTTAATTTTCCTTCCAGTTTCTTATTACAATTCGCTGTCCGACTCGTTGGCTGAACGGTCAGCGTACTGGTCTTCGGTTCAGAGGGTCCCGGGTTTGATTCCCGGCCGGGTCGGGGATTTTAACCTTAATTGGTTAATTCCTACGGCACGGGGGCTGGGTGTATGTGTTGTCTTCATCATTATTTCATCCTCATCACGACGCGCAGGTCGCCTACGGGAGTCAAATAGAAAGACCTGCACCTGGCGAGCCGAACCCGTCCTGGGATATCCCGCACTAAAAGCCATTCGACATTTAATTTCATTTCATTACATTACAATTCGCTTTACGTCGCACCGACACAGATATGTTTTATGGCGACGATGGGACAGGAAAGGCCTAGGAGTGGCAAGGAAACGGCCGTGGTCTTAATTAAGGTACAGCCCCAGCATTTGCCTGGCGTGAAAATGGTAAACCACGGAAAACTATCTTAAGGGCTGCCGATAGTGGGGTTCAAACCCACTATCTCCCGGATGCAAGCTCACAGCTGCGCGCCCCTAACCGCACGGCCAACTTGCTCGGTCCTTCCAATTTCACCCGGAACGGAATTCGTTGAAGTAATATTATCAATCACTATTGTCTGACACCCACTGTTTTAATAAATACTTTCTTCTGCTCTTCTCTTTATGCATTCTGAGTAAAGGATATACATACTAAAAATAAAGTAACACATTAACTGAAGAAACTCCTCACAAAACTGACCCCGGGCTACTGGCTGCCGAGATGGTGAAACAAATGTCTCACCCTACCTCTTTCTTGAAATAGCCAAGCTGCATGCTTGCGTAAAATAGTGTTATCTCGTTATTGTTACTCAGAAAGTAGTTTACAAGGGATGTCCAACAAGCAGGGGAAACCAGTAGTTAAGTGTGCGCTCTCTCTTCATCTGCCACTAATCATCGGTAGATGGCAGTACTGCTGCAGCTTTACGAAAAGTAACCCGACAGCGACAGGTCCAGTAACTAGTTCTGAAATATATTTGAGGTGGAAGAAAAGGGCAAAGTTTTTCAATAAATTCGTTAGATATATAAAAGAATTCGAACAAGGCTGTGTCGGGATCGCTGCGCAAGTTTTGTGACAGGTACTTGTCGAAATAAAGAAGCATTTGGTTGTCGAAATAAAGAAGCATTTGGTCAGTCCCCTTCCCCGGTCGGCGGGTGCAGAGTGGCCACGGCTAGTACGTGGTCCGACAGCTCTGCGCTCTGACCGGCCAACCGGGCAGAGGAGGGGTGGCTCTGCCGTAGCTCTAGGCCTCTGCATTGGGATCCTATCGTCGGCTATCCTGAGAATGGTTTTCCGTGATTTTACATTCCCCCGCACTAAAGCGAATGCCGGGACAGTTCCTAGTATAGACAACGGCCATTAATACTCTCACCTTCTCCGCACATCTCCTTCACCGTAACAAACTTCCCGGCCTGAGAGATAGCGTCACCTTCTAAGAGGCCCGCCTCCCCCTCCAGCGTAGGAATGAAAACATTTAGTAGTAATAGTGAGGAAGTGTGGCCACGGCTCTACACTTCTGTATTCGGGAGACGGGGAGGGACTGGTCTCGAATGTCGGTTGTCCGTGGTCTTTCCATTCTCCTGCACTAAAGCCGGGGCAGTTCCTAGTAATAGGTTACGGCAATCCTCTTACCTTCACCACAAATTTCCTTCTCCAATACAAATCTCCTGGCCTGAGTCACTCTCTTGGAGGCCCGCCTCCCCCTTCAGGGGAGTAATGAAAACATGTAATAGTAGTAGTTGAAATTTTGTTGCTGACATTTTATTTTTTAATTCTAGAACAATTCGATGTACCATGGGTCGCTGATAGGAGAAGTAACACACGTGTGAAAAGAGTTCGACGTCAGTATTATGGGCGAAATTTAAATTTATATTTGCACCGCGCAGAATCGCGGGAGCTTCGATGGGCTCACCGCAGCTTCTTCATAAGCTGGATGAACAATATCCACTTCCATGAGTTCCAAATAATTTTCCACCACGGGGCCGGTAGAATTTGAGACGTTCCCTTTTGACGCTTAGCATTGTGTTTTGGACTTTCCTGACTTTCATTTTTTCTTTTGTATCCTGACAAGCTGGCCTATCATTTTGAAGGCGTTTATAATCATTATGAAGCAATTTTTTGTCCATACATCGTGACATTTTGCAACAGAAAGATATATTTTCTACTTCTTCGCATTACAGCGTTTTCAAATGTTTACTGTTAAAGTTTGTCATAAGAGGTGACTAAAAGGGGCGCCAGTTGGTTGGCGACTACGGTTCTTCTACTTGAGTCTGGCGTTGCTTCCACTTACTTTTGTTAGGCTCCTCGCTTTTTTCTGTCTTATCTAACCTCCCTTGAACCTCCGTGGCTCAGGCGGCAGCGCGCCGGCCTCTCACCGCTGGGTTCCATGGTTCAAATCTCGGTCACTCCGTGTGAGATTTGTGCTGGACAACGCGGAGGCGGCACAGATTTTTCTCCGGGTACTCCGGTTTTCCCTGTCATCATTCATTCCAGCAACACTCTCCAATAGCATTTCATTTCATCTGTCATTCATTAATCATCGCCCCGGAGGAGTGCGACAGGCTTCGGCAGCCGGCACAATTCCTACCCTCGCCGCTAGATGGGGGCTTCGTTCATTCCTTCCATCCCTGACCCGGTCGAATGACTGGAAACAGGCTGTGGATTTTCATTTTCATTTTCATTTTATGACCTCCCTTGATCAACCCTTGTTCTTTTCCCATCCCGTCGGTATTCGGCTTTCGAGGCCTAGGGAGTATTTCACTGTCACGCCCTTCGAGGCCCGTCCTTTTCTTTTGCCAATATATTGATTCTTCGAAGTGTCCGACTTCTTCCATTTTCCTTCTGGCTAGTATTAATAGAGAATGAGTACGTAGTTGTTCTTCCTCTTAAAACAATAGCCACCACTACCAATGTGTTGGACTCTTTTTGCCCGTGTACTGGTAGAACGTACTCAGACGAATCAAATGACACCTCACATAACGTCGTTCCGAGCTGGAGTTCAGAGTTACACTAATAGTCACGAGGCACGACGATTTTGGTATCTCAAAATGGTGTCCGTACTGCAACACCTGATCACCTGAGGTCATAATCCAGTTACTAGATACATAAGTCCTTCTTGTAAGCATGAAGCTTCCATCTAGCGGCGAGGATAGGAATTGTGCCGGCTGCTGCAGCCTGTCTCACTCCTCGTGGAGAATAATTAACGACTGACAGATGAAATGAAATTGTAGAGTGTTGCTGGAAGGAATGATGACAGGGAAAACCGAAGTACTTCGGAAAAAACTTGTCCTGCCTCCGCTTTGTCCAGCACAAATCTCACATGGAGTGACCGGGCTTTGAACCACGGAACCCTGCGGTGAGAGGTCGGCACGCTGCCGCCTGAGCCATGGAGGCTCTTCGCTGGTCCAACTACGGTTCCGAAACTATGAACATATTCTACGTCAAAATATTGTCTTTATTCTAGCTTGAAGTCCGGCTCCATGGCTAAATGGTTAGCGTGCTGGCCTTTGGCCACAGGAGTCCTGGGTTCGATTCCCGGTAGGGTCGGGAGTTTTAACCTTAATTGGTTAATTTCTCTGGCACGGGGGCTGGGTGTATGTGTCGTCATCATCATCATTTCATCCTCGTCACAACGCGCAGGTCGCCTACGGGAGTCAAATCAAAAGAACTGCATCTGGCGAGCCGAACATGTCCTCGGACACTCCCGGCACTAAGAGCCATACGCCATTTCATTTTTTTCTAGCTTAAAATGTTCCTAGAATAAATAGGGAGGGTGTGGCATGAATAGTATATACATAATTTACCGTTACTTTCAAATTTACCAACAAAAAACGCTAGAGAGAGTATTTTTTCATGCATGCAAATTCAGGTTATTCATTCATCCATCCATAATGGAATGTTCTCTCCTTAGCTGCTGGGGTTCCATAGCTGTAGGCTGAGAGCATTCAATCAATCAATCAATCAATCAATCAATCAATCAATCAATCAATCAATCAATCAATCAATCAATCAATCAATCAATCAATCAATCAATGCTCTCTCCCCAGTTGGTGGACATTCTTCTACGTCTTCATATCTTTACCCTCCGGGCTTGGTTTTTCTCTCGGACTCAGCGAGGGATCCCACCTCTACCGCCTCAAGGGCAGTGTCCTTGAGCGTGAGACTTTGGGTCGGGGATACAACTGGGGAGATTGACCAGTACATAGCCCAGGCGGCCTCACCTGCTATGGTGAACAGAGGCCTTGTCGGGGGATTGGAAGATTGGAAGGAGTAGACAAGGAAGAGGGAAGGAAGTGGCCGAGGCCTTAAGTTAGGTACCATCCCGGCATTTGCCTGGAGGAGAAGTGGGAAACCACGGAAAACCACTTCGAGGATGGCTGAGGAGGGAATCGAACCCCATCTACTCAGTTGACCTCCCGAGGCTGAGTGAACCCCGTTCCAGTCTTCGTACATCATAAATTTTGTGGCAAAGCCGGAAATCGAACCCGGGCCTCCGGGGGTGGCAGCTAATCACACTAACCACTACACTACAGAGGCGGACTGGTGGACATTGATTTATAAAATTACGTCTAGAGGCAGGATGTTTTCCCGCATTAAGGATAACCACGAAAGCCTCCGTGGCTCAGGCGGCATCGCGCCGGCCTCTCACTGCTGGATATCGTGGTTCAAATCCCGGCCACTCCGTGTGAGATTTGTGCTGGACAAAGCGGAGGCGGGACGGGTTTTTCTCCGGGCACTCCGGTTTACCCTGTCATGTTTCATTCCAGCAACACTCTCCACTATCATTTCATTACACCTGTCAGTCATTAATCATTGCCCCAGGGGTGTGCGACAGGCCTCGGCAGCCGGCACAATTCTTTTCCTCGCCGCAAGTTGGGGGCTTCATTCATCCCATCCCAGACCCGGTCATTGACTGGAAAACAGGTTGTAGGTTTCCATTAAGGATAACCACGACAAAAATATTTGGATGTAATTTTGAGATATAACAAATCATATGATTTTTGTTAAGAAATCAACGTACAGTATTTATTTTTGCGAATTACAGCGAATTAAATCGATAAGGCTAGTTTAAAGCGAATTTTACTAATTTGGTGACAAATGTGAAAATAATGTGAAATTCATGGAAAATAACGAGCTTGAAATTGTATTCGGGTATCACATGTGTGAAGAGAAATGGAAGACAGAATAAGTATTTCTCACGTTGAGAGAAATACCTGTTAGTTTTAATATTCTAGAAGATCGCTTATTGGTGTCGTAACTTAGGGTCAGAGGGTAATTCATTATGTAATCCTGATTAGGAATATAATAAGGGAATAATAATGATTATCGATATTGTTTATATATATCGTTCACATAAATAATTCACAAAATAAACGAATGAAAATTAAAATAATGTTTAATTCGGACTTGAATTGTATATGTTGAACGTTACCAAGTAGTTTCATGCTTAGGCTGTAGAGTTTAGGTACGTTTCCAACCACTTCTGGGCTGAATAGACAGCTAGACATACTAACAGAGAACTCGCGTGAAAGTCACAGGTTTATTATGGTGTTTCTCCTAGACGATGGCTGTCAGTTGCGCTACTCAAAGGAATTATAATTAGCGTGGTGAGACGCACTGGCCTTGGCTCTGTCTGGCTTCTTACTCCTCTTGTAGACTTGTATACAGCCTTTAAACGGTCATATTACCACCATGTACCACATCCAGACTTATTACAGGGTGTGGCCTTAGAATTAGTGAGTTCCCTCGGATTGTTAGTCCTCTTTATTATTCATAAAATATATTAAAACTTGGTAATTGAGATGAAAAAAGAAATTCGAAAGGCATCACTCAATGCGGGAAGTTATAAATAAATAAATAAATAAATAAATAAATAAATAAATAAATAAATAAATAAATAAATAAATAAATAAATAAATAAATAAATAAATAAATAGTCCGTCCCTGTGGTGTAGTGGTTAGCATGATTAGCTGCCACCCCCGGAGGCCCGGGTTCGATTTCCGGCTCTGCCACGAAATTTGAAAAAGTGGTACAAGGGCTGGAACCGGGTTCACTCAGCCTTGGGCAACTGAGTAGAGGGGGGTTCGATTACCACTTCAGCCATCCTTGAAGTGGTTTTCAGTGGTTTCCCACTTCTCCTCCAGGCAAATGCCGGGATCCTACCTAGCTTAAGGCCACGGTTGCTTCCTTCCCTCTTCCTTGTCTATCTCCTGTTCACCATAGCAGGTGAGGCCGCCTGGGTGAGGTACTGATCCTCCTCCCCAGTTCTATCCCTCGACCTAAAATCTCACGCTCCAGGACACTGCCCTTGGGGCGGTAGAGGTGGGATCCCTTACTGATTCGGAGGGAGAAACCAACCCTGGAGAGTAAATAAATAAATAAATAAATAAATAAATAAATAAATAAATAAATAAATAAATAAATAAATAAATAACTTATACATAAATAAATAAATATTTTTCAACACTACAACCTAAAATTTTATTTTATTCACACTTGCTTAGTACCAAAATAATGCCATTATGTACAACTGTGATGAGAACAATTGCTTTCTATTACAGTATATAAATAATAATGACAGCAAATTCTTATCTTAGAAACAAGTAAAACTGCAAAACTTCAGAGTACAGTCACTTAGAACAAGAATGAACGCACGGTACTGTTTAAGCTTCTCGCAGGTAATTTTTTCTCACAAACAATATTGAACCTAGAGGTGTAATGTTCGTTGTGGATATCAAATGGGTTTGTATCCACATGGGTGGTGTATTACATTTTAATAATAATTAAAATTAAGTATGATAAAATGTTAATTACGAGGAACATACAGTACCATGCGCTTATTCTTTTTAAGCGACAGAGCATAGTTTCAATTACGTTTGTTTTTGTTTTTCTTACATTTTGCTTTACGTCTTATGACAACGAGATCATAGTAAATGTCTAGGAGTAGCAAGGGAGCGGCCGTGGCTTTATTAAGGTAGAACCCCGTCATTTGCCGTATGGGAAATGGGAAACTTCGGGAAATGATCTTCAGGGCTGCCGATAGAGGGTCCGAACCCACTATCTCCCGAATGCAAGCTGACAATCACATGAACCAAACCGCGTAGAACTATTATTAACAAATACATTGTAGCAGGGAGGTATCCTAGTATCAATACTTACTTACAGAAGTATGTCCGGCTCCATGACTAAATGGTTAGCGTGCTGGCCTTTGGTCCATAGGGTCCCGGGTTTGATTCCCGGACAGGTCGGGATTTTAACCTTCATTGGTTAATTCCGATGGCTCGAGGGCTGGGTGTGTGTGCCGTCTCACATCATTAGAATTCTTCACAGATAGGACACTCTCCTCATGGACGCGCAGGTCGCCTGTACGGCGTCAGCTCGAAAGACCTGCACCAGGCCTCATTGGAGGTCATACGCCATTATTATTATTATTATTATTATTATTATTATTATTATTATTATTATTATTATTATTATTATTATTAAAAATGTCGTATGGCTTTTAGTGCCGGGATATCCTAGGACGGGTTCGGCTCGCCAGGTGCAGGTCTTTCTAGTTGACGGCCGTAGGCGACCTGCGCGTCATGATGAGGATGAAATGATGATGAAGACAACACATACACCCAGGCCCCGTGCTATTTGAATTAACCAATTAAGGTTAAAATCCCCGACCCGGCCGGGAATCGAACCCGGGACCCTCTGAACCGAAGGCCAGTACGCTGACCGTTCAGCCAACGAGTCGGACATTATTATTATGATGATGATGATTATTATTATTATTATTATTATTATTATTATTATTATTATTATTATTATTATTATTATTTTGCAGAAGTGTGGCAAGGAAGTAAAATTAGAACATAGGTTACATAACGACGACAACAAAGAAACAACAAAATATACCATGAAGAACAAATATTACAAGAAAATATTTCGAAACAAGACATTTTTCGGTAGCAAAAGGATAATGAAAAGGAAACACATTAACACAAGAAACAAAACATTGACAATTAAAAATGACGCACGAGTAGTGTAACGTGATAATTAAAAGAAATTGCAAAGAAATTAATATGAAATTTACGAAAAATAAGTTAAAATGTTTGCGTATAATCACAAAAAAGTCAGCTGGAAATTCACCCAGAATTATAATATATTCCATTACAGGGAGTATACCACAATAACAGTATCAAGGCAATCACATATACAATTCAATGTAGCACATCGGGTAAGACAGTTAAATTTCTTGGTATAGTAAAAAAATATGTAGCGAAAGAGAATAAAATAAACAATGCACTAATTCACCTTGTAGTAGTATTATTTTTCTATTGTCGTTGTCATTTTATTTCCTTAATATAATTAATTATTAAATTGCCCCTGAATTTGCTTAGGTTACAATAGATGGAATGTTCCTTCCTCAACTGCTGGAGTTCCGTACTGGTAGGGTGAGAGCATTCATTCATTCTATAATAAGTACTCTCCCCCCAGTTGGTGGTATCCGTGACTAGAAGAGAGTACTTTTCCATGCATGCAACATTCAGTTCGTTCATACATTCATTCATTCATTCATTCATTCATTCATTCATTCATTCATTCATTCATTCATTCATTCATTCATCCATAATGGAATGTTCTCTCCTTAGCTGCTTGGGTTCCGTAGCTGTAGGCTAAGAGCATTCATTCCATTCATTCAGTCATTCGCTCGTTCAGTTGTAAATGCCCTCCCCATTAGGTGGTTATCCGTGGCTGGAAGAGAGGAGTGTTTATTCATTCATGCATGCATGAAAACAGTTCAATCAGGAAATCATTCAATCATGCATTCATTATATTCATAATGTCTGTTGTAATTCGAGGATAAATCTGCACAGACTCGTGAAATGAACAAATACTTGCTCTAATTCAACATATTAATATAGACCTACATGTCCTAGAATATATAGAACAGTTAACATGAATGAAAACCTACAACCCGTTTTCCAGTCAGTGACGGAATGAATGAAGCCCCCAACTTGCGGCGAGGATAGGAATTGTCCCGACTGCCGAAGCCTGTCGCACTCCTCTGGGGCAATGATAAATGACTGACAGATGAAATGAAAAGATAGTGGATAGTGTTGTTGGAATTACAGATGACAGGGAAAACCGGAGTACCCGGAGAAAACGCTGTCCTGCCTCCGCTTTGTCCAGCACAAATCTCACATGGAATGGCCGGGATTTGGTATAGAACTGTTAACATCTAGGACAAAAATAAAATGTTTAAGAAACTGCAATTTAAAAATTGGGGTAAATAGTGTTAAGCATAACTGTAATGTTACATGTAATAATAGATAAACTAATTGTAACAAGGAAAATCATCCATGTATCAAAAATCCATAGCCGTAGCCTTTGAGGCAAGCATCCTAGAGATATGAGCTACGAATTTTAGGTACATAAAATAAAATAAGGTATTAGAACATATTCTTTATTTATTCCTAAAAATTACAATCCTTTTCTTAATCATTCTTATCCGGTCGATTAGGTTAGCAGTTTACCTTTTTCTACAGCTACGAGCGCTAATGTGTGTCAATGTATCGTTTCACACAAGCACATCTACGAGTTTCACTTAAGCCCTTATAACTACATTCGGTGTGGACATTTTTTTAAAAATCGAAAAACTCCTGAGGGAATTAAACTAAGGAACACATTACAGAAAGAATTATGTAAATAAGTTAACTTGGCAAGGATTTGAATATAAAAAGAAAACGAGTATTTCGGCACAATTGAGGAAATTGCTTAATTTTACGTTTTTTTGTGGTACGAAGATCCGTACTTTGTCTGGTAAGGAACATTTGCAACATTAAAACAATTTGGATTACCATAAATGATTATCTCTCCCCAGTTTCAGGCGATCCCGAACTAGGGGACAAGAGTGTTCTATGCTCTCTCTCTCTCTCTCTATCTCTCTCTCTCTCTCTATATATATATATATATATGTATATATACTAGCATGTGCCCGCGGCTTTGCCCGCGTGTATTAATTGAACCGTTAGATGTTTCTAAAACTTTTATTTAAAAGCAAATTAAAACATTATATTTATTAACTCACATCGTTTTGACGTAAACTGCATGAAATACATTTTGTTTAAATATATTGTTACTTTCAATGCTTAAGATACCGGGTTGATGGATGGTACAAATAATATTAAAACCATGTAAAAGACCATGTTATATAATACAAAATATGTTGTTTCCTTATAGAGCTTCGGAATAAACTATATTAATGTCCTTCTATTCGGAGGTAAGATGTATACTGTATTGTGTTTGCCTTTCGAACTATTGAACAATCCACGTACAGCTGACGATGGCAAAAGCACCGTTTTCGAAGATGGAGTCCTACAACTTTAAGCGATTGTCCTATATCAAAATTTCAGATCTCTGTGTGCCGTGGATTTGACTGGGCTTCGCACACATACGCTCAAACACTTCCGAATATTACGGGCTGAGGGTTCCTCGTGTCGCGGACCGAAAATGGCTTCCTACTCAAGGGACTTACAGTCCGAGGAATACTACTTCGTCCGCAGCATGCTCAGTAATGATGCTGGCTTCAGTAATATTCGTCATCAGTTTCAGAGCCGTGTTCATTGCAGAGTATCAACAGCGTCATATGCCTTCACACCATGTAAGACCAAAAACGGTTTCCTACGCACTGGACGTAAAATGGCTCCTTGAATTGTGTTCTCTAACTATCTTATGTACGTTGCCTAGCGACAGCGTCTCGATGCATTTAATCTTGGTGACAGCACATTGGATTGTCATATCCCAATTCACGTTTTCCGATGGTTTTTCGTTCATAATTCACCAAAGAAGGCGAAAATGAAAATTCCGGCTTCGAGGTGCATTCGGACCCCTTTCCATCTACCTATGTTCAAAATTTCAGGTATCTGAGTGCTGTAGATTTTGCTGGGCATCGCGCACAGACAGACAAACACTTCATTTTATAATTATGTATATATATATATATATAATTCACATTAAAAATATTTCAAATACCTTAACACTGCGACTTTGCAAAATTTCGAACACACTTCATAAAGAAACGAGTAATTTTTGGGAAATCACAGCGCCTGCCAGAGAAAAATATAACTTCCATCATGGCCAGACTACACTAACGCCGTGACACTGAAACTTGGCAACACTGTACTGCTACTCCTTGGAGTCTTACTTGTAATATATGGGGAAGTTAACCTTCAATCATGTTTTCTCAAACAGAACGTTGATGGAAGAGCCGTTTTCATTTGATACATGCAAAACAAGGTGAAAATTAAAATAAATACGTCAGTGTAAGTATGAGAATAAACAAGCATATGGCTACAAGTAGAAAAACAATAAAATCCTATGTCCATCAAAATACAATTTTAACATTCGGAATCAACTTACAACATATTCACTCCAAAATCATCAGTTTTCTTTTCTTGCCAGAACTTTTAACCATGGCATCAGCATCATTTAACATGTTTTGTGTAGTTGTTGATTAAAATATTTGCAAAATAGGGCAACTATAGGCAGACAAATTCATATAGAGGTTTTTCACAATATGAGTGGCATTCCCTTGTATCAATTACACTTTGCCTTGTAAGCTGAATCAATACACACTTCTGATTCTTACTCCGAATAATGCTACTTCATATTCCTCAGAGATTAAAATCTGCGTGATCTTATATACACTTGTACACACATTTAAGAGCAATTCTGATGGGACCGATAACCCACCCCTGTAAAGCTATTAAACATGCCATTTTCCACTGTTTCATTTGATATGTTTGAGATACAGTATCTGCAATTAAGTTTACTGGCTAGCTTAAAAGCTACATAACATGAAATGTAAATGACAGGAAACATGTTATCGAAGTCTACTTCTATTTCATTTACTTTAACTAGCACACAGGAAAATTCACTGCATATATCTGTTTCGTCAGTTATGTTCAATGAATCGGAATCTAATACAAACATGTCCTTGCTTAAAGATATTTCTTCATATTTTGCAGACCTTAATCCTAGCAAACACTGCACTCTTATCTTCTTCTCAGCTTCAAAAACTTGTAAAACAGCAATGCCTTGGCATCTGAAATTAAGCCTAGCTTTAGTTGTGGTTGTCATACTTGTGCAACGTAAAATAAAATAACACAATCATGTTGCACTTTTAAACTAATGCAATTTGAAAAATATAAACACAGAATGGCTTTTAAAACGATGTGGATTGTCACTATTATACATCAACATGAGAAAGCTCACCTTTGCCGTAAATTAATGTCGTTCCAAGATACCAAATAGCGTGTAGGTTAATTTTAAAAACTATAACTCATAAAATATCTTCAGTATACTGTGAATTTAAAACAATGCCATCAAGTTAATTCACGCACAACACAAAATATAATGATACACCTCGTTAGACTTGTTTAAAAATTACGAACACAGAAGTCACAGGCTTGACTCCAAGCGACGTTGTCGAATCTCCACTGTCACGGTCTTATAGTGTAGTCCGGTCATGCTTCCACTGAAGTCTCACTCTCATTTATGGATACGACAACATTGGAACTACTGAGGTGTGGGTTGTGATGAGGGCTCGGAAGTTGAACACCTATAAATTGCCTAAAAAGACGTACAAAAACAACTAAAGATATCCACACAAAAAACTAAAACTGGAAAAAAAAGACGTAAAAATGCGGTACAAATTCATTCATAATTTTAGTTCTAGTTAAATGTTTAATGAAGGAATATAACGTCTAAAAATGCAAAATTCTAACGGTATAAAGCAAACAGTGCTAAAATATAGGCCTATGGGTGAAATACTACTTGTTTCAGACTTCATATATTTTTAGATTAACATTAAAAAATAATTCCGTCTTTGTTAAAAATGTACTTGCAGAATTTAGAATGAAATATTTTTTCCACCTAGAATGAAATGAACATGAAATTAAAAAGATGAAACTAATGCTTGAAAAAGACAAGGGGTAATACTGAAAGGAGAAAATTTTGATGTGAGTGTTTTTGAAGAAAAATATCTCCATTGCTTCAAATGCGAACCCTTAATATCCGTTGATGTACAGAAAAGTTTCTAGATTTTTAGGGAACCCGCAGTGGACATCCTGTAGAAAGGAAGTGAAGTTAGCATAACTGGAATCATATTTGGCTTAACCACACTAGGTTTACGGAATTTGGAATTCGGAAACCTTACCTCAGTTGGCTTTGCAGTGTAACACAGTAATCAACTCCAGGTTCTTAGGTGTAAAGAATTGTCGGTTTTCAGACAGCACGTTGCCCTGAGAAGAGAACAGAAGACTCCAACGGTCAAATAGTTGGGCTATCGTTAAGCATTGAAAATGCCAAGAAGAGTTCTCCAGCAATTGCTGACCGTTCAGTTTTGGGGTTCTTCTGTAAACTTTACTCTGAAGGAGGTACGATGTTTCCTTTGTCCAGTGGCGATATATGTACAAAATATTATTGTTATTATTGGGGAACTGGGTGGTGTAGCGGCTTAGCTGTTTGCCTGTCATCCGGACGACCGTCGTTTGATTGCTGGTGTTGCTGGGGTGTCCCTTGGTGTCACCAAACTATCATGCCCAAGTACGTGCAGGGACCCTCCGCAAGCGAGATAAGCTGCGGATGATGATGATAATGATTATTATTATTATTATTATTATTATTATTATTATTATTATTATTGTTGTATTCAATATTACTTGGCGTCCAGCAACAATTCCTTGTTATTTCAAGTATAATAGCAATATACTCGTACTTCGGGGGTACGAATTGGATTTTGGAGGTACACTAACCAAAATGTTTGAATACCTTCTCCCGTTCCTCCAACTCTTCTAGTTAATTCGTTAGCATAACAACTTTAAAATATTTTCATCAGCGTTGAGAGAATTGGCTAAAACAAATCTAAATCCGTGAATATCTCTATTACCAGAGCTCGTACTGTATGTTACAAATTTACCGAATATGAAAGGTCTGAAATTGGAATTTCCACAACGTTAGTTATCTACAGTTTTTCAAACTGCTAATATTAATGGGAAACTTTGACATTGTCTGCCTCTGTGGTGTAGTGGTTAGTGTGATTAGCTGCCACCCCCGGAGACCCGGGTTCGATTCCCGGCTCTGCCACGAAATTTGAAAAGTGGTACGAGGGTTGGAACGGGATCCACTCAGCCTAGGGAGGTCGACTGAGTAGAGGTGGGTTCGGTTCCCACCTCAGCTATTCTGGAAGTGGTTTTCCGTGGTTTCCCACTTCTCCTCCAGGCAAATGCCGGGATGGTACCTAACTTAAGGGCACGGCCGTTTCGTTCCCTCTTCCTTGTCTATCCCTTCCCGCCTTCCCATCCCCACCAAGGCCCCTGTTCGGCATAGCAGGTGGGGCCGCCTGGGCCAGGTACTGGTCATCCTCCCTACTTGTATCCCCCGACCCAAAGTCTCACGCTCCAGGACACTGCCCTTGAGGCGGTAGAGGTGGGATCCCTCGCTGAGTCCGAGGGAAAAACCAACCTTGGATGATAAACAGATTAAGATAGATAGATAATGGTTATGAGAACGAGGTTTTAAAAATTTAGATTAGTAATCCCTTACCTTATTGGAGCAAATTCGACGTGTTAATGACAAAGTGATAAGAATTTGCAAAATAATATGACGCTTTCAGATTCTGCGGAACGTGCTTTCCTTTCTTGACTTTTTTTTTTTGTGGTTTCTTTTCTGAGTACAGCTCACAAGCGTGAATATGACGTTAATGACTGACCAAAAGCGTAAAAATACCACGACAAATGCGCGAATATTTTAAGAATTATATAGAATTATATAGAACCTAAAATCGTGAAAAAATATCATCTCCGAGCCGGAAGGAAACTAAATTTGACGGCAATAACATTTAATTGGGAAACTATTATTGTTAGTTGAGATGTGCTCTGTATCTGCTGGGCCCTCTCACCTCCGCTGCTACTACAAACATTAAGCCGTTAATGACGGATACAACTGCGAATATAAAATAAATCTAATCGAAATGTTTGCTTATGTTAGAGATTTAACATTACATCAACTTGTAGAAATTTTCAGCTACGCTGAGGTGGGAACCTGGCTGCATTTTCTTGGTGTAAATCCTGGAAATCACAGAAAATCAACTTCGGGACTGGCGACGGTGGTGCTCGAACAAACTTCCAATCGCACGACCCAATTAGCTCGGTGATGATTAATAATAAGTGTTCCTGTTGTTTAGACCTTCAATACCACAATCACTACGATCACAAAGATATAACCAGACCTTGAGATATTAATACGTGCAGAGATCAATGGTTTCCCAGGCAACGCAAAACCCCACGTTCAAAACACCGAGGAGGGCAATATGTATCAAGCCAATGACAGAGCGCATTTGTTGAGCAAGACAGCTCAAGTTAATTCTCACAGCTACAACAGAACTCGCAGACAGTACGTATTATACACAGGATGGAACAAAAGTCTGTCTGTTAGGTCATCAGTCCAGATACAGTATGGATCTTCAAATAGCACCACTAAAGGGCATGCGTTTGTAGGGAGCCATAAAAACCAATGGCGACGCTAAAATGAGGCGTACTGGGCAAGATGTGTTGTGAAGTAGTTTGCCATTGCTTTCCTCACGGAACCAAAAAGTGCTATTGCAGCACCACTGCACGTATGAGTAGCACCTTCCATAACATCCAGATACAGTAGTCTTGCTCCAAATGTAATTTCTAAGGTTCGGAAGTCGAGGATTTTTTTTTTTTCTCGATTGTCCGACGAGGTCCAACATTCACTCTTGGTCACTGTAGACCGGAAAATGGTGGGTTTTATTTGTCCCTTTTTTTTTTTTTGCATTTCTCGGCATTTTTTGCTTATACGCCCTTCTTTAGGTCTTACCGGATTTGTTTTTGCGGTTGCACCTTCTCTCGACTACATTTGTACTACATACTGCTCCTGAAAGAAATGAAGTGAATAAGTGGATTTCGAAATAAAACTGTGCAAAAAAGCATTGCAGCATAAGTA